>NW_018743412.1:146928-324313 GCF_001683475.1 Chenopodium quinoa | reverse complement strand
TTTTCGCTTCATACTAATGAGTAGGACTCATTGATGTAGTAATTCAAGCATGAATTATAGAAAAAGATGGAACTTTGTTTTACGGCATATTAGATGCTTAATTATGTCTAACAAAGTATAAAAGTCAAAACACTTAAAGAAATGGTTCTTAAAGTTATGAGATGATGTATGATAAAAAATATAGGAAATTAGGAACAAAGAAAAGGGATAAGATTCCTTTTCTACCCATGAGTTCATGTTATTGTAGTTAACTTAGCAACTTGTTATCTTCACAAGTAGGCCTGGTTATTGGGTAAGGCTACCCAATGGCAAAAGGGTCGGACCTAATATTAAAGGGTTTTGACCCTTTAATTTTTTAATGGACTGGGCTTTTATAGGGTCATTTTTATAGGGCTTTTATAGGGTTTTATTTTATAGCCCATTAATTTAATAACTAAACTAAAAAGCCCAGTAATAATACTAAGGGTCAGCATTCAACTTCTACCCTCACATCCATTTTCTCTCTCCTCCATTGAAGCGCACTCAGAGTTCTCCATTGAAGCGCAACTTCAAGTTCTCATTAAAGCACTCAGAATTCTCCATTGAAGCGCAACTTCAGAGTTCTCAATTGAAGCGCACTCAAGTTCTCCATTGAAGCGCACTCAGAGTTCTCCATTGAAGCGCGCACTCAGAGTCTCAGGTAACATCATTTTCTCTTTCTTAATTTGTTCTTATTAATCAAACATTGAATAATCAACATGGAATAATCAAACATTGTTGAACCAAATCACCAAATGCAATATTGATTTATAATCCCAATTTCTACTATGCTGATATTAGGCGAGATTTGAATGCGTAATTGCTAATGTTGATTTATTTTATAATCTAAATTTGTTTTTCTTAATCTTAGTAGTCGAATTTTGGTGTTGTTCTTTGATAATCTCTCTCAATTAAAATCTGCATTTTCGATTTTCAGTGTTAATTACACCTTCTAAATTATTAATGGCTAATTAAGAGAAAGAAGTTAATGGGTGTTTAATTTTTGGTTCATTCAACTTGGCATTTTGTAGAGATGTCAAATTTTTGGTTGTTGTATGTTTTGATTTTCTGCTTAATGTCAGAATATATGCGATAATCCACAGCCTACTAGCCAAACTGGTGAACATATGGTTCAGTGTAAAACTCTGATGTATGAGATAAAATTTCTACAGAGTATAGTTAAAAAGTATACTAGCTCTTTCCTTAAAAAATGGGTGTAAAGATGAATTAGCAGTGCAGTGTAAACCATATTGGCATGAGTGACAGTAAACATACAAAACCAAACAATCTTAGCTCATCATTGATTGGTTTTTTTGCTATTCTCCTGATCGAACTCCTAAATGTGCTGGCAGGGGCAAAACAATTAATATGATGATAATACTACTACTACTACTTCTACGGCACGTGATGATGGATATAATGAATACATCATTCCACAACGAAAGAGAAAGAAGAGGTCTAAAGTTTGGAGAAAGCTTATTGAAGGGAAGAATGTTCAAGGTGAGAGAATTGCTACATGTGTACATTGTAATTCTATTTTATCTGCACATCGTGATAGTGGTACATCTCATTTGAAGCGTCATTTAGAGAGGTGTGTAAAGAGGCCTCTAGGACTTACATTTGAGGAAGATAGTGATGAAGATTTTTTTTTTTTGACATGAATGAACTTCGAAAAGAGATTCTTAATTTCATTGTTAAGGGAGGTCATTCATTCACTATGGTTGAAGAACAAGGATTTAGGAGAATGATGGAAAGAGCTACCCCTAAGTTTAAACCATTTAGCCGTGCAACCATAAAGAGAGATTTATTGAAGGCTTATGTATTGGAGAGGGATAAATTGAAAGATTTGTTGTCTAATGTTTTGGGTAGAATTTGTTTAACAACCGATAATTGGAAATCAAATCAAACTAGACAACATTTCATTTGTGTCACTTCTCACTTTGTTGATGATTCTTGGAAACTGCGTAAAAAAATTCTTAGGTTTAGGGCCTTAGATCTCCATATGATGGGGTAAGTATTGCTAATGAGATTTGTATGTTTCTTTGCCAATGGAAAATAGATGATAGGATACTCTCTATGACCGTTGATAATGCAACTTATAATGATGCAATGATATCTTGTTTGAAGAGACGTCTTGTTCCTAGAGGAGGGTTAAGTTTGTGGTGAAACATTGTTTCATGTGCGGTGTTGTGCCCATATTATTAATCTTATTGTGCAAAAAGGATTGACTTGTATTAGTGGAATTTTGGATAAAATTCGTTCATTTATAAAGTTGATCATCAAATCTTCTCATAGAAGTGAAGAATTCTATGATTATGCAGAGAAGATATTTCAACCTTGATGTAAAAAGGAAATTGAACCTTGATATGCATGTTCGTTGGAATTCCATGTATAAAATGCTTGGCACTTCTCTTTACTTTAAGGATGTTTTTCTTCACTTGAGATATATTCATGCTTATTTCAATCATATATTCCTTTAGAGGATGAGTGGGAAAAAAGAAAAAGCGTGATTCACAATTTTTTGGAGTTGTTTTATGAGGTTACTTGTATGTTTTCGGCGGTGAATTATCCTACTCTAATGTGTATTTTAGGTGCATGGATGGTGCATCGCCATTTGCTTGAGGCGGAGAAAGGTCCTTATGATTATTTAAAGGACATAGTGAAACCAATGCTTGAAAAATTTGACAAGTATTGGTCGGATTACAATTTGTACTTGTCATGTGCTGCCATTCTTGATCCGAGGTACAAAGTGAAATTTGTGGAATATTGTTTTAGTAAGTTATATGGAAATGTAGAGGCCTCAAGACGAATTAACTTGGTGTTGGGAACTATAAAGTCAATGTTTTGAGGACTATAAGTTGCAATATGCTAGTAGTTCACCTATTGTAGTGGCTCCTTCTCCTCCTAGTACTTCCGGAGCTAGAAACTACTTTGATGATTATGACCATTTTGTCGGTACTAGTGCAAGATCTCAAGTAGGAAAGTCACAACTTGAGATGTACCTAGATGATGATGCTTTAGATCTCAATTCACAATTAGATATTTTGGAGTTTTGGCATCAAAGTTCTGTGAGGTATCCTGTGGTATCTAAGATGGCACGAGATTTGTTAACTATTCCTGTAAGTACTGTAGCTTCGGAGTCTGCTTTTAGTATTGGAGGAAAGACTGTTTCGGCATCGCGAAGTTCATTAAAGTCAAAAACAATTCAAGCTTTAGTATGTATGCAAGATTTGCATCGTGAAAGCAATCAAGTAGAGGTTGATAGTGAACTTGAAGATGAAATCATTGCAGAAGAAGAGGATGATGATGCAGACCCTTTCCACTAGGTAATATTCTGTCCTTGCTGTTTCTGGTTTTTTTTCTGCTGAGGGCTGTTGGTCTTGTTTATGTGTGTTGCTGGTTTTTTGGTTCTGCAGTTGCTTGTGTTGGTGTGGCTGGGAGGTGCTTTGTAGCTGCTGCTGTTGTTGGAGGCTGTTTTTGAGTTTATGCAGTATTTTGAAGTAGGCTACTTGCTGTAATTTCCTATTTTTTGTCTGGAGCCTTTCATTTCTGTTAGGTCTTTTTTTTTTTTTTTTTTTTTTTTTTTTTTTTTTTTATTGTGGTAAGATCCATGTTACTTTGGTAGTAAAGGTTTAAGGTGTCTGAAATATATTGTAGATCAGTACTTTGGTAGTAATTTGGGGGAGGTAGTTCTGATAATACCATGTCTTTCATTTATGCAGTTGTTAGCATATGTCAGTTATAAATTTTCAAGTTCTGCAATTGGCTTATTCTGTGTCATATACGCATCCTGAGAAATGCAATATGAAAGTTGAAAATGCTGGCAGACAATACTCAAAAGTGCATTGCAAGTGCATGATTAGTAGAAGTTTATGGCCCGTTTTATTTTTACCTCGACCCCGACCCGCTAAATATTCAGCATGACCCGCAACCGACCCGCCCCGCTAATGACCCGCACCAACCCGCCCAATAACCACCCCTATTCACAAGTATCGGATACTGCTTGAGTGTTCCACTTTGAAAGTGACCTCAAACCATTGAAGTTAAGCTAAGTTATTGACTTACAAGCTTAGAATGAAGCAAGTAGTGCTACATCAGTTGTAAGGTCATTTGTTCTGTTTAAAGACCTTTTAAGCTAAGGCTGGAACGAATAATGGTTATTATGTTCCATAATCAGCAAGTGATCCGTTTACACACGGAAGGACTCACATTCAAAGTAAAAGAGCAATAGTTGCGGGTTTTATTTGAATGGCGTGGTGGTCTAAGACATGAGTCAAGAATGCTAGATTATAAACAAACATTTCCCTAACATTAAAACTTACAAAGTTCAAGTCATGGGCATGATTTGTTTTCCTAACATCTTTAGCAATATCACATCGATAAGAACGTACTCAAGGCTCTATTAGATAGACTCTTGATAGTTGATCGATTCGGAATCGTTCTAAGATAAGCAAGTCTTACTTGTTGAAATCGACAAAGAAAGGAGCTATTGTGCTTGGTATAGACAATTGACTCCGAAAGCTAAAGAGAATTCCATTACTTCAATGTCTCACAAGAATTTGAAAGAATATGGCTATATTCAACAAATGTGAACAAACTGGACCTTGAGTAGCTCAAAAGTTCAATGAAATATAGAATCGTCTTGGCAAGATATCAAAACGTCTAGATTAGATCAAGTGATGTTTGCTTGAGCCAAGAGTGATCACATCAAAGTTAAAATTGGAATTTCATAATGAGCTCCACAAAGAATATAGAATGTCTTGAGGGAGACCTCGATGCCATTTGGAAATGACTCAAATGATGATGGATCACATCCCTTCCTATAAAGTTCTTAAAGATTTGCACAAATGACTAGTGTTACACTAAACAAAAATTGTCGAAGCTAAGAAAAGGACACCATATTTAGTCATGGATAGAAATAATTTCTAGCGTCTTTTCAAGTATATGTCTAGGGCTCTTAGCTTAGTGGGAGCTAAGTGGCTTAATAAGGGCTAAGTTAGCTCGAGTGGGAGTTAATTGTTTGTTTCACAATGAAGTTTTACCCATAGACTATATACATGTTTCTTTGTAAGCATTCAAGTGAGACTACGGGCATTACTTCCACAACCTAATTGAGAACATAGTATTTGTTACTCTAAGTGGTGTCTTTCTGGAAAGTAACACATTTCCAAAAGACAAGTAGGAGGAAAATGAACTCGATGACTATCGAGATCAGTAACAAACTTAAACTGAGAATCTCTGAATACTTTAGAAGGGCTTCATGGGAATGATTGATCAAGAATACTCAAAAGACTTCACAAGTGCCTTAAATGAGAATTCAGTCCTCACAAAACTTTAGAAGTGTTGGAGTAAGATCAATATAATCAAGGGCTTTAAAAGCACCTTGAAACTCAGTGTTTGATACAATTACCCCGTATAGGTATTGTTTCGGGGTTTTCTGATGTCCTGCGGGAGAGTTACAATTCCAAGACTGGAACCGGACGCCTGTACCTGCAAAATAACGGAGACTCCTTTGAGCTCCGCCTCCAACGGTCAAGTTAGTACCTGATTAAGGAGTAATTAATGCGGAAATTAAAGTGATTAGGTCTCTCTAGGTGAGAGTGATTAACGTAGGTAATCTGCTTTGTTAGCGAGATCAGCCCGGTTATTACTGTGTGTAATTAATGTGTTTTTTCCGTAATGTTTCTGTTCTCTTTTTCGTGATTCCCCTTAATGAGGATTAAGGCAGGTATTTATAACCTTGGGAAACGTGCCCATCCTAGGTTTAGGTTAACCTAGGGCCGATTGGGCTTCCCTCGGAAGTTGGGCCTGGGTGGCCGGGTTCTCCATTAGGCATGGAGTATGCCACATGTCGTGACATAACAGGTCCAAGGTGGACGAATAAGCGCGTGCCACGTGGCAAGCCCTGACAGTTCCAACTAGGGGACACTTGGCAGGACCTGATTGGTCCACGTGGCGCATTCCGATTGGTGGGAGCAAAATCCCCTAATCATTTGCCCCTCACAGGTGGCACGTGATTGGTCACGTGTTACCTGTGACAGGTGTCGCACTGTAACGGGCGACGGCCGGCTACAGGTGTCAGTCGGCGAAAGGACGAGAGATTTTCCCGCCCAAATTTTGAATTCTGAAAGTGACCCTTCGCCTTCTCACTTCGCCTATATAAGGGAGAGTTGCCTTGAGTCATTTTCACACTTTGAGAACTATTTGAGAACATTCGGACCCCTGAACTTGCTCTGACATTTTGGACCTTTTCTGCCTACCGCCTGTTCTGACAAGCCGACTGCACCGGATTTCCAGAACTTCATCAACCGTCACTCGTTCAGGTAACTCAGTTCTCTTACTCTTAATTTTCTTTTTATTTTCTGAAATGGCACCACGGAAGCACACGACACGACCTAGGTTAGTGATCAGCCGGTTACCGGGGACGGCTGAATCTAGGACTAGGAGTGCCGCCTGCCCTTTTCCGGACCCATCTTTGCCCTTTATACAAAGTCCGACTGTATCTGTGTCTATGCAGAGCAGGATGGCCAGAACGAAAAAGACAGCTAGGATCTCAAATTCAGACGGCTCCTCCCACAGGGTGCCGATTAGTGAAACATCTGACCAGGCGCCAGATGTGGAAGTGAAACAAGGCGGCCTGGATGCCGGCAATTCTGTGGGGGGAGTCATAGTGAACCCTTCCCATTTAACAGTTAACAAATCTGCTCCTTTTCAAAGAGAGGAGGCGGGCCCCTCCGGGAGAGGGGAGGAGTCGTCCTCTTCAGACTCGTCGGAGGACGATTCCTCGTCAAGCTCTTCTGGCCATGCTTCTTTGGGTACAGAAGAGAAAAACAGCCGCCTGCAAGAGGCGAGACTTTCTCACGCAGTTGAGAAGGGGGACAATTGGGCGGAACCATCCGCCTCTTACCGAGAACTAAATACCCCCTACTACTGCACGGTACCTCGGGGCCGAATCACAGCCATGCAAGAGAAAGTGGAGAGCTTTATTGCAAACCACACCATGGGCCCCGACTTTCTAGTGTTTGTGCCGGATCCAGAAGACACAGTCGTCTGGCCGGCTGGTTCCAATTATGAAAGCTCCTGCTTTGGCTGCTACGAGGCGGCCATCAAGGCAGGGCTTCGCTTCCCATTACATCCGGCTGTTCAGCGGATTTTGGATGGGTATGAGTTGGGGTTATGGCAGTTAGCCCCAAACTCTTGGGTCAACGTACTCGGCTATGTGGCCGGGTGCAAACTGCACGGGGTGGAGCCGAGCTTCGAGGCTTTCGCCCATATGAACTATCTCAGCCGGACCCCTAAGACAGGCGGTACCGGCTGGTATCAATTGACAAGCCACAGGGGCTACCTCATGACAAGAGGTAAAGCAAACAAGTGGAAGGACTGGCGGAGCACCTTCCTCATCATTGAGAGTTCTGACATTGAGCAGAACAAGCGCTTCAATAGGTGGAATAGGAATCCGCCCCTTCTTGCAGGCGGCCGTAGCATGCCGCCTGTTCCCCCCAAGGCTAAGAAAGAGATCCTTGACAAAGGACTCTTTAAAGTAGAGTCGAGGGTCGACTCTACTTCAGGGGTACGAGAGCAAGTACCCCTGCACTGCGTCCCGAGCTTCAAGTGGCTCTATGACGAGTACTTTTTGGCCGCCTGCGGCCTCAGCAGTCGGTGCTCAAGAGGTAGTCGGCCTGTCGAATACTCTGTTGTTTCATACATTTGTTGTTTATCTTTTATTAACTTTGCTGTTTGTGTTTGCAGCTGACGCCATGAGCAAAATCACCGCCTCCAAGACTGCAGCGGCCATGTTGCGGGCCTCTATTATGCAACAAGCTTCAACCGACTCCCCCAAGAAGGGGGCACCCTTGGTGAGCTCCGAACCTTTCACCCTCTTTTTGGAGTGTTTATGCATATACTGACTTTTTTTCTTCTGTTTTAGACGGGTGCTCCAAGAGCTTCATCTTCCCAACAGCCGGACCCCAAGGCCCGGAAGACGACTGTTGGGAGCTCTCCTGGTTCTGCCAGGAAACAGGTGGCGGCTGAGAAACAGCCGGCCACTTCCTCTAAAACTCCAACTAGGCCGCCTAGAGGTATGAAGTTGTCCTTGTAAATTTTAGACTTGCTCCCTTTGTTACTAAGTCTAATCCGTTTGTTTATGCTTGATGCAGCCGGCCCCCAGGAGCCTGACTTGGTAGAGATGGCCAAGTCTATGATCAGGGCAGTTCCTCCAGCTGAAAGGGAGGCGGTTAGGGGTGTCGGCACCCTTGACCTTGACGGGATTGCAGGGGTCCTTGCTGAGGTATACTTAGCATATTTTTGAGTATTTGAATTTCTGGACGCCTGTTTTCTTTTTTGTTTGGAAACTGACGCCTGTTTTTTTGTACTTAGGCCCTGCTCCGAGTTAACGGCCTTCGCAAGCCGCTTGATCGGAAGAACAAAGAGGTAAAGGCTGCAAAAGCTATGGCCGCCTCTGACTGTGATAAGGCAATGTTTCAAATTGCCCAAAATGAAGTACTGACCATTGATATTCTTTATTATCAGGCGCAGACTACCGCCGCTGTTCGGGCTCAGTTAGAGGCGGCCCAGAAGAAGAATGACGAGCTGGAGGCGACCATCACAAATCTCAAGGCCGAGCTGAAACCTCTTCGCCTGAAAATGTACTCTTACGAAGCCATGGAGAAATCCTTGGCCAGCGTAAAGGAACGCCTGGTGACCCAGGAAAAGAGTCTTACCCAAGAGCTCTCGGAAAAGGCCGAGCAAGAGAAGAAAGAGCTGGTCCAGGAGATGATGGAAGACTCCGCTCAAATTCAGCGCATGACCTGGGGCCGCCTCTTCCCCAGTGCCGACTTTGCCTCTTGGGAAAGAACGTACCGCCAGTGTTCGGATGCATATAATCAAGAGATCCTGGCGACTGCTGAAGAAGAGGCGTTGGGGGAGGCGTCGGAGGAGGAGGAGCCGGTAGTGGCGCTTGTGCCGCTTGGGGGTAAGGCATCAAAAAAGGATGCAGCTGAAGCCGAGTCCAGCAAGAAGAGTGCTGACCAGGCGGCAGCTGCTAATATTAAACTGCCCCCTTCTTAAGCTTTATGTATTCTTTCCACGGCCTGCGTGCCGTTTGCTTTGTATTTACCCGGCCAGGGGGCCGGGGCTTTGAATATTTTGCTGGTCTTTAATGACCGGCTTATTTTTAATGAATTTTTGTTTTGCTTCAAATTTGCCTAAGTATTCCATATCTAATATCCAATTGTTCACTAGACCGACTGTTTTTCATGGCCGAACGTCGTTGCAGAAAGGTACGGAGAGTTAGTACGCCGCCTATGCCCCTGGACGACTGGTTGTCTGTTTCCAGGATAGACGATCAGTCGGCCATTTATCCAATCAGTATTCGAACTATTTTGTCCGGATCTTTTTAGGCAGGCGGTCCTGTCATTTGTAAATTTAACCAAGTAGGAAAGTGGTATGACCAAGTAAATAGAGT
Organism: Chenopodium quinoa; assembly: GCF_001683475.1. Taxonomy (NCBI): domain Eukaryota; kingdom Viridiplantae; phylum Streptophyta; class Magnoliopsida; order Caryophyllales; family Amaranthaceae; genus Chenopodium; species Chenopodium quinoa. Next base: position 314,832 of record NW_018743412.1, on the reverse strand, counting down.
ATTACCTAGTCGCCAAGGAACTGAGTAGTAGAGATAACAAGCGGCGGGTACCGGTTGTTTCCCTTTTATTGCCAATGTTTGTTGGTTTTTAACTCATAATTTGTTAACCTAGCAAGAGTAGTGGTTGAGAGCCCCTGTTTGTTAAAAACAGGCGGACGACTCATACCTTTTAGGCTCCATACTAAATTTGAGTGACTATTAAGTTAACATAGGAGTTACTTAGTCTTCGTCACAATCTAGATTGAGTAGTAGAGGTACCAGGCGGCGGAGGCCGGCTGATCCCCTTGATTTGCCAATGTTTGTTGGCTATTAACTCAATAGGTTACCAAGTAGGAATAGGGGTTTGAGTGCCCCTGTTTGTTAAAAACAGGCGGACGACTCAAACCTTTTAGGTTCCATACCAAATGTGAGGGAGTGACTATGAGTTAACGTTGGAGTTACTCAGTCGCCATCACTTTTGTTTGAGAAGTAGAGGTACCAGGCGGCGTAGGCCGGCTAGACCCCTTGATTCGCCAATGTTTGTTGGCTATTAACTCAATAGGTACCCCCTGCATTTATCCCAAGTAATACAGGCGGTCATCTGACTCAGATGTCAACTGCTACCACTGGTTTGGTTAGTGATAGAGTTATCCTTGTCTCAAAAGCGGCTACGTGGTTGCCCTTGGGGACAGTCGTATAGGTGCCGTGTAATTAGTTTATAGAGCAATGTTCCACCCAAAAGGGAGCTGCTCTCTGCGACGAATTTCATCCGGAGGGATGCCGTCGGACGCCTGCTATGATGTTGGGACAGGTCGTATTAGTTTTGTAGATTTGATCAGTTGGCTTGGCGCCTGGTCTGATCATTCGGCCTGTGGCCTTGATAAGTTCTTGGTGAACGTAGGTGCTAAGTAAAAGGAGGGTAGCCGCCTGTTAGGCACAGGGTCGGCCAGGCCCTAATCTTTTTAGCTAAGTATTAGGGGGGTGGCTATGTGTTTGAAATCAGTCGGCCATCTTCTTATGGAGAGTAGCCGACTATATGCCCAGACGACATGCCCCTATTGTGAGTGAAATACTCAATGGAGAGTAGCTGACTGTAAAGGTACAGACGGCATGCCCCTCGTAGTACAAAATTGAATAGTAAGTGCAAACTTTTATTAAGTAGCTCTTGACTATTCAAAAGAAATATTTCTTAAGATTATCTACATTCCAAGTTCGAGGCAACGGTTGTCCGTCTGGTGTTTCCAGACGGTAGGTACCGTCCCTGACTTCCTCATAGATTCGGTAGGGTCCTTCCCAGTTGGGAGTTAGTTTGCCAGACTCATTAGCCCTACCAACTGCTTCCATTTTTCTAAGTACAAAGTCCCCTACTTTGAGTGGACGCCTGTGTACTTTTTTGTTGTATGATCTAGTCATTCTCAGGCGATAGATCTCATGGCGCAAGACAGCATTGCCCCTCTTTTCAGGAAGTGAGTCTAATGTCAGGCGCATGGCTTCCCAGTTTGCCTCTTCGTCATATAGCATTACTCGAAGAGTCGGCTCGTAGTGTTCTATTGGAAGAACAACTTCCGCACCGTAAGTTAGGAGGAATGGAGTTTCTCCAGTCGCCCCTTTTTCAGTCGTCCTAATGGCCCAGAGAACATGTGGTAGTTCATCCGCCCATAGGCCGCCTGCTCGTTCAATCTTTTTCTTGAGACCGTCTGAGATGATTTTATTAAAGGCTTCTACCTGGCCGTTTGCTTGTGGACGGCCGACAGATGCAAAGTAGTTTGCAATTCCTTGATCACCCAACCAGCTTTTGAGAACAGGCGTCTCAAATTGGGGACCATTATCAAAAACCATAGACATGGGAACCCCGAACCGAGTGATGACATTTTTCCAAATGAATGAAATTACATCTTTCGTCTTGATTCCCTTTACAGCCTCCGCCTCTACCCATTTAGTGAAGTAGTCGACGGCAACAAGTATGTACCTTCTTCCGCCTGTAGCAGGCGTATATGAACCCAGAATGTCCATGCCCCACTTAGCAAACGGTAGTGGGCTGTGAATGGTAGTGAGGTCAGTAGCCGGACGGTGAATTAGTTTGCCAAACCTTTGGCACTTGTCACATTTTTTCACCATCTCCATTGCATCTGCTTCCAAAGTAGGCCAAAAGTAGCCCTGCCGCCTTGCCCTTTGAGCAAGCATCCTACCACCTATATGAGAAGCACAGTAACCAGAGTGAAGATCATCTAGTATCTCTCGTCCCTTTTCTGGAGTAACACACTTTAAGAAGGGTTGAAGGTACCCCCTCTTGTGAAGTTCTCCCTTTATCATTTCAAAACAGGTGGCTCGTTTTTTCAGTGCTGCCGCCTGTTGAGGATCATCCGGCAGTGTACCGTTTGTCAGATATACCCTGATTGAATCCATCCAGGTTGAGCTTCTGTCTAGGATTCCAATAGGGTTTTCCTCGATGCTTCTCTTCTCCATTACTTCCCAAAAAACAGTTCGAGGAGTATCAGAGGAGGCGGATGATGCTAATTTTGACAGTGCATCCGCCTGGTTGTTTTCTGATCTCGGCACTTGGATTAGATGGAAATCCTCAAGGGAGCCGACTGCTTGTCGGACCGCCTGTAAATACTTGATCATGGCCGGATGGGTTGCTTCGTATTCGCCATTGTACTGACTCACTATCAATTGTGAATCGGAACAGGCGTCTATTTTTCTTGCCCCTGCCGCCTTGCACATGCGGATCCCGGCTAGTAAAGCTTCATATTCTGCCTCATTGTTTGAAGCCTGAAAACTGAAGCGTAGAGCATACTCGTACCTGTCGCCCTCTGGTGACTGACATATGACTCCTGCTCCACAACCATTTGAAGTAGAGCTTCCGTCCACATATACCTTCCATACTTGGTCTGGAACTTGAGAGTCAGGAGGACGAGTCATCTCTACAATAAAGTCAGCAAAGGCTTGCCCCTTCACTGCTTTTCTAGGCTCGAAAGTAACTTCAAGGCTCTGTATTTCTATGGCTCATTTGATCATTCGGCCTGACGACTCCATGATGGTCAGTGGCCGCTTGATAGGTTGGTCTGTATACACGACGACTGCATGTGCCAAAAAGTAGGGCTTCAATTTTTTAACAGCCATGAAGAGTGCAAGACCAAATTTCTCCACTAGGGGATACCTCAACTCGGCATTTTTAAGTACGTGACTGACAAAGTAGACCGGGAGCTGACAGCCGTCTCTTTCAGCAAGGAGAACAGCGCTTAACGCATGATCAGAGACGGCCAGGTACATGTAAAGTACTTCTTTGGGCAATGGGCTGACCAGCCTCGGCAAGGAATGCAAGTGAACTTTTAATTTCTGGAAGGCGGCCTCAGCATCCGGCCCCCATTCAAACCTTGCCTTTTTCTTAATTGCCTGGAAAAAGTATAGGCATTTGTCGCCTGATCGGCTTAGAAATCTTCCCAAGGCCGCCAGACAACCTGTTAACTTCTGAACCTCTCGGATGGTACGAGGCGACTGCATGTCAATGACCGCCTGCACCTTCTCAGGGTTCGCCTCTATTCCTCTCTGATTGATAAGGAATCCGAGAAATTTCCCAGACTCAACTCCAAATACACATTTCTTGGGATTGAGCATGACATGGTGCCGCCTGAGTGTGGCGAAAGTTTCTCGGAGGTCCGACAGATGATCTTTCTGAAGTTTAGTCTTGACAATCATATCATCAATGTATGCCTCGACGTTTCTCCCAATCTGATCAAAGAACACAGTGTTTATCATTCGCTGGAAGGTAGCCGGGGCATTCTTAAGACCAAACGGCATGACCGTGTAACAGTATAACCCCTGATCAGTGACGAAGGCCGTCTTCTCCTGATCTTTCTTCCATAAAGGAATTTGATGGAAACCAGAATAGGCGTCCATAAAACTCATCAAGGCATGGCCGGCTGTTGAGTCGACCAGGTTATCAATTTTAGGCAGAGGGTAACTGTCTTTGGGGCACGCCTTGTTTAAGTCTGTGTAGTCTACACACATTCGCCAGGTGTCATTCGGCTTTTTAACAAGCACCACATTTGCAACCCAGTCTGGGAAGTAACATTGCCGAATGAACCCTGCATCAAGTAATTTTTTAACTTCGGCGGCTGCCGCCTGACTTCTTTCTTCGCCATGGTTCCGCTTCTTTTGCCGTACCGGCTTCTTTTTCGGATCCACGGCGAGTTTATGTACCGCCAGATCAGGACTAATGCCTGGCATTTCATGGACTTCGAATGCAAAGATGTCCTTGTTTTCTTTCAATAGGTTGTGAAAGTCGTCACCAAGGTTTCTCAGAGCAGTCGTCCCAACTTTGACTGTTCGGTCAGGACATGAGTCGTCTAAGATCAGGTCCGCATGCTCACCAGCCGGCTGAGGGCGGAACTCATCCGGCCGCTCCTCTTCCAATGATTGCTATTTTCTTGCTTTTCTTGCGGCCCCTGTCTGGGACGCCTTTCTCTTTTTGCCGCCTGCTTCTTGAACAGGCGCACTCTCCTTGACATTGTCAAGGTCTGTTTTTCCACCACTTGACCCAGTGGCCATAACAGTGGGCTTGACATCCGAGAGATAGCACTCTCGGGCCATCCTCTGATCTCCCCTTAGGGAGCTGACTGTTCCATTATCCCTCTCAAACTTGAGCAACATAAGAGACGGGATTATAACAGCCTTGGAATTATTCAGGGTTGGTCGACCCAGAATCATGTTGTAGGCCGAGAGTTCCTCTACTACTAGGAACCGGACTACCATGTGTCGTCCTTCCCCTTTTTCGCCCAGGCGAATGGGTAAATCTACTCGTCCCAGTGGGTGGACGACTCCTCCTCCAAACCCTACTAAAGGGTGGGAGGCCGGATGTATGCAATCAGTCTGATATTTCAGTTTCGACAGACATTTGCTACTGATGAGATCTGAGGAGCTTCCGGTATCTATGAGGATTCGGCCAACTCTCTGGTTGGCCACTTTACATTTAATAACGAGAGGGTCGTCATGCGGCCCCCTTACCCCTCCTAGATCTTCTTTAGTTATGACAATCTCAGGAAATGTATATTTGGACGGCCGTTCTTGGTGAACGGAATTTACATCTAACCGCCTTATATTATCTTTGTTGCCCCTAATAGTGGGGCCGCCTCCTGAGAAGCCGCCTGCAATGGTGTAGACGACTGCATCATCTGTATCGGAGCTGTCGGCCTGTTGATTCTGTTTGGCCGACTGCTTTTTTGAGGAAGTGTTCCCCGTAGATTTCTTGACATAAGTGTCAAGATCACCTTGCTCAGCCAGGCGGTCTAGGTACCGCATGAGACTGATGCAGTCATTGGTGTGATGACCAACATCATCATGATAAGCACAGAATTTATCTTGGTTCCGGTTGTTTGCAGAACCCTTCATGGGGAGCGGCTTCTCAATTGAGATCCGTCCCTTGATTTCTTTTAGGATAAACTGGTTATCCTTGTTAAACGCATACTTTGGGGAGTATGGTTTGAATTCTTGTTTCTTTTTCTGGGCCGGCTGTTTAGAGGAGTCAGCCGCCCAGACCTCTTTTCTTTTCTCATCTTTGTTTGACGACTGTTTCTGTCGTCCTTCTCTTTTGTCGAACCTTTTCCCGTCCGACTGTTTTATCGTACAAAGATCAGTCGCCTGTATATAGGCTTCTGCTTCAATCAAGGCCTCTTGAAGAGTCGCCACCCTTTTTCGAACCAAATCAAATTTGAAGGTAGACCCGTCTTTGAGACCTCTGAAAAAGTCAGTATAGGCTACCTCATTCGGTAACCCTTGAATTTGTATTCTCATCAGGTTAAACCGCCTGATGTAAGAACGAAGCCCCTCCTTCTCGCCCTGCTGAATTGTTCCCAAATCAAGGGTCGTTTTCTTCGCAGGGATGTTCATGGCGAAGTTGGAGGCAAATAGGTAAGCAAGCGTCCTGAAGCTATTTACACAACCAGCCGGCAGGTTGCCGAACCATTGCTGTGCGATTCCTTTGAGAGTCGCTGGGAAACACTTGCACCAAGTGGGATCATCCAACCCTTGAAGGTACATCAGGTTGGTGAATGCCATCAGATGGTCTTCTGGGTTAGTAGTGCCGTCATAGGCGCCTACTAGTACATTTTTCACTTTGGCCGGCTGAGCGGCTTCAGTAATTTCCTTGGAGAAGGCCGACGACTGTTCACCAAGTCTAAGCAACCGTAGCTACCAGTCCATAGGTTGGACGTTTTTTGCTGCAGGTCCACCAAATGGAGGTGGCTGCAAAAAATACTGTTGTTGCGGCACAAATGGTAAGTTTGGTACCGCCTGGGCACTATGAAAGCCGGACTGACGGGAGGTGCCGCCTGACTGACTCTCATGGTACGACTGAGTATGCCTCATCGAGGCATTTCGCAAACTGTCTTGAAAGTTTGAAGTAGAGGCCGACTCTGACAATCGGTCACTCTTCTTCTGCTAGCAGTAGCCGAGCATCTGTGAATGTTTGCTTCGACCCGTCCGCCAGAATATGACGAACAGGTTTCCTATTTCCTGTAGGATAATGGAATTTTGTGAAATCAAGGGCAGGTGGCTCCCGCTTCCTAGATTTAGGATGAGGAGTCGCCTCTCGCCCTTGAACTGGCTTCCTCTTCAGTGAAGTGGAGGGTTTCTTGGCCGAATGCTCCTTGACTGAAGCAGGCGGCTTCTTGTTGATCAACTCTTGAATCTCTCCCTTGAAGTCCCTCATGAAGGTCATGAGTTCGTTCCTTGTGATGGGAGCAGACCCATCAGTCGGCTGTTGCCGAACAAGCGGTGCGCCTGCTGGCTCGCTTCCTGTTTGAAGATGCTCCCGTTCCCTCCTTTCGGTATGACGGGTACGTCGGGCCCTTAGGGTCCCGTCTGAAGCTGTATGAGCTTCAACTTCAAATTCACTTTCGGTATCATTGTCCGACTGAACTTGAGGGTCGTCTAGGGGACGCCTCTCTTCAGGAGTCGGTACAGACTTGGATGCCATCTCAGAAGTACTCTCCCCACAGACGGCGCCAAATGTTTCGGGGTTTTCTGATGTCCTGCGGGAGAGTTACAATTCCAAGACTGGAACCGGACGCCTGTACCTGCAAAATAACGGAGACTCCTGTAAGCTCTGCCTCCAACGGTCAAGTTAGTACCTGATTAAGGAGTAATTAATGCGGAAATTAAATTGATTAGGTCTCTCTAGGTGAGAGTGATTAACGTAGGTAATCTGCTTTGTTAGCGAGATCAGCCGGTTATTACTGTGTGTAATTAATGTGTTTTTTCCGTAATGTTTCTGTTCTCTTTTTCGTGATTCCCCTTAATGAGGATTAAGGGAGGTATTTATAACCTTGGGAAACGTGCCCATCCTAGGTTTAGGTTAACCTAGGGCCGATTGGGCTTCCCTCGGAAGTTGGGCCTGGGTGGCCGGGTTCTCCATTAGGCATGGAGTATGCCACATGTCGTGACATAACAGGTCCAAGGTGGACGAATAAGCGCGTGCCACGTGGCAAGCCCTGACAGTTCCAACTAGGGGACACTTGGCAGGACCTGATTGGTCCACGTGGCGCATTCCGATTGGTGGGAGCAAAATCCCCTAATCAGGTATAGAATTCACCAAAGGCTTGGATTGAATCCTATAAATTTCTATTAAGTTAGAAATAAACCTAAGACTTATAAGCATACCATTTACTATTAGATAATAAGGGAATAGTGTCTTGTAAATTAGCTACGATGAATTCAAAATTCCAAATAATGGTTAGAGGCCATAAAATCCGAAATATACTCCATATTTGAAATTCATATTTGAAACTTGATTAATTTGCATGATGGGTAAGACCCATCGATCGCAAATAAGTTTTCAAGGAGAAAACTAACAAATGTGGAAATGTATATGCACACATAGCTAGATTAGTTAAAAAGGTTACAATTAAATTCACGGCGTTGATTTAATAAAACTTATTCACTAATCGGAATGCTTAAGTCTTTTCGTGATTATTCTAGCAAAATTGCGCATATTGAATATGGCAAAATAGATAACGAAACCGCCTTCCTAAAATGGGATATTGGAAGATACTATAGATATAGTCTAAGGGTTTTGTAATTCTAAATAATGCTTAGATTTGAAATTAAGCTCAAAAAATCCGTTGTGGACTTAAGTGAAGCATTGCATGTAGGAATTAGAACGTGTATTCTCATAAAGTTAATTAAAGGTTTGATTTATGGACAATCATAAAAATTCTTATGGATAAGAAGTTTAGTGGGAGCAAGAGTCAATCTTGTAAGGTCCAACAAGAAGTTTACAAACTCTATTGTGAAATGACCATCAAATGCTAAATTCTTAGATTTGAATGGATTTTCGATAATGGACCAAGCGAAAGACGATACTTAGTACATATTGGGAACTAAGATCTATTGTATAGACTTAATAAAATGTTTAAATGAGTAAAGGAATTTACCGTGTTAAACATGAAGGACCTGAAAAGGCTTTCGACCAATATGTATAAAACTAAGTAAATGTTTGAACTAAGTATGAGCTAGGCAAATACTAAGTCAAACAAGAAAGACTCTAATAGAGAGACTTTCAACCGTATCACATAGCAAACAGTTTAGCAAGACTCGGTGAAACTGGATGAGCTAAAAGGTCACATGAATGGAATAATATTGGGAATAATTCTGCAATTGAAACCATCATGTATGCTATGATATGGAGTTGTCACTCAACTTACATGCTTAGAGCATGAGAAGCATAAAATACCATTCAATTAAAATCTAAGTAATGGATCGTTAGATTATGATCAAGAACATCCAAAGTACTTGGATAAGTAAAAGGGATGAGTTCTTGACGTATGAAAACAAATGTAATTTGAGAATTGATGTTGCAAGCACATCCTTAGCAAAGATCGGATCCTTAACAAAGAAGTCGTTCATAAGCACGAGCTAAAATGCGTCGTGACTTGAGAATGGTAACATGGACGCGCATCCATGTGTAATGTGCGGAAATTTAAGGTAAATTTCCATGATCACAAGTGATTAGGGTATCCCAAATCATTGTGAGCCGTTTGGAATGAAATCCAAGCAAAGCATCATTAGGAAGTCTACTGAAATATATGTTGAGAATATTGTTGCCTTAAAGGCAATAATAAGAAAGTTGTACAATGGAAAGTTTGTTGTCGAATGTTGATGATTGTAGGTTGTCAAGTTGAAGATCTCAAATCATGAAAATGAGTGGGAGCCATCACATGGACAATAAATCCTAAATCACATATAATCCATAACACTCTCAATTTTCATCATCTTAGTATGAAAGTGTTCGATAATGAAGATGCTAAGATTTGCAAAGTAATCATAACTAAACCTATGCAATAAGTGAACAACAACATTCACAATTGCATGAAAGAAATCAAGCATATTGAATATATGTGTGATTTCTATTAATGTATCGTCAAGAGTATTACTCTTAAAACATTTGGGGAAAACCATTTATCATAAGATGATACGTTGAAAAGTTTCATAGTGGAATAAAATTTTACTAATAAATTCCACAAACCATTTAATTGTGGTTTGGAATTAAATAATGAGTCCATTCGATTTGTGAGAATATTCAAAGCGGGGTATCAAGACCATGTCTTGGATAAAGAAACACCTGTTAAGTGAACATTGAATATTTCAATCGAAAATTATCCCTAATCAAGGTCATTTAAATGATGGACGATTAATGACCACTTGAGATTAGTGTGTAGTATGATTTATAGCACCGTTTCTTGTGCTACAGACATGATTGTCATAAATCATTTGCACAGGTATTGGTTTGGAACTATACCAGATCGACCTATGAGAATGCTTTAAGAGATTTAAAATTGTCATAAATATATTTCTCATTATAGCTATCAGAACCTTTTTCCTCGACCATGAGTATTGTAAGTTCTCTTGTTTCAGTACTAGTCCGTTTTGATGTTGTCAAACGTCTGCCGTAAATGGGGATTATAACGGCAACACTCGGGCCGGTAGGTCCTCTTAGTAAGGGAAGCTAACAATACAAGATTGGAATGTCCCCCTATTAACAATAGGGAACATGTCTTTGTTGTTTACAAGGCCTCTCGAAGAGCGAGACTGTGAAAATGCATGGCCGTGCTCAGATGGATTTTAGAAATCATCTGCTCAATGACAGTCGAACTCGGAAATCGAAAAACACTCCTTGACGTAATAAGGATGACGAAGAATCTTACCTTATAGTTCATGAAGAGACATTAAGTGACATAGGAAATGGGCTATACACTAACTGCACGTTTGTCCGGAAGGACAAGTGGGAGATTAAAAGGAATGGTATCCTTCCAACAAGTGTTTTATTCCGATAGAGGGTTCGGAATTATTAGAAAGTTAATTATTCAGTGAGGTCAAGTAATCGGAATTCCTAGGTGGAGGCCGCTTTCGATTTATAATATTAATGTATAATTAATATTACAACTTAATCTTGACTGAACCCTTCCAATCGCACCCCAATCAAATAACCGATCCGAATCGACGAATCAATCCGAAGGATTAGATGAATCATTAGAGTATTACGAACAAAGACGTCGGATATCGAGCTTAGAGCATCGAAACCGAGCGTCATAAGACAAGTCGAATTTTGAATTTGACGAGACGAGAATTCAAGCAAAAGACAAGTACGAGTTAAGTCGTAGCCTCGCATTGGCCTAGCCATGCGAGTGCTAGGCTAGCCTAGGCTACCAACTACATCGCAAGGCATGGCGCAAGCCAAGCATGCATATGCGTGCTAGGCTTGCAGGCCGAGCATGCTAGCGAGGCTGGTGCACCTGGCCGCATGAATGCTAGCAGCTGGCACATGCTAGCATGCTAGTGTGATGGGCCATGCACCATGACGAGCTTGCTAGCAGCGCATGCACGCTAGCATCGTAAGCAAGCAGCGCCGGCTAGCTGACTGGTGCCGCATGGAGCCAACATTGCTGGCGTGCTAGCATGCTTGGCCTCGCACCTAGCTACTCGCAACACGTAGCAGCTAGGCATCCCCCAACACTCGCACAACACAGCACACGTATCGCAATAGCAGCAGCCCGCATTGCGTGCGTGGCTTGCTTGTTGCGCGCATGCGAAGGCAGGCTTGCTAGCAAGCCCAACCTTGGTGCTAGGTGCCAGCAGGGCAGCCAAGGCAGGCTGCCAGCCAGCTGTGCATGGGCTTGCATCCGGTCAAAGTGGGGACCGGTCTTGGTGGCCTTGCTTGGGGAGCAAGTCGTGTTTGGTCCCCCCCCTCCTTAGTGGTCCCCACCTACCCTTGCTCACCATTTGCCACTAGGCGCTTGTTGATTCATTTGCATTTTAATTTGTTTTTGAATTAAAATAAATTGAGCAAAATGCAAGTCTCCCACAATGATGGGAAATGGGAAATCAAAACTCCCTTCCCTATAAATACCCATGTTTTGGATTTGGGAAGAAGCACTTGAGTTGAACTCAATAAGGCATCTCATTATTAGTGAGGAAACCTTTAAGTTCGTAATACTCTAGTATTTTGTTGGTCTAGCCTCGACTAACCTTCGAGGTAGAGACCGCTTGGGTCGGGTCGAGGGTGCGAGCCGTCGGAGGCCTATGCACTTGCGAAGCTAGAACTTTCAAGTAAGAGCTCGTAAGCAAGCGAAGCACGCGTCGAGGGTAAGATCGTCTTTTCTCTTTCAGTCTCTTGTTGTTTAATTATGTGATTGCATGTTTTTTTACATTAATTTGTGTGCGGGTCTTGGGCGGGTTTTATTCCGCATAGTGTCGGACACTACGAAACCTAACATTTACGACGCTCGGTTTCGACGCTCTAAGCTCGCAATCCGACGTCTTTATTCGTAATACTCTAATGACTAATTTAATCCTTCGGATTTATTCGTCGTTTCGAACGGTTACTCGATTGGGTGTGACCCGAAGGGTTCAGTCAAGATTAAGCTGTAATATTATTTACGCATTAGTATTACTAATCGGAAGTGGCCCCCATCTAGGCATTCCGATCACTTAACCTTACTGAATAATTAGCTTTCTAATAATTTTGAACCCTCTATCGGTATAATACACTTCTTCGAATGACACCATTCCTTTCAGAAATAATGAAATCGTTTATAGCATTCGGAGTAAATTGTCTATACTAAGCACAATAGCTCCTTTGTTTGTCGGTTTCAACAAGTAAGACTTGCTTGTCTTAGGATGATTCGGAATCGATCAACTTTCAAGAGTCTATCTAATAGAGCCTTAAGTATGTTCTTGTTGATGTGACATTCTAAAGATAGTCAGAACACAAGTCATATCCTTGACTTAAACCTTGTGAGTTTATATTAAGGAATTGTTTGTTTATAATCCAGCATCCTTGACTCATGGCTTAAACAACCATGCTATTCAAATAAAACCAACAACTATTGTTCTTTTACTTTGAATGTGTCATTTTGTGTGTAAACAAAACGTTTGCTGATTATGGAACACAATAACTATTATTTGTTCCAGCCTTAACTCTCAAAAGATCTTCAAATAAAGCATATGACCTTACAGCTCATGTAGCACCACTTGCTTCATTCCAAGCTCGTAAGTCAATGACTTAGCTTAACTTCATTTGTTTTGAGGTCACTTTAGAAGTGGAACTCTCAAGCAGTATCCAATACTTGTGAATATAAGTTGCTAAGTTTAACTACGATGACATGAACTCTTAGGTAGAATTGGAATCTTGAAATATTTTTCTTTGTTCCTTATTTCCTATATTTCTTATCATACATTATCTCATAACTTTGAGAACCTTTTCTTTAAGTGTTTTGACTTTTATACTTTGTTAGGCATAATTAAGCATCCAATGCGCAGTGAAACAAATTTCTTTTCTTTTAATTTGTGCTTGAATTATTACATTAATGAGTCCTACTCGTTAGTGTATAAATCGAAAAGATATGTCGGTTATCAACTATTGACAAATTGAGTTTTCAACTCAATACTTCATGTTTATCAAAACTACCTAGTATTTTGAATACGTGATGTCCAACCGTCCTTTTAGACTTAGCTATAAAAGTCATTTATGAGAAGTTGTATTTTAGAAAGGCCTTTTCTATCTTTGAGAACCACTCTCAAAAGATTTCCTTTACCAATCGTTGGAAATATTATAATTGGAATCAGAATTCTACAAATATAAGTGCAAAGTATAAACATTTATCAAGATAACATAATAAGCTTTGAAATACATGCAAATTAACAATTTCAATTAACTTATTAACGTTCTATTCACACATTTATATATTTGTCCCAATTAAGCGAGAATAAAACGATTCCAAGATCCCAAAAATCAATAATTGATTAAGCATGCGTTGGCTTGTCTTAATACTTATTATTTTAAGGTAAGCATTTTAATTACTAATAGCTCTAAGCTATTCTTGATTTGATAAGTCGTCGCATCTAATACTTTCTTGACGATTATCTCCTTTGCCACGACATCTAAGGACTCCGTACTGATATCGTTGAGTTTAACCAAAACTAACGCGTATACCTAATATATTTCACTTCCCTAGGCAAGTAGTAATGCCTTGCTATGGCATAGTCCATTACTATTCCCAAAGTGTCGGCAAGTGTCATTTTGGAATGGCAATTTCAACTCAATATTCTTTGGGACTTAGGGTTTCTATGTTGGTTGATTTAAGTGAACTAAATTAATCATTCAACATTCGGAATCCTAAACATGCATCTAACATCATCATATATAAGCATTATATAAAAAGATAATTAAACACGCATGGCAAACTAGCATGACCTCTTGAATCTCGAAGCATCCAATCTTCAAGGTCACCATCACTTCTTTTTGGCTCCGTCTTCTCAGAAATGCCATCTTTAGACTTCACAATCAAGCATGAAACTACTAGAAACTAGGAGTAATCTAAATAATCTAAGTACAAAAATACATAACGGAACGCAATCCGTATTTACTATCCTAGTCGGGCCATACTAGTTGCCTTTTGTAAAAACCTGCATAAGAACATTTATAATATTTTAGTCACCTATTCATTTCTAAAGTGAATGGCCCATGCATTTTACAAACAATACGAGCAGTAATACAAAACTTTGTACTAGTTACTAACTTAGTCAGTTAATTCGATTAACACCCCTACTTAAAGCTTAACGAGCCCAAGACCAATAAACAAAGCTCCCACTAAATTCCACATCCAACTTAATTAAATTAATCCAATTAAAATTAATTAAGCCAACCGAGCCAAATTTTGTCAAAAAATATGTAAGTACATCAAAAACCGAGGCCTAACCTCATTTTAAATAAAATCTCAAAACCGAGCCAAGTGCCTAGCTCCCAAGGTAAGGGCTAGGGGCTGCTAGGCACCCTAGCATGGCTTACGTGCGTGGCAGGCTGCATGAGCCTAGCAGCGCATCAAGGCAGCCGTAAGCACCGCAGTCGCAAAGCATGCCTAGCATGCTTGTGTGCAGCTGTTGATGCTAGCAGCGCTCCTTGCGCGCTAGTGCTCGCAGCATGTGCTGCTTGGAAGTCTACTCCGTAGCACACGCAGCAGCCTTCCACACCCTATGCTTACACACATCAGTGCACACACCGCACCACACCCTCGTTCAGCAGCTTAACGCAGCTGTGCGAACAGCCCTGCTAGCCAAGGCTTGCACCGAGGTTCCATGCCTCGATTTTGGGGTATGCCTCGGGATTTTCAATCCCTAATTTTTGTGTGACCTTTAATTAATTCCAAATTGAATTTTATAATTAACATTTGAGCAATTTTGAATTAAAACAAGTCTAACTTAATTAATCCAAGTTTAGTGCAAAAACTAAAATTATTTCCAAGAACCATTCTTTAATAATTTGAGGTCATTTTGATACAATCAAAAATGAAAAGGCATACTACATAATTAAATTAACTCATCCAATGATTAAAATAATTATGTATTTGACAAAATTAGTTGAATAAATAAATCAAGTATCTAATGAAAAATAATTTATCAACCAAATACTCATGCATTTTTGAGTATTTCAACCTTCAAAATGAAGAATAATATTCAAGCACGCATATGAGCATTCATGATTTTAATCAACTTCCAAAATGATTAAAACTCAAAATATGCTCACTTTGGGTTTTATCAAGTCAAGATTCAACCAATAAACCATTAAAGATTTAATTTTTGACTATTTTAAGGGTTCAAAAATCATATTTAACATAAACTCATACATTTCAAGCAATCTAATTGCTTGAATGAACAATTTACAAGTTTATGTAAATTTTAGAGCTATCCAAATTAAGTAACCAAATCATATCAAAAACATGCTTAATAAGGAAGATAATTACAGTAGATTAATTCTATAATCAATCACATTATCCAACAATTACATGTCATAATTAATCAAGGTTCAAAGATTTAAAATTTTTGTTTTAAACGAAAAACCTTTCGAAAAACATGATTTTGGGTAGATTTGGGCCTCTAGAAGCCATTTTTTTTAATCACTAAGTAGGTAAAGGTTGATTTAGAACATCGATTCCACCCAAAAATCACTATTTTTGAGTCGAAATCTGGTTTCGTAGTCATAAATTAGCAATAAAACAATTTTATCTAATAAAATCGAGATCCTAATCTAATTAGGTTGCTAATCCAGTTTTTTAATTCCATTTTATACCACCTTAATTAATTTTTAGTTGTAAAAATTAAATGCAAGAGGCTCGTGATACCGCTGTTGGGTTTTACGATGCGTGAGCACCGTGCGGAACCAGAACCCGCCCGGACAGCAAGCATAATTAATACAACTAAACAAACAAACATGCAATTAATAAAGCGATAAACTTATAAAGAGGGAGAGAGAGAAAGTAGGGAAAAGACATTTTTACCCTCGTAGTGTGCTTCACACGAACCCGAGTACGACCTTCGAAAAACTCAAGACACGCACGACCGAATCCTTTTACATAGCACACCCACACACCCGAATAAGGTTCCTACCTCATAGCTTAGACGAGGCTAAAGCAAAACTTGAGTTTTACGAACTTAAAGGTTTTCTCACGCTTTGGGAGATTCCTTATTAAGTTCAACTCAAAAGTGTAAATTTCCCAACTCCCAAAGTTGGTATTTATAGGCAAAGCACTCCCAAAAACCTCAATCATCTTTCCATATGGGAGAGTTGATAAAATGAGAAAATAAGCAATTAATTTAATTCTAAATTAAATTAAATAAGCTAATCAATAAGTAAACAACAAGTGACAACTAGAGAGAGAGGGTAGGTGAGGACCACATGCTCCCCACATTCCCCAAGCAATACCCTTCCCCCAAACCAGCCCTAACCCTAAATGGCGCCAGCTTGCGGCCTGCCTTGAGCACCAAGGTCGCCCTGCTGACGACCTAGTCCCTTAGATGGGCCTGACAGTGGCCCATGGCTAGCTGCCCACACGCGCAGGCCTCGCATGGCTATGCGGGCTGCTGTGTGTGGCTGCCTTGTTGCGGGCTGGCTAGCGCTAGGAACAGCTAGCGAGGCCCAGCACGCTAGCGTGCGGCTGGCCTTGCTAGCACGCAAGCTTGGCCAGCAAGCCCCAGCCAGCACACGCATAAGGCTGCTGGGTTTGCGACCTAGCTTGCGCTTAGGCTAGCAACCCTTGGTAGCCTAGCCCTCGCATGGCTAGGCCAATGCGAGGCTACGACTATGCACGTTGACTTGTTATTTGACTTATTTATTGTCTCGTCATTTCCTAGAATTGACTCGACGTTCAACGCTCTAAGCTCGAAACCCGACGTCTTAGTTCGTAAAATCCTTGTCGACGTATTTAATCCTTCGGATTAATTCGTCACCTTTGTTCGGTTACACGATTGGGTGTGACCCATAGGGTTCAGTCAAGAGCAAGCTGTAAGATTAATTATACATTAATCTTATTGATCGGAAGCGCCCTCCAGCTAGGCATTCCAATCACTAGACTTCACTGAATTATTAGCTTTCCTAATTAATTTTGAACCCTCTATCGGAATACAATTGTTTGAAGGACACCATTGCTTTCATTCACTTCTAAAGTGAATGGCCCATGCAATTTTTACAAATAATACGAGCAATAATATAAAACTTGTGTCAAACAATCGAGCACTAGTTACTAACTTAGGTTGTTAATCCGATAAACATGCCTGACTAAAACTAGTCAAGTGTTTATTCCAATTGTGTGAACTTACACAATAGTACGCATAATTAAAGCTTAACGAGCTCAAAACCGATTAATGAAACTCCCACTAAAATCCACATCCATCTTAATTAAATTAATCCAATTAAATTTAATTAAGCACATCGAGTCAAATTTTGTTAAGAATTACGTAAATATGTCAAAAAACTGAGGCCCTAGCCTCGTTTTCAAACAAAATCGCAAATGCAAGCATAGGTCAAGGCCTAGCTCCCAAGCCAAGGTCGGGTGCTCCTAGGCCGCCTAGCCGAACAGCCTTGTTGGCGATCAGGCTGGGTGTTGCCTAGCAGCCCTAGGAGCCTTGCTAGCAAGTGTTGGCCTCACAAGCACAACAGCCTTGCTAGCAGCGTGCTTGGTGCGTGTTAGTGCTAGCAATAGGCGCTGCTAGGCAGCCCTGCTATGCAGGCTGGGTGATGCCTAGCAGCCCCTGCCCTTGTGGCACACACTCGCACACAATCCCTCCCGCACCCTTGCTCGCATACACATGCACACACCCGCAAGCATCTCCCGGTCAGCAGCTTAACATGGCTGCGGGAGCAACCCTACTGGTCGAGGGTTGCACCGAGGCACCATGCCTCGATTTTTTGGGGTGTGCCTTGGGATTTTCAATCCCAAAAATTCATGTGACATTGTTTAATTCTAAATCCAATTTTGAATTAAACTTTCAGCAATTTTGAATTAATATTAAGTCCGACTTATTTACCCAAATAAAGTGCGATAACCAAAATTATTTCCAAGAACCATTCTTTAATAATTTTAGGTCAATTTGATATAATAAAAAATTAAGGGAAAACAACATAATTAAATTAACTCATCCAATGATCAAAACTAATTATGAGTTTGACAAAACTAATTGAATAAATTAATTAACCATCTAATGAGAATAATTTATTTAACCAACACTCATACATGTTTGAATATTTCAACCATCCAATGAAGAATAATATTCAAGTATAAATGTGAATATTCATGATTTTAATCGATTTCCAAAATCATTAAAATTTAAAGTATGTTCACTTTGGATTTTAGCAAGTCAAGATTCGAGTGCATATCAGCGCATAGCACCTATTGACAAACGAAGTGTATAGGAGGGCAGAAGCATAATTTACCAGGCATTAGAAAACTTGAATATTCCACTTAATTGTGCTAGTGATACATTTGATACTCCGAAAATGTACCACAGAAATCACATTAGTACATTTAATCAAAGTGGTACGTACATTTTGTGCTTTGAATTGTACCACTAGAAAACCAGTGTTATCCTATACGCTTTCTAAGAACATAGGTGCTATGCGCTGATACTTTTCCTCAAGATTCAATCAATAAACCATTAAAGATTCAATCTTTGACTATTTTAAGGAGTTTTGAATAAACCATTAAAGTGTATTACTATGATAGGTTTGGTCATCTATTAGAGTACGGTCACTTGGGATTTGAGTGTATTTTGATGATCAATAATTTCCAAAGGGTGCATCTCCGTTATGAAGGTGTTTTTGTCTACTACACAAATTGTAGGAAGGTTGGTTATATACGCGTTTACACTGACAAGTTGATCCCAGAGTGGCTTCACAAGTTGATCCTAAAGTGGCTTCAAGAGAGGTGGGATAAGAAAAAGGGGACTTGGGTATCCATTGCCTAGGTTATATACAAAGACCAGTCCCTTTGTATTCTGTATCCCACCTCAATTCTCAACATGTTTTTTTTTTTATTGATTCCATGTTTTTAACTGAATTACGTATTCTCAACAGGCATAACATGCACTTGTATACGAAGCATAATGAATTCAAAGTAGTAGAAATTTTTAAACTCAAAACTACTATCATCATTATGGGCCTTATACACTAATTTACATGTAAGATCTGTGTAATAAGACACATATCAATAGTCTAATCACCATTAACACTTGTGAAATCGACCTGTGAATTTGTGATATTAGAAGAAAGCATATAATGTAGGTAGAGAAATATATGTCCATGGCCGTGAGCAAATGAGGGTACAAAGGTCACTAATTTTAGTCTATGGGAACGAACAACAATATTTAATTGACAACGAACAACATACATCCACGACACAACCACATAAGTGATGCAGCGATCAAATCCCAATAGATAAACGACAAAACCCAGTCAGTATAACAATAACTTCAGTCTACAGAGTAACAAATTCAGACATTGCAACAACAAATCAAGCTAGTATTGTGATGAACAACAAAACCCGGTTAGTAAACAATAACTTCAGTCAATAGAATAACAAATTCAGACATTGCAACAACAAATCAAGCCAGTATTGTGAAGAAGCAAATCAGCCTCTCAATGCCCATCCCAACCTACAACATGCCTACAAGTGACTACAATTTTACACACACATTGCCACACACAGCAGTGTAGCAAGATCGAAAATGTTCAACGCCTTCAATGGACAGCATCAAATTAAACCATCCACCAAGACTCAACGGCACATGTATGCTCCTCGAAATTTGTTATGCTAGGGTGCATTTGTTAGGGATGATTCATTAATATCTCAATTTTATGGGCTTTCTACAAAAAAATGACTAGAACAAACATACACAACACTGCATAGGAGCAAAGCAAGAAACAAATTGAGCCTTGAATAAAAGTGACTCAAATAAATCACGAGTATTATGAGGGAATGGACTCGAAAGTGAAACTGCAACATATTCTTTACTATGCACTTTTATTAAACTGATTAAATGTGGAACTGAATTCTGCGATCTTGCTCTCTTTCATCTTGGTGTTTACTATTATATCTCCACATTCCTTACATTCAACATGACAATGGCATAAACAATAAAACCACCACAACATCAACAACTATAGCAACAACTCGATTTAAGATTTTTTTTATTTAAAAAAAAAAAAACAGAAAAAAAAAAAAAACAAAAACAAAACTTGTCCTTGTACTCATATACATGTATTGAAATGAATAATTTTCCCCTGAACTTATACATCAACATAACTAATTTAGTGTGGAACCTCATTCTTGCTCTCTATCACCTTGGTGTTTAATATTATAAATACAGCATTCTCTCCACATTCCTTTAACACTCACATTTAACATGATAACGGCATATACAATAACAACACAACATCAACAACTATATCATCGACTAGATTAAAAGAAAAAAAAACCTTGTCCTCGTACTCATAGGCATGCCTTGAAATGAACTCATTTCCCCTAAACTTATACGAAGTACAAGATACTGGCAATTCACTAGGTTAAACTTTTTCTTGTTTTGAAAGCCTACTAATTGGTCAAGCAGAAAATACTAGCTATCGAGTACAGGCTAGCCCATCGTATATTGTACATAGTAACATATGACCATTCCGTTTCCTGATTCCTGTAGAATAATATGAATCGATTAATCTGCTACTTCATACCAACTTTAATGTCTCTTACTACAATTCTACAAAGTTTTAACATAAAATAAAATCATGAATTGGATCATGTACAATGTTTTACAAAAATTATCATGTTCATCAGCATTTCAAACATCACCCGAATAAGGACTTCACAAAATTACTCATGTTTATGAAGGAATATAATTAGGGTTACGCATTGGGAAACATAAGAAAAAAAAAATGCAAGTAATTGATAACAATGAAATCACCTCTTACTTGCAAGATTTTAAGCGGGAATTGGTTGATATTCTCAGATTCTCTCTCCTCTTAAATCATTTTACAACCTCTCTCAACATCGTATTCATCATATCAAGTTGCCCGCCTTGAGAGGAGTGAATTTGAATGGCTTAAACTCTGTTGTGCGGCTAAGGTAGATTGTTTGCTTGGAGAGGCTTCACGACGACGTAACGATAAAACCAAGCGTGACTTCCCCATTTCTATTTTTCAGTGCTATCTTTTCAATCAAAAAGTTCAATATATTTACATAATTGCCGAAGATATGCATAAGAAACCTATCTCAAGAATAGATTAGGAATACCTTTTAACTGGAATGCTGAAATCATGTAGGTAAATCAGGGATGATCTAAAGCAAATTGCTAGCAAAATAAAGAAATAGAGGATAAATTATCATTCTCCCCATTCCCCTAGCAAAACCAGTAAGAATGAATATCAACGTATAAACTAGAAAAACTTGCTCATAAATTGGCCAATCCAATATGCAACCTCTACCAAATTAAAAGATATCAGCACATTTGCGAAAATTATCAAGCAAATACTGTTGTGAATTGTTATTGCTTCTGGGGTTTCCTTTTGATATTCCTAAAAAACTATTCGCAAATAAACTGGGAAGCAAGCATTGTACATTAGTAGTTTAATAACCGAAATTCAACTTTCATACAATGTACCATATAACAACTCATCATCATGGATTTTCTTTGGTTTGTGATAGACATATAAACCTCAAAAACTAGTTCATATATGTAATATTGACCAACCCAATATGCAATCTACCAATGAAAATCAAAGGTACGCTATTCATGATTATCTAAGAACAAATTACTATTGTGATTGTTGATGACATTTGCTTTAAAGTCCTGAAATTACTCTTCACAAATGAAAATCATACCAAGTATAAAACATGGAACCAAGCCCTGAAATTATTTCATTTCTTACTGAAATTACTCATTGTACTACAATGCCATATTCAAAACTACTCATAGTCTTGTCACTAAATAACTCAATTCGATTTTCTTTCGATCTTCGATTACTTATGGTAAAACTCTCAGCACATAAACTAACACTAGAAATAAAATTAAAACATAATTAAAAATAAAACAAAAACTTGAACATGCTATGCATATAATTTCCTTAACCTCAAGCAACTAATTTTGTGACCCCATTTTCATTCTTTCATTCTCTCCCATTTGTGAAAATACCTTAGTAGCAAGCATATTTTCGTCGAAATACTTTGCATAAGGATGACCCTTTGGCACAAGCCTCTTATACTTGTCAAATTGCTTCTCTGCTTCATCCTTCTTCCTCAACAATGTGTATATAATTCCTTGACACAAATAAGGCCTAAAATCTCTAGGCTCTTCCTTCTCTAGTTCCTGATAAACCTTCAATGCCTCCACATAATTCCCTTCAATAACTCGAATTTGCGCCATCAACAGCTTAAAATCCCTCATTTCTTCATTCTTTTTCTCCTTCTTACACCTCTCTGTCGCCTCTTCAATCCTCCTTGTGACTTTCTCCATCTGCTTCACATCCGATTCGTTTTGCGAAACCGACATTACAAGACCGTGGAACGCCTCAACACGAAGCGGGTCCTTAGCTATGATCTCTTCGAAACCCGATTCCGCCATTTCCGATTCTCCCATATATGTATACATGTGACACCTCAATAATAGCCACTCAACATCCTCCGGCTCCAGCTCAATCAACCTGTTTAACACCTCCACTGCTTCTGGAAGCTTCTTGTTCTTGATTCTCGCTTCCATTAATGATTTCAATGATTCGACATCATTCGGGTTCGCCGCAACAGCTTCCTCGAGCTTCTTTTCTCTCTCCTCGCTGAAACTTACATCTTCTCCCTTCTCCGAGGTCTCCACCATAGGCGGTGCAGCTGGCTCAGCTCTTGCAGTCAACGGCCTGTAACCCAACCCAGAGAAGAAGATTGCGGTCGCAGCAACGGCAATTGAAAGAGGGGTTTTGAGGAGAGAGAAAGGGTTTAGGGTTTTAGGTTTTGCGGAAAATTTCGCATTATCAGCCATTGACGATGAATTTGGAGATGAACTAGATCTAATTTTGAATGACAACGGTTTAGAGGGGAAAGAACGAGAAAATTGGGATTTGAAGGAGATTGAAAAGATGGGTGTTGAGAAAGATGGGCGGTTATGGTAGCGGGGAGAGAGCGGCAATGGCGTCTGCTTGTAGTTGATTCTAGTAAGAGCCTCCATTGTTGATACTTGATAGCTTGAAGCTTGTTTACACTGAGATTTTTGAATTAGGGAATTGCAGAGGACAAGACAAAAGTGGAAGGGATTGAAAAACCCTCAGGCTTTCTAGATAGTGTGTTAAAATAGGGAAAGAAAAAGGGATGGTGACTGAAACAACAAGGGGCAAGTCCTATTTTCTTAAAAAATCGACTAAAATAATCCCAAATTTACCTTATTTCACCCAAAATAACTCCAAATTTAGATTATATTTTAATAATCCCAACTTTAATATGAATTTGCTTTCAATGATCCCAAGTGATCGGAAACTTATTGAAAAGGTAGTTGTTTCGGGGTTTTTGGAGTCCCTCGGGAAAGTTACAATTCCAAGAATATGCGTCGACCGTCTGTACCTACAAAACCACGGAAAACTCCGGTTGGGTGGAGTTCTGCCTCCGATGATCAAGTTAGAACGTGTTCGGATGTATAAAAGTGCGAAATGTATAAGTTTTTCTCTCGGATTCCGAGAGAATTCTGCAATTAATATTGCTCGGGTTTAGTGTGTATATTTCTGAATATGCAATAAATGAGGATTTTCCTCTATTTATAGTGTAAGAGGATCAATTCCCCTTTCATGGGTTGGAGTGCCACGTGTCACCAGAGGGTTGGTTCTCTCATAACCTCTCTGATGCTGACACCTGTCAACACGCGATTGGTCCATGTGGACAGGGGTAGTTTTACCCTAAACATTTGCCCCTCACAAGTGTGACGTGGCTTGCCACGTGGCACCTCTGACAGGTGTCATGATCTGAGAAGTTGACGTTTCATCTCCTTCTCTCTCTTCTCTTTTTTTTTTTTTTTTTTTTTTGAATTTGAATTTGGAAGGTGACGGTTCGCCTTCTAGGGTTCTTCTCTATAAGTAGAGGTCCCCCCCATCATTTCAACACTTATTCATTTTGAGAAATTTTTCTGAGAAAAGAGCTCTAAGACCGGCTGCTATTTCTTGCATAATCTTCTCTTTTCTTCACTCAACCAGCTACCGACTGAGTGCTCTTCATTCAAAACATATTAAAACCGCCTGAGGGTCTTTTGACATTCTCCTAGCTTTCAATACACCCACAGCCGGTCAAACGTCTGGGGTATCTTCAAGCAAAACTTCAGAGGAATGTCTGGGTTTTCCAACAATTTTCAATTGCTTTTCAAGAGGGTACATCTGGGCAACCGTCTGGGTATCTAGCAAGCAACACAGAAGTTTCCGGCTGCTGATCCAGATAGTCAACCTCCCCCATACTCAAAACATCTTCGAGGTATTGTCTCTACCCCTTGCAACTTCTTTGAGTTTTTTCAGTTGTATAGCTTGTAAAGAATAATGGACTCTCCCAACACACACACGACACGGCCTAGGACAGTTGTCAGCCGGTCACCGGATACGGCTGAGTCTAGGACTGGGGATACCGTTTAGGGGTGTTTGGACCACCCTTACTCTTCCACAAATCCGATCGTTTCTGTTCATGTGCAGGACAGAATGGCTCGGACGAGACGGGCGACTGTAGACCCCGACTACCGATCAAATGGCTCAGCCAATGCTCCGGCTGACCTTGTACATTATGACCATCCGGGTGTACCTAGCACACCTAGTGATGACATTTTAGAGGAGTCCGAGGATATAGACGGTAAAGAGACCGTCCAACAGTCAGACTCTAAAGAGTCTTCCTTAGAACCGGATGCCCCCCAAGGGGATGAGGAGGCGTATAAATGGCCCTCAATTAATAATCCAACAGAGGCGCACATGTCCGCTAGGGATGTTGTCACTGTGAACGCCACCTTCCCCGGATTTATAAAGAAGTGCCCGGTTGGGGATGGATGGGAGATTGTAGTACCGCTTGTGGAGGCAACCTTCGTCTGGGATGATGACTTGGATCATGCCAACGACTATTTCGGCTGCTATGAGGCGGCATTTAAAGTCGGCCTCCGGTTCCCCCTCCACAATGCAATAAAAGCCATTCTAAGAGGCTACGACCTTGGCGATTGGCAGTTAACACCCAATTCTTGGGTGAATATATTAGGATACATAGTCGCCTGCAAGATGTAGGACATCACGTCAAGTTGGGAGGTGTTTGTGCATATGCACTACCTCAGCCGTGCCCTAGGCGGCTGGAATGCGTGGTATACATTGACCACGCACCTGGAGTTCATGATGACGTTGGATAAGCCGTTAAAGTGGAGCAGTTGGAAGAGCAAGTTTCACTTAGTTTCTTCTCCATCTTTGCGTCTGAACCACCGGCTGCGACACTATAATAATCACCCAGCTCTCCTTGGAAAGAAATGCGCCCTTCCTAAAGTACCGGAAGAGGCCTGGATGCAAATAATGGAGACGAGGTTCTTCAAGAAAACCTCAATGCCTTTGGATGATGGGACTGAAATCATTGTTCCCAAGAACTGGGTCCCTCATCCGGACTGGCTAAAGGACGAGGCGTTCCTTTCCGCCTGTGGCCTTAGCACAATGTTTAGCAGACGTATGTTGATTGATAACCGACACTTTATGTCGTCTGTATCGTGCTTGAATGGCATTTGACTTTGATTTTCTTCTTTCAGAGAAAGGATTAGAGATGGTGCCTCCAAAGAAGACGCCTGCTAAATCTACTACTGCTCAGATTTGGAAGGATCAGTTGGAGAAAAAAAGGACCCAACTGGCGGCCAAGGACGATGGGGTAAGCTCCGGCTGAGCTCTTTTTATCGTCTGTATAATTCGATGTCTATTCTGATATTAACCGGTTGCTCTGTTTCTTTTTCAGACGGGGAGCAAGAATGTTCCTCGCTCCCTAACAAAAATGCTAAAAAGGCCGGGCGAGGAGCCTTCTCAACCTCCTTCCAAGACAAGGAGGGTTCCGGCTGCCCCTACCTTTTCTGGAAGGCTGCTTCTGCCTGACAGGCCAACCTTAGCAGGCAAGAGCCTGAAAGACCTTGGTTCAAACACCGAGCCGGCTGAGGTTGAGACGAGGGAGCCTGAGACGCCCTCGAGCCGGCAACTTGCTGTAGCAACCGGCTCCAATGCGGCTGGGGGTGGGGTGACCCCTCAGCCTGAAAATCAAGGTATGGCCTTCACCTGTGATATGCCCTGGCCTCTTGGGCCTATGCGAGTCAAGTCCCAAACTACCCAATCAGGGGATTCTTCAGGCAGCCGGCTGAATATAGATGCCGCCTATGCTCAATAATTAACAAATGACTCTGTTGGTGCAGATGCCTCTTCACGTTGGCCTGACCTCCAACTATATGCAAAGAGGATACTGAGTACCCTCACCCAGTCCGAGAAGGAGGCGGTGCCGGGTGTGCACCAGGTCAACATTGACCGCATCAACTCGCTACTTGCTGAGGTAATTTTCCGACTGGGGTACTTTTGTATAATTTACTCTTTTTGCCGGATGTACCAGAATTGGGAGACTAACCCTTTTCCAGCTGATTTTGCAGGTGATGCTAAGGGTAGACGGCCTCAAGGTTCCCTTAAGGAAGAAGCAAGAGGAGGTAAGAGACGCCAATAGGTGGGCGGCTGATCTCATTGACGTTACTCAATACAACACTTTAATGTATGAAAGAGAGATGAAACAGGAGGAGCTTATCAAGGAGCTCACTGCGGCTGCTGACACGGCCAACAAGAAGGCGGTTGACTTTGAGCTGCAAGTGAAAAACCTCTAGGTCGATGTCAAAGCGCTGGGGGATGACGACAAGGAGAACACCCAACTAAGGGCAGACGTCTCCCGGCTGAAGAACGAGCTGGCCTAAATGCTGGCTGGTCACAAGGCCAAGCTGGCAGCCGAGCAGGACCGACTGGTTGCTGAAAATGAGCAGGACTGCGAGGCTCGCATAAAAATGGCCTGGTCCCTCATCCACCCGGACACCGAATTGGAGTTCTTTGAGCTAAGGTACAAGTATTCCACCGAGGTGTACGATGCTCAAACTCTTGGGATTGAGAAGCCGACTCCCTTTGAGGAATGGGCTGGCATTATCGAGGAAGACCAGGAGGAGGAGCAGGCGGAAGAACGAGCGCCGGGTGAGGCTAATGAAGCCCAACCTCAGCAAACTCAAGATGCTCCTCCATCAGGCAAGGGCCAGACATCTCAGCCTCCCCAACAACAGTGAACCTTGTTGTTTTTCGTTTTTATCTCCGGCCTGCGAGCCATGTATCTCATGTACTCTCCTTTTCCCCGGACGTAGTTTTGGCTGACAATTATTATTATTCAATAGATTTTGCCGACTAAGTCGGTTTTGCCCATATTTGCCTTTGATATATTTTGCTTCAATATTTGCAATTTCCTCAATTTTTTGGTATGCATGAATATTTTTGCAAGTAACCTAACACATGCAGTTCACCCGGTGCATTGGCTTTACCTGCCCCTGGACGGTTGTTTGCTTGGTAGTTGCCCCACCCTAAGTGGGAAGCAGTCCAATCAAGCATCCGTAGAGGTAACAGACGGTCATTGACCATATTTAAAGAAGTAGAATTATTCTCTAAGTTGGATTAGCAGACGGTGCCGGCTAGGGCCAACCTAGATTATTCGTTTAACCGGCTACGAGTTACCTTTTGGGTATCTGTCATCGCCGTTTGTTAGGATGCAGGCGACCATTGGCCCGGCGTAGGCATCATAACCAGGTTATAAACTAGCTGCTAAGGTTTTGACCTTGCTTAATTTGGGTTTGTAACCGGCTTTAGTGCCTTTGGGCAAAGACCGGTTATATTTGACCAATATATCAGTTACCTTTTGTGTTGCTTGAAGCAACGACCGGTTGTATCTAGGTTTCAATTGATTATTCAAACGACCGTGAGTTATCTTTAACCTAGACAGTTGGTTATAGCCGCTTGAGTTATGATTTATAGAACAATGTACCACCCAAATTGGAGATGCTCGCTTTGACAAATTCACCCAAATGGGCGTCGCCGGTTGCCTGCTCATGTTGGAGCAAGCGGTTTGAAGGCTATCCGGCCATTGGCCTTATAATAGCCGCTAAGTTTGAGACTTAGCTTATATCTACTCAATTTAGAGCAGACGTATGCCCGGTTGTGCATTGCACAAATGGGACTTTGTACAAGAAAACATAAATAAAGCATCTTTTCATTAACATACTCTATTTACAAAGATTTACAAGTCTTTAGAAGTAGTACTTTTTCAAGTTATCTACATTCCAAGTCCTGGCTAGCTGCCTGCCGTCTGGGAGTTTCCAGGCGGTAAGTGCCGCCTCTAACTTCTTCAAAAATCCGGTAGGGGCCTTCCCAATTGGGGGTTAGCTTTCCTTGGTCATTGGTCCTACCGGTGGCCTCCATTTTCCGTAACACAAAGTCCCCCACTTTTAAGGGCCGTTTGTGCACTCTTCTGTTGTAGGCTCTTGTCATTCTCAGACGGTATATCTCATGACACAAGGCGGCATTGCCCCTGCGCTCCGAGAGTGAATCCAATGCTAGACGCATGGCCTCCCCATTAGCCTCTTCATCATAGATCATGATTCGAAGTGTTGGCTCGTAATGTTCAATAGGCAGGACGGCTTCAGTGCCATATGTCATGAGAAACCGGGTTTCACCGGTTGCCCCCTTTTCAGTTGTTCTGATGGCCCATAGGACATGAGGTAACTCATCTGCCCATAGACCGCCAGCCCTCTTAATTTTCTTTTTGATGCTGTCTGAGATGATCTTGTTAAATGCTTCCACTTGGTCGTTTGCTTAGGGACGACCGACTGATGCAAAACAATGTGAGATCCCTTGATCTCCCAACCAGCTCTTGAGGGTAGGCGTTTTAAACTGAGGGCCATTGTCAAAGACCATAGACATAGGTACCCCAAACCGGGTGATGATGTTCCTCCAAATGAAGGAAATGACATCCTTTGTCTTAATGCCCTTGACTGCCTCTGCCTCAACCCATTTGGTGAAGTAATCTATAGCAACCAGGATGTACCTTCGTCTGCCTGTAGCAGGCGTATATGGACCCAGGATGTCCATGCCCCATTTTGCAAATGGAATCGGGCTGTAGATAGCCGTCAAATAAGTAGCTGGACGGCGTATGAGTTTGCCGAATTTTTTGACATTTATCACACTTCTTCACCATTTCCACGGCATCTGCCTCAAGGGTGGGCCAAAAGTAGCTCTGCCGCTGGCCATTTTTGCTAGAGTTCTGCCGCCTATATGTGATGCACAAAAGCCCGAGTGCAGACCCTCTAGAATTTCTTTCCCCCTTTCAGGGGTAACACATTTCAGCAGTGGCTGGAGGTAACCCTTCCTGAAGAGTTCTCCATTATGGATCTCAAAACTTGCGGCCCGCTTCTTTAGTGCAGCCGCTTCTAAAGGGGAATCCGACAAAGTTCCGTCTGCCAGATACGCCCGGATGGCATCCACCCAGGTTGAGCTTCGGTCAAGAACTCCAATGGGATCATGTTCAACGCTTCTTTTTTCCATGACTTCCCAAAAGACTAACTTAGGCGTATCACAGGAGGCTGATGATGCCAGGTTAGAGAGTGCATTTGCCTGATTATTTTCTGACCTGGGCACTTGACTTAGATGAAATTCGTCAAGTGTCCCGGCCTCATCTTTGACCGCCTGAAGGTATTTGATCATAGCCGGATGGGTGACTTCGTAGTCTCCATGGTATTGGCTAACGCTCAACTGAGAGTCATAACAAGTGTCAACCTTTCTTGCCCCTGCCGCTTTACACATGCGGATACCAGCTAGTAGGGCCTCATATTCCGCCTCATTATTTGAGTCTTAGAACTTGAACCGTAGTGCATATTCATATTTAACCCCTTCTGGAGACTGGCATATTATCCCTTCACCACAGCCGTTCATAGTAGAGCTCCCGTCTACATATACCTTCCAAACCTGATCAACATTTTTCGGCTGAGCCGGCCTTGTCATTTTGACAATGAAGTCGGCGAACGCCTGACCTTTCACTGCCTTCCTT
This sequence comes from Chenopodium quinoa, assembly GCF_001683475.1. NCBI lineage: Eukaryota > Viridiplantae > Streptophyta > Magnoliopsida > Caryophyllales > Amaranthaceae > Chenopodium > Chenopodium quinoa. The sequence continues at coordinate 284,905 of NW_018743412.1, read as the reverse complement.
GGTTCGTATGTTATTTCCAGACTTTGCATTTCAATACCCCATTTGAGCATTCTGCCAGATGACTCCAAGGTTGTCATTGGCCGCTTGAGGGGTTGGTCTTTATGACCACCACCGGATGTGCCAAGAAGGAAGGTTTCAACTTCTTGATTGCCATGAAAAGAGCAAGGCCAAATTTTTCAACCAATGGGTACTGTAGCTCAACAATCCGAAGCACATGGTTAATGAAATATACCGAGAGCTGAATGCCATCTCTTTCAGCTAGGAGAACAACATTGAGGGCATGATCTGAGACGACCAAATACAAACAGGGAACATCTCCCGCTAGAGGGCTAACCAGTCATGGCAATGAGTGGAGGTGCTCTTTTAATTTCTGGAATGCCACCTCAGCATTTCCCCCCCATTCGAATCTAGTCTTCTTTTTGATTGCTTGGAAGAAGTAGAGGCACTTGTCACCTGCCCGGCTGAGGAATCTCCCCAATGCCGCCAGACAACCGGTAAGTTTTTGAACTTCCTTGACAGTGCGGGGTGACTTCATGTCAATTACCGCCTGTACCTTTTTCGGGTTAGCCTCTATCCCTCTTTGATCAATCAAAAATTCAAGAAACTTCCTAGAACCAACACCAAAGACACACTTCTTTGGATTAAGCATGACCTTATGCCGCCTGAGGGTGGTGAATGTTTCTCGGAGGTCAACAAGGTGATATATCTGTAGGGTTTCGTAGTGACCCGACACTACGCGGAAGGAAACCCACCAAGACCCGCCCCTTAATTAAAGCAATTAAACAAGCATAATAAACTTAATCAAACAAGATTAAGGACAAGAATTATACCTTTGACGCGTGCTTCGCTCCCAAAGAGCTCTTACTTCAAAATCCCGAAAAGACGAGATCTCCGACGGATCGTACCCTCGACCCGACCCGAGCGTCCTAAGTCTTGAAGGTTAGTCAAGACCCGGACAAAATAACTATGAGTTTTACGAATCAAAGGTTTACTCTTTTCAAGAGTTGCCTTTTTAATTCCACTCAAGGTTGTATCAAATCCCAATACCAAGCTTGGTATTTATAGGGAAATGACCCCTTGATTTTTCATCCTCCACCAATGTGGGAGAATGTATTTTTGCTAATTAATTTATTTCTAAAATAAATTATTAAACAAAACTAATCACAATGCAACAAGTGTTAAATAGAGAGAGAAGGTTAGGTGAGGACCATGAATGGGTGGGGGGGACCATTGCCTTGCTCCTCAAGGCCTTGCCCAAGCTTGATCCCCACCCTTCACCTAAACTGCCACTTCATGGAGTGCTGGGCTGCTGCCAGCTAGCATGGTGCTGGCCAGCCCAGCCAGCTAGCATGGTGTTGCCCAGCAGCCTCGCATGCCTGGTGCTAGGCCATGCTAGGCGCTGGTGCTGGCCAATGCTAGGCGCTGCTGCTGCTGGCCAATGCTAGGCGCTGCTGCTGCTGGCAGCCTAGCACTGCCTATCGCACCACGCACACTCTCTCGCATTGCATTGCTAGCACAGCCAGCATGCGTGCTGCTAGCGAGCCACGCATGCTGGCCGCACTGACCCTCGCATCATGCGCACACGCCTGCTGCCCACACGCACTGGCTGGTCGCATATGTGCAAGCCTTGCACCTCGCATCACGCACCAGCCATGCGCCATGCACCACGCACACGCACATGCATGCGTGGTGCTGCTACCTAGCACCCTAGCCAGCCATTGCACGCACACGCACCAGCCCACACACATCAGTGTGGCTGCTGTGCGAGGCTAGTGTGCGAGGCTGCGAGGCACACACGCACACACACACATGCCCCTGGCATTGCGATGGTGCTTGTGCATGGTGCCAGGCCTTGCGATGGTGCCTAGCAAGGGCTGTGCGCTGCGATAGGGCACCATATGCACCCAAGCACCACGCTAGCATGCTGCTAGCTGCTATGGGCTGCCTGGTGCCTGTGTGGCTTGCGATAGCTGCCATGCGCACCAAGGCACCCATGCTAGCATGTTGCTAGCTTGCGATGGGCTGCCAGGGCGCGCCTAGGCTGCGATGGTGCCTAGCACACCATGGTGCTCCTAGCACACACATGGCGCGCCTAGGCTTGCTATGAGCTAGCCTAGCCTAGCTACGGCTACGCTCATACTTGTTGCTTGTGATTTTGCAACGCTCGGTATCGACGCCCTAGGCTCGATTTTCGATGTCTGTATTCGTAAAACTTTGTCGACTTATTAAATCCTTTCGGATTAATTCGACGTCTCGGATCGGAGATTCGATTGGGTTCGACCCGAAGGGTTCAGTTAAGATTAAGCTGTAATATCAATTGTACCTCGATATTACTGATCGGAAGCGGCCTCCACCTAGGCATTCCGATCACTTGACCTTACTGAAGAATTAGCTCTGTAATAATTCTGAACCCTCTATCGGAATAATACACTTGTTGGAAGGACACCATTCCTTTCAATCTCCCACTTGTCCTTCCGAACAAGTGTGCATATTGTGTATAGCTCATTTCCTTTGTCACTTAATGTTTCTTCGTGAACTATAAGGTAAGATTCTTTGCCATCCTTATTACGTTTAGAAGTGTTTCTCGATCTCCGAGTTTGACTGTCAATAAGCAGATGATTTCTAAAATCCATCTGAGCATGGCCATGCATTTTACAGTCTCACTCTTCGAGCGGCCTTTTAAACAACAAAACATTTTCCCTATTGTTAGTAGGGGGACAATCCCAGTCTTGTATTGTAAGTTCTTCTTACTAAGAGGACATAGACTCCCGAGTGTTCCCGTTATGATCCCCAGTTACGGCAGACGTTTGGAAACATCAAAGAGCCTAGTACTCAAACAAGAAAACTTCACAGTACTCATGGTCCGAGGAGATAAGTTCCGATAGCCATAATGAGAAATGTACTTATGACAAAATTTAAATTTTCTTAAAGTACTCTCATAGGTCTTATCTAGTACAGTTCTAATTGTACCTGTGCAAATGATTTATGACTGTCACGTCCTCACAGCACAAGAAACGGTGCTGTAAATCATACTACACACTAATATATGGCGGTCATCAATCGTCCATCTGTTAGATGACCTCGATTAGGGATACTTTTCGATTTAATATTCAATGTTCACTTAACAGGTGTTTCTTTATCCAAGACATGGTCTTGATACCCTGTTTTGAATATTTCCGTAAATCGAATGGACTCATTATTTAATTCTAAACCACAATTAAATAGTAATGGAGTGAATGATAATTTTGCACAAAATTAATTACTCCATTAATGAATGGTTTTAGTACAGTGTCTTACATTAAATCAACCCTGTTTAATTAAAACACTTGTACAGGGAATATCATAGCCATTCTCCTATGTGCTTGATTCCCATTGCCTCAACATGTTTGTTGTGTTTCACTTGAGGCAAAGGTTTAGTCAAAGGATCGGCTACATTATCATCCGTGCCGATCTTACAAATTCTGATTTCACCTTCGGATTTCCATTCCCTTATCGTGTGAAATCGCCTTTGCACGTGTTTGACCTTCTGGTGTTCTCTCGGCTCCCTGGCCTGAGCGATAGCTCCATTAATATCACAATAATCTATCGGCCCCTTGATGGAGGGTACAACACCAAGTTCACTAATGAACTTGCGAATCCAAACAACTTCCTTGGCTGCTTTCGAAGCGGCCAAGTACTCGGCTTCAGTTGTAGAGTCTGCAGTGGTGCTCTGCTTGGCACTCTTCCAGCTGAACGCTCCTCCATTAGACAGAATATATACCCCGACTGTGACTTGAAGTCGTCTCTGTCAGTCTGGAAGCTAGCGTCGGTGTAACCTTCAACAACCAGTTCTTTGTGGCCTCCATACACCAGGAATTTATCCTTGTTCCTTTTCAGGTACTTAAGGATGTTTTTGGCCGCAGTCCAATGCGCCTCTCCTGGATTCAATTGGTATCGACTCGTTGCACTCAGGGCATACGATACATCTGGCCTTGTACATATCATGGCATACATGATCGATCCGATTAGCGAAGCATATGGGATCTGATTCATTCTTTCTCGCTCAACAGGTGTCTGCGGACACTGTTTCTTGCTGAGAGTTATGCCATGGGACATGGGTAAATGTCCTCTTTTGGCATTTTCCATGTTGAATCGAGCCAGTACCTTATCAATGTAAGTACTTTGGCTTAATCCAATCATCCTCTTAGATCTATCCCTGTAGATCTTGATGCCCAATATGTAATGTGCCTCTCCTAAGTCCTTCATTGAAAAGCACTTTCCCAACCAGCCCTTTACGGACTCCAACAATTTTGTGCTGTTTCCAATGAGCAGTATGTCATCGACATACAGGACTAGGAATGCAATATCACTCCCACTGACCTTCTTGTATACACAAGACTCATCTGGTTTCTTGATAAAACCAAACTTGCTGATGGCTTCATCAAATTGCAGATTCCAACTCCTACTGGCTTGCTTTAATCCATAAATGGACTTTTTCAACTTGCAAACCTTTCCAGCGTTGCCTGGATCAACAAAACCTTCTGGATGTGTCATATACATAGTTTCTTCCAAAATCCCATTAAGGAAGGCGGTTTTGACATCCATTTTCCATATTTTGTAGTCGTAATATGCAGCAATCGCTAGGATGATCCGGACGAACTTTAGCATTGCAACTGGTGAAAAAGTTTCGTCATAGTCAATCCCGTGGACTTGTCTATAACCTTTTGCCACCAGTCTAGCTTTGTATATCGATACATTTCCATCTTTGTCTGTCTTCACTTTGATGATCCATTTGCAACCAATGGGTGTATAACCCTCGGGCAAATTCACCAAGTCCCAGACTTGATTTTCAGACATGGAGTCCATCTCAGATTTCATGGCCTCTTGCCATTTTGCAGAGTCGGGGCTCGTCATAGCTTGCTTGTATGTCACCGGCTTATCACCATCCATAACTAGGATGTCCTGATCATCAGTTAAGACGATACCGAGGTATTTGTCTGGTTGAGATCTTTGTCGTTGCGACCTACGTAGGGTAATTGGTTGAGCATTTACATTGTCTGTTTGACTCTGACCAATCTTCTCAGATGCTTCCAAAGTATCTAGATTGTTAGTTTTGTCAGGTTGACATTGTTGCTCGTCCTCTCGAACTTCGTCGAGTTCGATTTTCCTCCCACTTGTCATTTTGGAAAGGTGATCCTTCTCCAAAAAGACACCATCACGAGTAACAAACACTTTGTTCTCGGATTTTTTGTAGAAGTAATACCCTTTGGTTTCTTTTGGATATCCCACAAAGAAACACTGATCCGATTTGGGGTTAAGTTTGTCCGAAATTAATCGCTTGACATATGCTTCGCATCCCCAAATCTTGAGAAAAGACAACCTGGGAGGTTTCTTAGTCCATAATTCATATGGAGTCTTTTCAACAGCTTTTGACGGAGCTCTATTCAGTGTTAGTGCTGCTGTTTGTAGCGCATGTCCCCAGAACGAGATAGGGAGTTCACTAAGACCCATCATTGACCGAACCATGTCTAACAAGGTCCGATTCCTCCGTTCGGACACTCTGTTCCATTGAGGAGTTCCGGGAGGTGTCAACTCTGAAAGAATGCCACATTCTTTCAAGTGATCGTCGAATTCATGGCTCAAATATTCGCCACCTCGATCCGATCGAAGTGCTTTAATTTTCTTGCCAAGTTGATTTTCAACCTCTTTCTGAAATTCTTTGAACTTTTCAAAGGATTCAGATTTATTCGACATTAAGTAGATATAGCCATATCTACTATAATCGTCGGTGAAGGTGATGAAATATCGGTAACCTTGCCTTGCGGGTGTGCTCATAGGTCCACATACATTCGTGTGTATTTGACCTAATAAGTCACTTGCCCTTTCTCCCAACTTGGAGAATGGCTGTTTGATCATCTTGCCTAATAAGCATCCTTCGCAATTTTCAAATGACTCTAAGTCGAATGAGTCAAGAACACCTTCTTGAAGAATTTTCTTGATGCGTTTGATGTTAATGTGGCCAAGACGACAATGCCACAAGTAGGTTTGATTCGACTTGATGGTCTTAGCCCTTTTGGCAGTATTCTCGATGTTATAGACCTGTTTGTCTAGTGATAGCACATAAAGACCATTTTCTGAATGTGCCTTTCCATATAAAACATTATCAAAATATATAAAACAACTATTGTTTTTGATTCGAAATTCGAATCCTTTGGCGTCCAACGCCGATATTGAAATAATGTTTTTGGTCACTCTAGGAACATGATAACAATTTTCAAGTTCTAGAACAAGCCCAGTGGGCAAAGACAAACTGAGAGTTCCAACGGAGACGGCAGACATCCTTGCTCCGTTGTCGACCCGAAACTCGACCTCTCCCTTCTCTAGCCTCCTACTTATCCTTAGTCCCTGAGCATTGGAACAAAGGTGTGAGCCACATCCGGTATCTAATACCCATGATTTTTTGCTAGCGAAGTTTAAGTCTATAACGAAAATACCTGATGAAGAAGCAACGTTGTCGTTCTTCTTATCTTCCTTGAATTTGAGGCAGTCCTTTTTCCAATGTCCCTTCTTCTTGCAGTAGAAACATTCGGAATCAGACTTAGAAGAAGTTTCCTTCTTGTCCTTGTTTCCCTTGGCAAACTTTGACTTAGGCTGGAATTTCTTCTTCTTCCCTTTAAAGCTCTTCTTTTTGCCCGCACGTTTGAACGGTTTTCCCTTCCTCACCATGAGCATGTCATGCTTGCCCTCATCCTTGAGGGTTTGCTCGGCTTGCTTCAACATACCATGAAGCTCAGTGAGGGTTTTCTCCATACTATGCATGTTATAGTTCATCTTGAACTGATCATAGCCTTTATGAAGGGAGTGAAGAATGATGTCAATTGCCATTTCAGTTGAATACCCAGCATCAAGCCTTTCCATGTTTTCAAATAATCCAATCATTTTGAGAACATGTTGGCTGACTGGCTCTCCTTTCTTGAGCTTGCTCTCAAGGATCAGTCTGTGGGTTTCGAACCTTTCAGTTCGGGCCTGCTCTTGGAACATATTCTGAAGCTCAGAAATGATCTCAAAAGCTGTCTCCTTTTCAAAGAAAGTGTTTTGAAGGTCCGGAGACATTGTGGCCAGCATGATGCATTTGACATCCCGATTGGCACTATGCCATCGGTTAAGGGCTGCCTGAGTGACCTCCTCATTGGGAGCGTCGGGCATTTCCTCATCAAGGACATATTCCTTTTGCTCCTGCATTAGTACAATGCGGAGATTTCTTTGCCAATCAAGAAAGTTTGGCCCGCTCAACTTCTCCTTATCGAGAATTGAGCGCAAAGAGAATTGGTTGTTGTTTGTGTTACTCGCAGACATGATTTCTACAATTGAAAGAATTTGAAGTGAAAAACCATTCATACATCAATAAGTTGAAATTTAAAGCGTTCATGCACTTATTCACACTTATTGAACATTTTATGCACGCATTTTAAGATTGTCCCTTATGGGCGAGAATAAAATGATTCCGAGATCCCAAAGATCAAGAAATGGATAAGCATGCTTTGGCTTGTCTTAACCATTAAATATCTTAAGGTAAGCAACTCAATTGCTAATAGCTCCAAGCTACTCTCGGTTTGATAAAATGTCGCATCTAATGCATACTTGACATTTTATCTCTTTTGCCACGACATCTAAGGACTCCTTACTGATATCGTTGAGCTTAACCAAGACAACTTGTATACCTAGTATACCTTACGTTCCTAGGGAAGTAGTGATGCCTCGCTTTGGCGTAATCCATCACGTACGCGCATTAGTTCGGTAAGTGTTGTTCTTGGAATGGCAAATTTTAGCTCAATATTATTAAGGGACCTAGGGTTTCTATGTTGGTTGATTTAAGTGAACTTAACTAATCATCGCAACATCATAGAAATCCTAGACATGCATCTAGCAAACATATATAATAACAATATATAAGGCATAAAATAGATGCATTTGGCAACTAGCATGACCCCTTGAAATCTTCAATTTCCATGGGTCTTCATCTTGGCTCGTCTTCCTCGAAACGCTGTCTTGAGACATCTTGGCCAAAGAGAAATAAAAGAAGCTAGCTAGAACAACTAAGATTAATCTAAATAGTACAAAAATACTTAACGGTTCGCAGACCGTATTTAGATTTACAAAAATACATAACGGAACGCAGTCCATATTTTCTATCCTATTCGGGCCCCACTAGTTGCCATTTTCAAAGAACCTGTTTTGAAAGCAATCTTTCATTCACCCGTTCACTATTTGTGAACGGCCCATGCAATTTTACGAAATACATAATTAAACACGCAAAACTAGTAACTAACTTAGGTCGTTAATCCAATTAACGCGCCTAATTAAAACTAGTCAAAGTGGTTTAATCCATTATTTCTAAACGCAAAAATGTTAACGCATTTAATTAAGCTCCCACTAAATTCCGCATCCGTACTTAATTAATCCGATTAATTAAGTCGACATAACCCATAATTTGTCAAAATTTTGCAAAATCGAAAATCGAGGTTTTTAGCCTCGTTAAAATAATTAATTAAAATTATTAATACGGGAAAAATCGCAAAATCATAGCTCAACGTTAAGCAAAATCACCCAACAAATCCCTTGGTGGGTGCGCACCATGGCTGCTAGGCAGCCCATGGCATGGCGCCATGGTGCGTGGGTGAGGCCTGCTGCGCCTAGCAAGCAGTGCCTCAAGCCCAGCTGCCTGCTAGCATGCTTCGCATGCTTGCTAGCACGCTGTGGCCTGCAAGCATCTGGCCTACTGGGCAGGCGCATCATGATGCTTGTGGTGCGCTGGCTGATGCTTGCTGCCCAGCAGCATGCTTCGCAAGCCAGCCCAGCCATCCCACGCACCCCAGCCATGCATCCCAACCACACACATAACACATAGCAGCATTCAAGGCTCGCCCTTGTACTCACCACAGGCAGCCACATGTGGGCTGCTAGGCAGCCCGGCTAGCCTTGGTGGCACTTGGGTGTGTTGCCTTAATTTGCGTGCTATGACTCGGGATTTTAATCCCGATTTACGTGTGACATGAATTAATTCCAAATTATATTTTAGAATTAATTTTAGGGAAAATAAAATAAAACAACCATTAAGTCTAACTTAAACAAATTTTATTTTAATTGGTGCACAAGCCTAAATTTATCCAAAATTTTCAATTTTGAACAAAATTAGGTCAAACTTTATGCTTAAAATAAAATGAGCTATGTCCAAAATTAATCTTGCCAATATGCAAATTAATAATGGATTTGACAAAAGGGAGTTGGAAAAATAAATTAACCATCCAATGATAAAAATTTTCGAACTTGCATACTTGTGTAAAATACCAAGATTACATCTTCCAATATGAAGATTAATCAAATTTTACTCACAAGTAATTGAACTTAATGAATTTTAATCAACCAAAATATGAAAAAAAATCCAAACTTTGTTCAACATGGAATTTAGGGTTAGGGTTCCAATCATTTAAACACTTAAAGATTAGAACTTTAGCATTACTTGGGAACTTAAAATACAAAATCACAACAAGTTTTCACACCTTATTGCAATTTATTTGCAAAATTGTGAAAAACAAGTTTATGTAATTACATGGTATAGCAACTTAAGCACTAATAAACACTCCATTATTATGCTCAAGGATATTTTAAAACCAGTAGATTAGTGATGCAAATGTGCATTTAATCTAACCTTGTAATGCTTGCATTAATCAAGGCTTAAAAAGAATTAAAACTTTCGTTGAAAAACGAAAAACCCCAGAAAAATTGGGTTTCTGGTTCGAATTTGGCTTTTGGACATCCTTAAAGGGTTGAAACAGTTCCAGAATGTCGATTTCACCCAAAAATCACTATTTTTGAGCCAAAATCTGGGTTCAACAGCCAAATCGAAAATAAAATCGAGTTTTAAAAATAATTAAAACGAGCATCTAATCTAGTTAGATGAACATGAATCAGAAAAATAAATTCTTTAAAACACCGTAATTAAACAATAATAGCAAAAATTAAAAGGAGCGTGGCTCCGATACCGCTGTAGGGTTTCGTAGTGACCCAACACTACGCGGAAGGAAACCCACCAAGACCCGCCCCTTAATTAAAGCAATTAAACAAGCATAATAAACTTAATCAAACAAGATTAAGAACAAGAATTATACCTTTGACGCGTGCTTCGCTCCCAAAGAGCTCTTACTTCAAAATCCCGAAAAGACGAGATCTCCGACGGATCGTACCCTCGACCCGACCCGAGCGTCCTAAGTCTTGAAGGTTAGTCAAGACCCGGACAAAATAATTATGAGTTTTACGAATCAAAGGTTTACTCTTTTCAAGAGTTGCCTTTTTAATTCCACTCAAGGTTGTATCAAATCCCAATACCAAGCTTGGTATTTATAGGGAAATGACCCCTTGATTTTTCATCCTCCACCAATGTGGGAGAATGTATTTTTTCTAATTAATTTATTTCTAAAATAAATTATTAAACAAAACTAATCACAATGCAATAAGTGTCAAATAGAGAGAGAAGGTTAGGTGAGGACCATGAATGGGTGGGGGGGGGACCATTGCCTTGCTCCTCAAGGCCTTGCCCAAGCTTGGTCCCTACCCTTCACCTAAACCGCCACTTCATGGAGTGCTGGGCTGCTGCCAGCTAGCACGCCTTGCACCTCGCATCACGCACCAGCCATGCGCCATGCACCACGCACACGCACATGCATGCGTGGTGCTGCTACCTAGCACCCTAGACAGCCATTGCACGCACACGCACCAGCCCACATGCATCAGTGCGGCTGCTGTGCGAGGCTAGTGTGCGAGGCTGCGAGGCACAAAAGCACACACACATGCCCCTGGCATTGCGATGGTGCTTGTGCATGGTGCCAGGCCTTCCGATGGTTCCTAGCAAGGGCTGTGCGCTGCGATAGGGCACCATATGCACCCAGGCACCACGTTAGCATGCTGCTAGCTGCTATGAACTGCCTGATGCCTGTGTGGCTTGCGATAGCTGCCATGCGCACCTAGGCACCCATGCTAGCATGTTGCTAGCTTGCGTTGGGCTGCCAAGGCGCGCCTAGGCTGCGATGGTGCCTAGCACACCATGGTGCGCCTAGCACACACATGGCGCGCCTAGGCTTGCTATGAGCTAGCCTAGCCTAGCTACGGCTACGCTCATACTTGTTGCTTGTGATTTTGCGACGCTCGGTATCGACGCCCTAGGCTCGATTTCCGATGTCTGTATTCGTAAAACTTTGTCGACTCATTAAATCCTTTCGGATTAATTCGACGTCTCGGATCGGAGATTCGATTGGGTTCGACCCGAAGGGTTCAGTTAAGATTAAGCTGTTATATCAATTGTACCTCGATATTACTGATCGGAAGCGGCCTCCACCTAGGCATTCCGATCACTTGACCTTACTGAAGAATTAGCTCTGTAATAATTCTGAACCCTCTATCGGAATAATACACTTGTTGGAAGGACACCATTCCTTTCAATATCTGTAGCTTAGATTTGATTATCATGTCATCAATGTACGCCTTTACATTCCTCCCAATTTGATTAATGAAGACTGTATTAATTATTCGTTGGAAAGTAGCAGGCGCATTCTTCAGCCCATACGACATCACCGTATAACAAAATAACCCTTGATCAGTGACGAATGCCGTCTTCTCTTGATCTTTTTTCCACAAGGGTATCTGATGGAAGCCTGAGTAGGCGTCCATGAAGCTCATCAAGGCATGACCGGTTGTAGAGTCGCTAGACTGTCGATCTTTGGAAGTGGATAGCTATCCTTCGGACATGCCTTGTTCAGATCTATGTAATCAACACACATCCGCCAGGTACCATTCGACTTTTTAACAAGGACAACGTTTGCTACCCAATCTAGGTAGTAACATTACCGAATGAACCCGACATCCATTAGCTTCTTGACCTTGCGGCAGCCGCCTGAGACCTTTCCTCGTCGTAATTTATCTTCTTTTTCCTAAGACCACTCTCAATGGTGAGCAAAAAAAAATGCCCACCCACTATCTCTCTACCCACTTTCTCTCTCAACAAATTTGTTTTGCCCATGGGCAAATTTTTTTCACAATTTCTCTTCGAATGGTCAGCAAAAAAAATGCTTGCCCACTACTCTCTCTCTCTCTTACTTTTTCAACACCCCACCATTACTTTCTCTCTCCTACACAATACTTTTTTTATTTATTAATTTCATTTATATTTTAACAATATTACTCCAAATAAATAAAATCTAGTCTAAATTTGTGTAACTTATTTTTTTTTATTTGTGTTGTTTTTATCGTTAAAATAAAGAATATGGAGGATTTATGGTATTTCTAAAATTATACCAAAATATACCAAAATGCATGTCTATTTATAGAGAATTAAATTTTATGACCGTTGGTAATTTTAATTTTTTTTTAATAAATATTTATTTCAGAATTTGCATTACAAAAAATATAACCATTGCAAATTATGGGGCCCACCAGAGCACTATTCATCTTAAAAAATGCTCAAGTCTTGGGCATTTTCAGAAATTCTCATGAGCATTTTTTGGTTTTTTCTCATTTGCTCACCATTGTAATGCATGAGCAAATTTTATGCCCACCCAAAATGCCCATGAGCAATTTTCTAGCTCACCATTGGTAGTGCTCAAAACGACTTCTTTTTTGGATCCACGGCGAGTTTGTGGACAGCAAGATCCGGGCTGACTCCTGTCATCTCTTCCACTTCAAAGGAAAAAATGTCTTTGAATTCTTTCAGCAGTTGGTGCAAATCTGCACCCAACTTGGCAAAAGCAACTGCCCCACCTTGACGGTTTGTGTCGGACGGCTGTCGTCAAGAACTATGTCGATATTTTCACCAGCCGGCTGGGGACGAAGATCATCTGACCATTCCACGATCAGGGATTGCTATTGCCTTTCTTTTTTTACGACCACCAAGTGATCCGCCTTTCTCTTTTTTCCAGCTGATTTGGGAGCAGGCGCGGCTTCCTTGAGGTCATCAAGATCAATGGGTTCCTCGCTTTGGCCGGCTGCGGCCACAGTAGACTTGACGTCTGAGAGATAGCACTCCCTTGCCGTCTTCTGATCCCCATTCAGGGAACCCACTGTCCCATCATTCCTCTCAAATTTCAGCAGCATGAGGGATGTGATGATGACTTCCTTAGATTCGTTGAGGGTTGGACGACCCATGATCAGATTGTAAGCGGTCAATTCCTCGACCACTAAGAACTTGTTGACCATGTGCCGTCCATCCCCTTTTTCTCCTAGCCGGATGGGTAGGTCAATCCTCCCCATCGGATGCACTACTCTGAAAGGAATGGTGTCCTTTCAACAAGTGTATTCTTCCGATAGAGGGTTCAGAATTATTACAGAGTTAATTCTTCAGTAAGATCAAGTGATCGGAATGCCTAGGTGGAGGCCGCTTCCGATCAGTAATATCAAGGTACAATAGATGTTACAGCTTAATCTTAACTGAACCGTTCGGGTCGAACCAAATCGAATCACCAATCCGAGACAACGAATTAATCCGAAAGGATTTAATGAGTCGACAAAGTTTTACAAATATAGACGTCGGATATCGAGCCTAGGGCGTCGAGACCGAACGTCGCAAAATCACAAAGTGACAAGTATGAACATAGCCCTAGCACCACACTGGCCTAGCCATGTGGGTTGCTAGGCTAGACTGGGCCTAGCACCATGCCTAGGCGCACTATGCGTGCCCTAGGATGGATAGGCACCATCGCAGCCCACACAGCATGCCTAGGAACACCATGCGTGCCCTAGGATGGCTGGGCGCCATCGCGGCCCTAGCATCATGCCTAGGCGCTATCGCAGCCCTAGCATGATGCCTAGGCACTATCGCTGACCATCGCGAGCACTAGGCGCACTAGGGGCACCAGGCAGCCCATTGCAGCACAACAGCGTGCTTGCCTGGATGCCTGGGTGCGCATGGCAGGGCCACACACGCACCAAGCACAGCCATCACAGTGCTAGGCACTGGCGCATGTGCATGTGTGTGTGCGTGGCTCGCACCAAGCACAGCCATAGCAGTGCTCGGCACTAGCGTATGTGTGCTAGTGCGAGGGTGCCTGGCAGCATCGCCCAGCACGCATGCTAGGCCCTTGCGTGCGTAGGCTCGCTGGCTGGGCTAGCAATGCGTGGGAGGCTTGTGCGTATGGTGCGAGGCAGGTGCGTATGGTGCGAGGCATGTGCGTGTTTGAGAGGTGCAGCGGGGATGCGTGTGGTGCGTGGGCTGTGCACTACTAGCAAGTGCGTGGGCTGCTAGGTCCAGCGCCAGCACGAAGTGCTACAAGCGCTAGGCGCTAGCACAAAGCACCATCACCAGCACCAGCATCGCGCAGCACCAGCACGCACTGGCTAGTTGGGATGCTGAGCAGTGCTAGCTGGCAGCGCTAGCTGGCACGCTAGCTGGCTGCCAGCCAAGCAACCACATGCCGGTTTTGTGGAGTGATGTGGGGACCAAATCCACCCCTTGGGGAGCAAGGCATATGGTCCCCCACCTAACCTTGGGCACTACTCCTTTGCACATGATCATGCCACTTGTCGCAATATGATTTAATTGATTATTTATTTAATTTGAAAATTAAATAAATCATTGATTTTTTCAACTCTCCCACATTGGTGGGAGATTGAAAACCAAGGACCCATTTCCCTATAAATACCCTTCAAGGGTGTTGGGAAATGTACAACCTTGAGTGGAATTAAAAAAGGCAACTCTTGTAATTAGAGTAAACCTTTGATTCGTAAAACTCATAGTTTTATTTGTCCGGGTCTTGACTAACCTTCAAGACTTGGGACGCTCGGGTCGGGTCGAGGGTACGATCTGTCGGAGATCTCGTAGTTTCGGGATTTTGAAGTAAGAGCTCTTCGGGAGCGAAGCACGCAACAAAGGTATAATTCTTGTTCTTAGTCTTGCTTAATTATGATTATTATGCTTGTTAATTGCTTTAATTAAGGGGCGGGTCTTGGGGGGTTTCCTTCCGCGTAGTGTCAGGTCAGTACGAAACCCTACATACTCCCCCCCCCCCAAACCAACTAAGGGGTGAGAAACTTTGTGCATGCTGGTAGGCTTGTACTTGAGCTTCGCCAAGCACCAATAGTTGATAAGGTCAGACGAGCTCCTGGTATCAATGAGGATCTGGCCCACTCGTTGGTTGGCAACCTTGCATTCGATGATTATGGGGTCATCATGAGGCCGCCTGACCTTGACCCGGTCCTTCTCAGAGATGATGACCTTAGGGCAGGTGTCTTTCGACGCCTGACCCTCATCCAGTGAGTTGCCCTCTAGCTTTCGGATTTTGTCCTTGGTGCCCCGGATGGTAAGACCCCCTCTCGCGAAACCGCCTGCTATAGTAAAGATTTACTCTTCATCAGTGTCAGAGCTTATAGCAAGGTTGTCAGGCTTCTTGGACGGCTGTCCATTGTCTGTTCTCGGGTTACCCTTGGACTTCAGAATGTAGGACTTCAAAGCCCCCACGCCAGCCAGACGATCCAATAATTGCTTGAGGCAATAGCAGCCATTGGTGTCATGGCCTATATCCTCATGGAAATGGCAGTACTTGCTGTTGTCCCGGCTTTTGATGGGAGTTTTCATTGCAGCCGATTACTCAATGGTCAATCGGTCGTTAATCTCCATGAGGATGGAGGAGTGATGAGTGACATTTATGTCACTCTTAGGGGTAGTATTTAGGTCTTTTTCCTCTTATTTTTCTTAGGTTTTTCCACCTCATTATCCTCTTATGGCTTCTTTTTGTGTTGATGAAAAGTAATGCTTATTTTGATAATCTTTATGCATTATTTTATCATCCCCATGCTCTCGTGAACTTTGGTATCTTCTGCAGGTTCCGTGACGGTCCTATGCACGGTGGGAGGCCCCTTGGCCAAGCATGGAAGCCATGGACAAAGGCAAGAGGAGCAAAAGGGAAGGAGAGGAAGCAAGAAAAGGAAGTGCAAGAGGAGGTGTGGCCGAACCTCTGAAAGGTCCGGTCGTACCTTGGTGTGGTCAAACTTTTCAAAAGTTTGACCGAACCTCCAGGGTGCAGTGAAGGCAGTGTCAAACCTGTTTTTAGCAATTTTGCAGGAGAGGTCGAACCTCAAAAGTTCGACCAAACAAGGATCAGGGAGGTTCGACCGAACCTACACAGGGTTCGACCGAACCTACCCTGAGTCCGACCGAACTTACCCAGAGTTCGGTCGGACCTTTTCCCGTTCTCAGCCAATTTTGTACGGACTATTTAAGGTCCTTTTGAGATCGTTTAAAAGAGAGGGGAGAAGGAGGACAGTAGCCTAGTTTTCAGAAACCTCTCTTAGTTTGAAACATTCCTTAGGATTAATTTAGCTTAGTTTTCATCAAATCAAATCATTGTATTAGTGAAATTCAAGAATTATTCTCAAAGTTGGGCAATTTGTATTCAACATTTGAAGCTTCAATTAGTAATTTCTCCAACCTTCTTCCTTTTAATTTCAGATTTCATTTGGTATTTGCATGTTATTTAAATCTTCTTAGTTCTTGGTAATTTGTTATTGGATGATAGTTATTTCAATTGTTAACCACTTTTCCCCAATTATTGAAGTATTTAGAACCCTAATTCTTGATTGCATGTTGATAAACATGAGTTGTGAGTAGTTTTCTTGCTAGGGGTTGGGTGAAGCTCGACCTTTTGGGTTAACTATGCAAATGTGGGAGAAGCATTGATGTTTGTATTGCAATTAAATTGATTATATGAGATTGCTTGTTAGTTCCTCATGATAGGTTTAGCTACCCTTGACTAAGGAGCTTGATAGTATGATATGCCTAATTTGACATGGAAGTGTAAATTGAGTACGTCATTACTTATTGTAATTTGATTATGTATCATCTATTGCTAAACTAATGAGGAATCTAAGTTTAGTAGTGTGAGTTGTTTTCTAATTGCATGAGGTTGATTTTACATATAGTCCTTGCTATATCTTGTCTATTTTACTCCCCGTTTGCCTATTTGCCTTGGTTGAGTGGATCTCATTCCCTAGTATCTTTAATTCATTGATTTAGAACCATAGTTTGTTTGTCTTCTTGACGAACCCCTATTCACCAATTGACTTCGAGTTAGCTTAAGTGTAAAGATCTTTGGCAATCATATCCTGTTCCTTGTGGACCGAACTCTTACTTGTCATTATGCTTGGTTTGTAAGGTGTTTGTTAATAAATGTGTTTGATTGAGTGTGGAATGTACGACCGTTCTAACGCCCATCAAAATGGCGCCGTTGCCGGGGAACGGTGTTGTTGATAGCTAATTGATTACTTGAGTCTAGTTCACCATAAAAAAAATTTCAAAAAGATTGTCTCTTTTTGGCTACACTTGTAGCCTTGGTACTAATTGCGTTTGTTGAGAGTGTATGCGCAGAACTCATAGCAGGATCTTGGTACCTTACGATCCCGAGATTGAGCAAACTTATAGAAGGAGAAAAAGAGCCGGTTCTAGGCCGTTTACTACTCCCCCAGCTAGAGAGACCAATTTCGAGGAGGATCGAGATCAAATGGGTGACGCGGAACCACCACCTCAAAGACCTTTAAAGGAGTTGGGAACTCCGGGAGCTTATAGAGCTTCAAGCGGCATTGCTCCACCCGTTACTCAAGCCAATGACTTCGAGATTCGGCCCGCAATGATTAATTTGATTGAAAGGAGGCAATATAGTGGAGCAAAACATGAGAGCCCTCTTGCACACTTGAACGAGTTAGAAAAATATTGTAACACGATCAAGGTAAATGGGGTAACTCAAGAGTTTGTGAGACTAAAGTTGTTTCCTTTTTCTTTGATAGGAAGAGCTCTTGAATGGCTTGAGAAGGAGGTGAGGCCTAACTCCTTGAGAACTTGGGACGAGGTCACCACGGCATTCTTAGGAAGATTCTATTCCCAAAAGAAGACGGCCGAGGCAAGAGCTTTGATCCAAGGTTTCCGTCAAAAAGCTAGTGAAACCATTTATGAAGCATGGGAACGATACAAGGAATATCAAAGGGAGTGCCCTCATCATGGCATTCCGTCATATCAAGTGCTTCAAATTGTCTATGGGGGCTTGAGCCCACAAGGAAAGACTAGCTTGGATGCAGGAGCGGGTGGCCCGATTATGAACAAGACGGAGGAGCAAGTCATAGAGATAATTGAGGATGTGGTGAGGCACCACATGGATTGGCAAGAAGGAGAGAGAGATTCTCTAAACAAGGGAGGAAATGCGGTTTACTCCGTTGATCACCTTAATGCCATCAACAATTTGACCTCCCAAATCGCCAACCTTGGAAAGGAGATGACGTCCATTAAGGCAAAACTAGAGACCTCTAGTTCAACACAAGAGCATCCCTCCCAATCTAAGGGGAGAGGTATGAATTCTAACTCTTCTCCCTCTACTTCTAATAACATGCCTCATGGATGTTTGTTTTATGAAAATTGTGGGTCTTATGACCATGATACCTCTTCTTGTAATTATGATTTCCAACCCCAACCCCAATACGAAGATGGTAATGAAAATGAAAATGAACAAGTCAATGCCTTGTCTTATGATAATAGACATAGGAATGACAATCAAAGATACTTACCACCAAATAGAAGAGAACAAGGGGGGAATTCCTATAACCAAAGAGGAAATGATTACGATTACCATAATCAAAATCAATGGGGAAGTAGGAACCAAAGGGACCAAAATCCCCAAGGTAACTACAACCAACAAGGTGGTTATGGTAACCATAATCATAATAATCAAGGAAACTATGGGAATCAAGGGCAATTTCACCAAGAGGGAAACTCTAATAATCGGAACAATTGGAACAACAATAATAATAGAGTTTCTTCTAATCAAAATACGTCCAATTCGAATGCTAGAGGTAATAGGGCTTCCCAAGACAACCACTATGCACAAGCACCACATAGTAGGTCTAGCTTGGAGGAAATGATGGAAAATCAAACTAAAATGTTCAATTCTTTCATGGCCTCAAGTGAAAAGAAATTTAGTGAAGTAATGACCCATAACAAAATGCTTGAAACACAAATTTCTCAATTGGCCAATGCTTTAAAAGAGGGAGCTAGCACTTCTAAACTTCCACCCCAAGGACTTGACCCCAAGAAACCGGTGAATGCTATATCAACTAGGAGTGGGAAAGTGTTGGAAGAGAGAGTCCCTAAGGAAAACAATGAGAAAGTGAACATGAGTGAGCCTCCCTTTAAAAGTGATTTTGAACAAGAGAGAGAGCAAAACCATGAGAATGAAAAGGAGAAAGAATGTGAGAAAGAAAAAGAATTTGAGAAAGAGAGAAGAGAAAAAGAGAGTGAAAAAGAAACCAAACAATTGCAAAGACTTCCATATCCCCATAAATTTGTGAGACACAAATTAGATGTGCAATTCGGAAAATTCCTTGAAACACTGAAGCAAATTCACCTTTCAATCCCTTTTACCGATGCTATCAAGCAAAAGCCTAACTATGCTAGGTTTTTAAAAGATATTTTGAGTGGAAGGAGAAAGTGTGATGTGGTGGAAACGGTGAATCTCACCGAGAATTGTAGTGCTATTATCATGAATAAGATGCCACCAAAGTTAAAAGATCCCGGTAACTTTTCTATCCCATGTGCAATATATAAGATGCAAATTGATAATGCTTTGTGTGACCTAGGGGCTAGTGTTAGCCTAATTCCATACTCGGTATACCAAAGACTTTGGATAGGGGAACTTCTACCCACCAACATCACCCTTCAATTGGCCGATCGCTCTATTAAATTCCCAAAGGGTAAGGTAGAGGATGTTCCTCTAAGGGTGGGGAAGTTTGTAATCCCGGTGGATTTTGTTGTGTTAGAGATGGATGAAGATGTTAACATTCCAATAATTCTAGGAAGACCTTTTCTTGCTACTTCGGGTGCTTTAATAGATGTTCAAAGTGCTAAAATTTCACTAAAAGTAGGAGATGAGGTGATAGAATTTGATTTGAATGAGAGCATGAAATATCCAAGCTCTAGTCTTGATAATTGCATGATGATTGATACTATTGATTCTATTGTAACTTCTATGCATGAGCACTTGCTCACTACTAACGATGCCCTTGAGAATGTCCTTTTGAACAAGGAAAAGATAGGTGACCAAAGCAAAGAGATGGCATTGTATGAAGAGATGCTTGAAGGAAGTACGGAATCAAGCAATGAGCAAGTGTGCATGGGAATCACAACACATGATGCATTAGAAGTAGCTATCTCAACAGAAGGTAAGGGTGTTCCAATGGTAGAGTTGAAACCTCTACCATCACACCTAAGGTATGAGTTTCTGGGCCCCAATTCAACTTTTCTGGTTATTGTGAATTCTTCTTCGAACGAGTGCCAAACTCAAATGTTATGTGGTGTTTTGAGAGATCACCAAGGTGCTTTAGGCTATACCATAGATAACCTCAAAGGTATTAGCCCCGCTTTATGTATGCACCACATAACACTTGAGGAGGGTGCTAAGCCTTCCATTGAGAGGCAAAGGAAACTCAATCCTCAA
Organism: Chenopodium quinoa; assembly: GCF_001683475.1. Lineage (NCBI taxonomy): Eukaryota > Viridiplantae > Streptophyta > Magnoliopsida > Caryophyllales > Amaranthaceae > Chenopodium > Chenopodium quinoa. The sequence goes on along the minus strand of NW_018743412.1, from coordinate 264,407 downwards.
ATGGGGGAGGTGGTGAAGAAGGAAATCACCAAACTCCTTGATGTCGGCATCATCTTCCCCATTTCGAGTTCTAGATGGGTTTCCCCCGTTCATGTGGTCCCTAAAAAGGGAGGAATGACCGTAGTTGAAAATGAGAATGGTAATCTCATTTCAACTAGAACAATGACTGGTTGGAGGATGTGCATAGACTATAGACGTCTAAATGCATCCACCAACAAGGATCATTTTCCTCTCCCTTTTATCGACCAAATGCTTGAAAGACTAACCAAGCACAAGTATTATTGCTTTCTTGATGGTTATTCGGGTTTCTTTCAAATCCCTATAAACCCGGATGACCAAGAGAAAACAACTTTTACTTGTCCCTATGGAACCTTTGCATACAGAAGGATGCCCTTCGGGCTTTGCAACGCACCGGCAACCTTCCAAAGATGCATGATGAGTATTTTTGGGGACATGCTTGAAGCCGAAATGGAAGTTTTCATGGATGATTTCTCGGTAGGGGGCCTTTCGTTCGAGGATTGTTTGTCCAACTTGGGCAAGTGCTTGACAAGATGTGAGAAGGTCAATTTGGTTTTGAATTGGGAGAAATGCCACTTTATGGTGGAAGAGGGAATTGTCCTTGGTCACAAGATTTCAAACAAAGGGATTGAGGTTGACAAGGCCAAAGTTGAAGTGATAGAAAAGCTTCCCCCACCAATCAATGTGAGAGGAGTAAGGTCATTTTTGGGGCATGCCGGGTTCTATAGGAGATTCATCAAGGATTTCTCACAAATTGCTAGACCCCTAAATGCTCTTCTTCAAAAAGATGCCATCTTTATTTTTGATGAAGAGTGTCTCCAAGCTTTCAACAAATTAAAGGAGGCTTTAATCTCAACTCCAATTGTGCAAGGGCCAAGATGGGATTTGCCATTTGAGCTTATGTGCGATGCAAGTGATGTTGCGATTGGAGGTGTATTGGGGCAAAGGGTACAGAAGAGGCTTCACGTGATTTACTACATGTCTAAGACCTTGAATGAAGCTCAACGGAACTACACCACAACAGAGAAAGAATTTCTTGCCGTGGTTCATGCTTTTGAGAAGTTTTGGAACTACCTCATTGGTTCCAAAACTATTGTCTACACTGATCATGCGGCTATTAGGTACCTTGTGGCAAAGAAAGAGTCCAAGCCTCGTCTTCTTCGTTGGGTGCTATCACTTCAACAATTCGATGTAGAGATTCGGGACAAAAAGGGGGCCAAAAATGTGGTTGCGGATCATCTATCCCGGTTAGAGAATGTGCAAGATAATGACGATGGGGTCCCAATTTGTGATGAGTTAAAAGATGATGTGCTTTAATTGTTGGCCGAGAAAGATCTTCCTTGGTTTGCGGATTTGGTGAACTATTTGGCTTGTGGGGAGTTTCCTCCAAATGCTTCAAGGAACCAGAAGAAGAAGTTGAAAAGGGAAGCAAGGCATTACATATGGGATGATCCGATCCTTTTCAAAAGAGGAGTAGATGGTTTACTCCTTAGATGTGTGCCAAATGATGAAGTGAAGAGCGTTTTGAAGATGTGCCACTCCGATCCTTGTGGAGGGCACATGGGTGCCAACAAAACAGCCTTCAAAGTATTACAAAGCGGGTTATGGTGGCCTCAAATCTTCAAAGATTCATGGGGATTTGTGAAAACATGTGACTCTTGCCAAAGAACCGGTAATGTTTCGAAGAGAAATGAAATGCCTCAACAACCGATTCTTGAACTTGAGGTGTTTGATGTGTGGGGCATTGATTTCATGGGACCTTTTCCCTCATCTAATGGAAATCAATACATCCTTGTGGCGGTTGATTATGTTTCTAAATGGGTTGAAGCCATTGCCTCCCCAACTAATGACCACAAGGTAGTGATGAAGATGTTCAAAAAGGTGATATTTCCAAGATTTGGGATCCCTAGAGCAGTGGTTAGCGATAATGGTTCTCATTTTATTCATAATGTGTTTCAAAAGATGCTGAGAAAGAATGGGGTCCATCAACGCTTTGGCACGACTTATCACCCACAAACAAGTGGGCAAGCGGAGGTTTCCAATCGCCAAATCAAGGTAATTCTTGAGAAAACAATGGCTAGGAATAGGAAAGATTGGTCGGACAAGCTAGATGATGCCCTTTGGGCCTATAGAACCGCTTTCAAAACCCCCATCGGCACTACCCCCTACCGGCTTGTATATGGTAAGTCTTGTCACCTTCCGGTTGAACTTGAACACCGTGCTCAATGGGCTATCAAAAAGATCAACTTTGATTTGGCGAGTGCGGGTGAACAAAGGTGGCTAGACTTGCATGAGTTAGAGGAACTACGGATGGATGCTTATGATTATGCAAGCTTGTACAAAACCCGGTCAAAGGAGTGGCATGACCGGCAAATTGAAAAGAAGACCTTCAATGTTGGAGATAAGGTGTTGCTTTACAATTCAAGGATGAAACTGTTTCCCGGAAAGCTCATGTCAAGGTGGAGTGGTCCATTCACCGTTAAGGAGGTGTTCCCCCATGGAGCAGTTGAGCTAAATGATTTGGATGGATCGAGGTCATTCAAGGTCAATGGGCATCGCCTCAAGCTTTATTATGAGGATTCTCATGTTGGTTTGATTGAGTCAATGCAATGCAATCTCATCTCTTGAATATGTGAAGTACGTCAAGCTAGTGACGTTAAAGAAGCGTTTCCGGGAGGCAACCCGAGTTTCTAACCCTCCTCTATTCTATTTGCTTGATGTTTTCTTTTCTTCTTTCACAACTTTGGATTGATGGTTTTGCGTGTATTTGGTTTGTGTTGGTATTCTTGTTTGTCTTGCCTTAAAAAGGAATGCATTTTCCATATACCTTAGGCATGATTGTGTTGTATTTTAGTGTGTCTTGAGGGGAAGTTTTGTGCAAATTTTCAGATAGAGGGATTTAGGGGTGTTCGACCAAACTGCAACAAGGTTCGGCCGAACTTTGCAAAAGTTTGACCGAACCACCCAAGAGTTCGGCCGCTCCTCCCCTAGAACTCAAAATGGGCTAAAAACTGTCGAATTCTGGAAAATCAAAGAGTTCGACCGAACTTTTCATAAGTTTGGTCGAACCTATGCTGGTCCGACCGAACCTTCAGAAAGTTCGGCTGCTCCTATTTTGGAAATCAAATTAGGCTGAATTCTGGCAGTTTCTGGAAAATCCAAAAGTTCGACCGAACTTTTAAAAAGTTTGTTCGAACTTATTATGGTCCGACCGAACCTCATAAGGTCCGACCGAACCTTTTTCGAGCTTGCCCAGAATTAAAAGGTTTGAGCCGCTGCTTTCTCACTCTTACTTCTTACATTCGGCTCTCCCTCTCCCTTTTCTTCTCCTTCTCACCCTAATACTCCATAGTCACCCCTCCTTCAACCTCAAATCTCCATAAAAATCACTCCTATCTTTTTCCCTCCTCACTTCATTTACATCCACTACTCAATTCCTACAATCTCCCATAAAAATCACTCCTTAAATTTTCCCCAATTTCTAGGGTTTGAGTGACTTGAAACTTCTTGATTTCTACTTACTTCCAATCAATTGTGGTATGGTTATTCTAGCTTTTGCAAGCTCATTTCTTCAATTTCTCTTTGTTTTACCATGTTTTACATGTTCAAGTATGATATGTGGTATAATTGATATTGTTAGTCATGGCTTGTTTGATTTAAATGGTTATTGGGTTTTCCTTGTTGTAATTGGTTGGTTGTTGTTAGTAGAACTTGTTTCATGATGAATATGCATGTATGACTTGGGTTTTCATGATTTCAATTTGTTTGCTTGAATGTGTTAATCTTTCACTAGGTTGTTCATGCTACATTTTGATTGAGAAATTCTTGAGTTGGATGGAATTTTGTGACTATTACTCATTGTTCTCGGTTTGATTTCGATGAGTTTTGAGTGGATTTCATGAATTTTAGGGGACGTCATGCCCATTTTCGCCTAGGTTTTCTTAGGATTTGCATTCGATTGCCATAGGATTTTTAGCTCATGCCTTGGTTTATAAGTGTCCATTAATGCCTTGAATTGTATTGTTGCTACCGTCTACATCTATTTCACAACTCATGGCTTTTACTCTCATTGCACACACTTTTAATCTCGACGAGCTTCTTGTGCCCCCTTTTGGCTTGAATCTTCCTAATGTTAATTCTTGGCGATTTTTGTAGATTCACAATGCATCTTTTTGGCAAAAGCAAGTCCAAGAGAAAGAGGACGGGTGAATCTTCATCGTCAAATTTTCCTCCTCCACCCGGCATCTATGATCATGGCATCATCGCTCCAAACAAACACTTTTGGGATGTCTATAAAACCCTCATAGACCGTCCCATTCGATCTACAAGGTTCTTCTGCGGGAACACCTTAAGAAAGCTTGGCATCATGGATGAAGTAGTCCGGCTCGCACAAAACTTTGGTTGGGGCGAGTTCATTGACCTCCACGCTCACACCTATAAGCGCGTCACATTGGAGTTCCTTGCTTCCCTCCGCAAGGAAGTCATTGAAGAAGATGATGAAGGGAATGAATCTCAAATTATTCTTCACTTTCGTATGTTCAACGAAGACCATTCCCTATCCGAGAGTGAGCTCAATGAGATCTTCCATTAGCAAGCAACCGGGATGCATCGGCCTTCCGATATGACCTCAATGTGTCGCATTCCCTATAATGAACAAGAATGGTGGCAGAGCATCTCCACCAAGCCCATCTTTCTCACTAACACCGCAAAGGTCAACAACATCATCCATATTGCTTTAAGATACTTTGCCCGGCTCCTTCAGTATGCCGTATTCTTCAAGGAAAACCTCGGCTCTATGGTGAAAGATGAGGTAGCTTGCCTTTTCTTGGCCGACAATCCTCAGCGTTTAAAGTTCAAATGCTCCACCACTTTTATCTCGAGATTGTTGGACACTCGAGATGGGCGGCTTGGTGATGAGATACACATGGGGGGCATGATCACCCTCATTGCCCTTTCATTGAATGGTGGAGCTTACAAGGACCAAATTGATTTGCTCCCCCATGTGCTCCAAAACAAAGAAGAAGAAGCCGTCGGCTACCTGACAAGCGCACATTAGGGCGCGCTTTAAGGCATATAAATGGGTGATTTTGGAAGTATTTAGGCCCGTTTTGGTCGTTATTGCCTTGTTACACTCGTTTCCTTCATATTACGTGCTTCACGGGTTTCGGTCTGTTTTTGGTGTGATAACAGGTATAGTTGACCAAGTTATGTCGAGTCCCGAACCATTTGTGCGTAATCAGGCTATTATCGATCCTAGTCCACCAAGCTAAGGGTTTGCTGCGGTTCTCAAGGCCTTGAAAGGCAAGTTAAGTAGCAGGCAAGGCAGAACAGTTCACAAATATGACACCTGTTCACTATTTTGCTCACAACTTTCGGTATACAAATGATAATGGAGTGATTTTAATTGCATTGGAAAGTAGACTTGAAGAGCTTTCCAACGATATATTGCACGCCTTAAACGGAGCTCCGGATAAGAAGTTGTGACTGTTTTAAGAAGACCAAAGTGCCTGCAACCTTCCTGCCTATGCTGCACGGCCGTGCCAGATTCAACACGGCCGTGCCAGGCATTAGCACGGCCGTGCCAAGCCAATTTCCATGCCCGTGCCAGTGCCAGATTCAGCACGGCCGTGCCAGATTCAGCACGGACGTGCCAGGCATTAGCACGGCCGTTCCAACTTCAGCACGGCCGTGCCAGGAAGCTGCACGGCCGTGCCATATATAGCACGGCCGTGCCAATTTGAAGAAGAAACCCGGTTTACTTACTGACAAGCTAGCACGGCCGTGCCAAATACAGCACGGCCGTGCTGATCCAGGGTTAACTGCGCGCTTGACTTCTCCGAATTAGAAGACGTATATAAGGCCCAACTTTAAGAGGATTCCGGAGACAGTTTTAGAGATAGTTTGGAGAGCCTTTGTAGAGAGTTATTGGAGAACGTTTTTAGTATTAGAGATTCATTAGTTTTCTTAGAGAATTTCCTAGAGATTTTAGTTTTCTTGGATTGATTTGAAGCAAGATTTGCGAAGGTTCTTTGTATTATTCATTGACGACGGATATCAAAGTTCTGAACTTTTCCATTGATTCGCATCAATACAATTGGTATTATTCATTCTTGTTTATTAATCAAGCTTTATTATTCCTTAATCAGAATTCATGTTTATATCTATTATGCTTTTGGAATTCTTTATTGCTTTGATTATGAATATGTGTGAGTAGTCTCCTAGCTAGGGTTTCAGGATGAAACCCGGCCTAGGTAATCTATGTAATTGAGGATTGATTTTGATAAACGGATTGTGATTAAATTGATTATATGCGATTGCATGTTAATTCATTATAATAGGAGTAGCTAACCTAGAATCTTGAATTTTATTGCATGATATCCTTGATTTGAACAAGAGATTGTGAATTGAGTATTTCATTATTGAATGTGGTTTGATTATGTATCGAGTAATGTTAAGTGCATGAGAAATCCAAGCTTAGTATTGCCCGTTGTCTTCCTATCACATGATATTGATCAGACATATAGTCTTTGCATATCCCGTTTGTCTCTGTGATTCCTTGTTGCGTAGTTACCGATGGTTTGGTGAATTCCCGTTCTCCCTAGTGTCTTAGTTTATTGATTTATTCCATCTTATTAGTAGTATTTTAGAACACCATTTTCCATTGATTTCGAACTAGCTTAGGTTTAAGATTGATTTGCAATTACTCTCGTTCCTCGTGGACCGAACCTTTATTTGCCATTGTACTTGGTTATAGGGTGTTCGTATAAGTATTGTTTGATTGAGAGTTAGATTGTAGCGACCGATTTAACCCTTGTCAAAATGGCGCCGTTGCCGGGGAGCGGTGTTTGTTAATTGCTTTTTGATTTCTTGAGTCTAGTTCATCGTAAAAATCACAAAAAGATTTTTCCCTTTTGGCTACACTTGTAGCCCTGCTATTTAATTGGTTTGGTTAGTGTGTATGCGCAGGTCTAAACAGAGAGAATTAATACCCTTCGATCCAGAAATCGAAAGAACTTTGAAGAGCAATCGTAAATCTCGATTGACGTCATCAAACTCTCAAGGAAAGGAACACAACACACAACAGGTTCCAATGGCAGACATACCGCGCCAACCCAATCGGCCAGCACCACGACCCCTTAAGGAGTTGGGAACTCCTGGGGCGTATAGAGCTTCAAGTGGGATTGCTCCACCCACTACTGAGGCCAATGATTTCGAGATCCGGCCGGCTATGATCACCCTCATTGAGAGAAGGCAGTTTAGTGGTGCCAAGCATGAGAGCCCTTTGGCTCATTTGAACGAATTTGAGAAGTACTGCAATACCATCAAGGTTAATGGGGTGAATCAAGAGTTCGTGAGATTGAAGCTTTTCCCCTTTTCACTTATTGGGAGAGCTCTCGAATGGTTAGAGAAGGAGGTGAAGCCGAACTCTCTACACACTTGGGATGATGTCACGACAACATTTTTGGGAAGATTCTATTCTCAAAAGAAGACGGCCGATGCTAGAGCCTTGATTCAAGGGTTTCGGCAAAGGAGTGGGGAGTCGATCTATGAAGCATGGGAAAGGTACAAGGAGTACCAAAGAGAGTGCCCACACCACGGAATCCCAACATATCAAGTTTTACATATTTTCTATGGAGGATTGAGTCCTCAAGGGAAGACCAGTTTGGATGCGGGAGCAGGTGGCCCAATAATGAACAAAACTGAAGAGCAAGTCATAGATATTATCGAAGATGTGGTACGACACCACATGGATTGGCAAGACGGCGAGCGAGATGCTGTGAACAAGAGTGGAGGAGCGGTCTATTCAGTGGACCACCTCAATGCCATTAGCAACCTGACATCACAAATTACGAACCTCGGGAAGGAGATGTCAGTGATTAAAGCCAAGCTCGATTCCGTGCCATTGCAAGATCTTCCCTCCCAATCTAAGGGGAGAGGTATGAATCCTAATCCTTCCGTTTCTAATATGCCTGTAGGATGTATTTTCTGTGAAAACTGTGGGTCTTATGATCATTATACTAATGCTTGTAATTTTGATCCCTCATATGATCCTAATAATAATGATGGTAATAGATATAATAATGAACAGGTCAATGCTATGTCTTATGATAACGGACCTAGGAATGACAATAATAGATATCTGCCACCTAATAAAAGAGGGAACAATTATAATCAGGGAGGTAATGATTTTGATTATCAAAACCAGTGGGGAAATAGGGGCCAAAGGGACCAAAATTCCCAAGGACCCTATAATCAACATGGTGGTTTTGGAAATCAAAACCAATACCAACAGGGTAATCAAATGAATCATAATTCCCAAGGGCAATTCAATCAAGGGGGAAACGGCATTAATAACAGGGGAAACTGGAATAATAATAAGGGGTACTCTAATAAAAATCCCCAACAATCTAATGTGCATGGTTCCTGAGCTACAAATGATAATTATTATGCTCATGGACCACCACAGAGATCTAGCTTGGAGGAAATGATGGAGTCCCAGGCCAAAATGTTCAACACTTTTATGTCCACCACTGATAAAAAGTTTAGTGAAGTGATGACACATAATAAGATGCTTGAAACCCAGATTTCTCAGTTGGCTAGTGCTATAAAAGATGGGGTTGGAGTTTTAAAACTACCGCCTCAAGGTATTGACCCTAAAAACTCTGTAAATGCTATCACCACTAGGAGTGGAAAGACATTGAGGGGGAGCGATGAAGTAGTACCCCCTAGGAGTCAACCTGTGACTCCACCTATCACTGATAATGTTGTAGGAAGTGAGGATGAGAGGACCAGAGAAAAAGATAAAATTAATGAGGTCCCAAAGGAACAGGTGGGAGCACAAACCAATGAACCCAACCTATTACATAGACTCCCCTACCCCCAAAAATATGTGAGACATAAGCTAGATGCCCAATTCGGGAAGTTTTTAGAGACCTTGAGAGAAGTCCACCTTTCTATACCATTCACTGATGCTATCAAGCAAATGCCTAACTATGCTAGGTTTTTAAAAGATATATTGAGTGGTAGAAGAAACTGTGAAGGGGTAGAAACTGTTAACCTCACTGAACACTGTAGTGCTATAATAATGAACAAAATGCCTCCTAAGTTAGGAGATCCGGGTAGCTTTTCAATCCCTTGTGCTATAAACAAAATGAATATTGATAATGCTTTGTGTGATCTTGGAGCTAGTGTTAGTCTCATGCCATATTCTATTTATCAACGATTAAATATAGGAGAACTTCTTCCCACTAACATATCCCTTCAATTAGCCGATCGATCGATCAAATTTCCAAAGGGTAAAGTGGAAGATGTTCCCCTAAGGGTGGGGAAGTTTGTCATACCTGTTGACTTTGTGGTCCTAGATATGGATGAGGATGTTCATATACCTATAATTCTAGGACGTCCTTTCCTAGCTACTTCGGGGGCCCTTATTGATGTAAAGGGTGCCAAGATTTCATTGAAAGTAGGAAAGGAGGTTTTAGATTTTGATTTAAATAAAACTATGAAATATCCTTGTTCTAATTCTGATAATTGCATGATGGTTGACACTGTTGATTCCATTGTCTCTGATATGCGTAACGAATTATTCTATACTAATCATGATTTTGAGTTGAATGAGAACAAGGAAAACAGGGACATGGAGGAGCAATTTCTAGATGCATTAGATGTGGCCACTGCAAAGGAGGCTAATGAAGCACCAAAGGTAAAGCTTAAACCCCTTCCAACACATCAAGGAAGGGTTTCCCCTGTGTTTGTAGTACCTAAGAAAGGGGCGGTGACTATTGTCAAGAATAAGAATGGTGAGCTTATCTCCACTGCAATGGCAAGTATTGATTATGGGTAACCTGTAATCCATGTGTTGCGTCAAGCTAATGACGTTAAAGAAGCGCTTCCGGGAGGCAACCGGAGACCCAGTCAATGAGGTACTTTTCTCTTTCCCTTTTTGCCTTCTAGGTAGTCTCTCGATGCCTGACATTGAGGACAATGTCTATACTAGCTTGGGGGGGGGGGTGAATGGTTTCCTTGTTGATTTTCCCTTGTTTTTCTTCATATTCCTATAAAAAAATAAACAAAAAAACGAGTTTCTTTTGGTTTCTTTTTGGTTTGTTTCTATCTAGCCTGTGCAGATATGAAGACTCATGGAGGTAGCATTAGGAGCTTCGCCGCATCTCATGTTGTCTTAGTGTGTTTTCAAGAAGCATTTGGTGAAATCTTTCCCTTTTTCCTTTAGTTTTTTTTTTTGTTTTTGTGTGCAATATAGGAAAAGCTTCTGTTATGAGAATGTGTAGTCTAGTTTATATGATTTGCCTCATAGTCTTTTCCTATATTTTTGGATCGTGATAAACTTGTCTAATTGCATAAACTTTTGGAATAATGCTCATATTTGGATTCAAAACGTGAATGAATGTGTGTGGAATATCTATTTCTACTTAAGCCAGTGATGAATACACAATTTGAGTCTATTGTTGATCAATGTAGACGAGTCTAGGCGAAGGTAGTTGGTTAGAACACTTTTGTCATGTGAAACTCTATGCCTTTGGGCTGTGGTAAGATGGAGTCGCTTCCCATTTGTGGATTTGATCCCCTTAATTGGTAGTTGCTTTGTTTTTGAATCCCGTGAGGTTTTATTGTTCTAGCCTTCATCATTCTTCTTGAGTGGCATATTTGGATCCTTGATTACGCATGTTTCGATCTTTGTGTTGACTTGTAGCTCCCAAGACCGACTTGACACTTTTAAGGGAGGAAGAGGGCACCTTTTTCATTTTTCTTATTCTTGTTCCTTTTGTTTTGTTACAAATTAATTTTCTTTTTACATCATCTTACTTGCTAACCATGTTGAGCCTTTAATTCCATTCTTGGTTACCCATGTTACAAACCCGATGGCCGATGTTTTACCAACCCTTAGTTGTGAAGCGTTTACCTCGCAAGGTTTGTTTGAGCTTATTGTGTATAAATCAAGAATAATGATCGATAGTTGGTTTGAGCAAGTTTGAAAGTGAGCTTAATTGTAAAGATGTAATATGAAAATTTGTTTTTGAAAAAAAAAAGAAAAAAAAAAGAAAAAAAAAGAAAAAAAAAAGGAGAAAAGCCGTCCGAATTGTGAAAAAGGCGAGGACATATGAATAAAAGCTTTGAAGTTTGGAAAAGGTGATTTGAGTGTGTATAACATAGAGAGTTTGGGATGTGTAAAAGTGTGATCAATGTTTATTGTGGAATGTGAATTGCATCTTTTGAACTATTGTTTTTGAGAATTGTGATTCTTGCGCTTCATTTAGGAATTAACCCCATTTTTTAAATTGTTTTCACCTACCTTACCCATTGCCAATACATTACAACCCTTTAAGACCCTTTGACTTTAGAGGTGTTCGGTTCTCAAACGGTGGAGGGAGATACCTTTCAACCCTATGGAAAGATTATGCGTAATCGAGATGTCGGGATACCTTTGTTATTTCCTCAAAATATCACTTTTTCCGGTTCCTTCGAGGAATCACGAGGGGCCAATTAGGGTGGTGATTTGAAGCAAAAGGGGAGGACGTGGCCGGTTTGGTTGGGTTTAGAGGGAAGCATGACTTCTTTGTTCTCTATGCTTGGTTTAGGTTTTGTTTGCATTTTGATCAACGATACCTTGGATTGTGTGTCTCGTTGCTTGTTTGAGTGAGTTTTCATTCTGTGCATGGTTGTTCTAAGTAGGATCCATTGACTTCATTCCGTGCTAAATTGGATTTATATGTAATGGCAATAGTTTATTTGATCATGTGTGTGTGTATCCCTTAGTTTTGCTCGAGGACTAGCAAAAGTGTAGCTTGGGGGATTTTGACAAGCGCACATTAGGGCGCGCTTTAAGGCATATAAATGGGTGATTTTGGATGTATTTAGGCCCGTTTTGGTCGTTTATTGCCTTGTTACACTCGTTTCCTTCATATTACGTGCTTCACGGGTTTCAGTCTGTTTTTGGTGTGATAACAGGTATAGTTGACCAAGTTATGTCGAGTCCCGAACCATTGGTGCGTAATCAGGCTATTATCGATCCTAGTCCACCAAGCTAAGGCTTTGCTGCGGTTCTCAAGGCCTTGAAAGGCAAGTTAAGTAGCAGGCAAGGCAGAACAGTTCACAAATATGACACCTGTTCACTATTTTGCTCACAACGTTCGGTATACAAATGATAATGGAGTGATTCCAATTGCATTGGAAAGTAGACTTGAAGAGCTTTCCATTGATATATTGCACGCCTTAAACGGAGCTCTGGATAAGAAGTTGTGACTGTTTTAAGAAGACCAAAGTGCCTGCAACCTTCTTGCCTATGCTGAACGGCCGTGCCAGATTCAGCACGGCCGTGCCAGGCATTAGCACGGCCGTGCCAGATTCAGCACGGCCATGCCAGGCATTAGCACGGCCGTGCCAAGTCAATTTCCATGCCCGTGCCAGTGCCAGATTCAGCACGGCCGTGCCAGATTCAGCACGGCCGTGCCAGATTCAGCACGGTCGTGCCAGGCATTAGCACGGCCGTGCCAACTTCAGCACGGCCGTGCCAGGATGCTGCACGGCCGTGCCATATATAGCACGGCCGTGCCAATTTGAAGAAGAAACCCGGTTTACTTACTGACAAGCTAGCACGGCCGTGCCAAATACAGCACGGCCGTGCTGATCCAGGGTTAACTGCGCGCTTGACTTCTCCGAATTAGAAGACGTATATAAGGCCCAACTTTAAGAGGATTCCGGAGACAGTTTTAGAGATAGTTTGGAGAGCCTTTGTAGAGAGTTATTGGAGAACGTTTTTAGTATTAGAGATTCATTAGTTTTCTTAGAGAATTTCCTAGAGATTTTAGTTTTGTTGGATTGATTTGAAGCAAGATTTGCGAAGGTTCTTTGTATAATTTATTGACGACGGATATCAAAGTTCTGAACTTTTCCATTGATTCGCATCAATAAAATTGGTATTATTCATTCTTGTTTATTAATCAAGCTTTATTATTCCTTAATCAGAATTCATGTTTATATCTATTATGCTTTTGGAATTCTTTATTGCTTTGATTATGAATATGTGTGAGTAGTCTCCTAGCTAGGGTTTCGGGATGAAACCCGGCCTAGGTAATCTATGTAATTGAGGATTGATTTTGATAAACGGATTGTGATTAAATTGATTATATGCGATTGCATGTTAATTCATTATAATAGGAGTAGCTAACCTAGAATCTTGAATTTTATTGCATGATATCCTTGATTTGAACAAGAGATTGTGAATTGAGTATTTCATTATTGAATGTGGTTTGATTATGTATCGAGTAATGTTAAGTGCATGAGAAATCCAAGCTTAGTATTGCCCGTTGTCTTCCTATCACATGATATTGATCAGACATATAGTCTTTGCATATCCCGTTTGTCTCTGTGATTCCTTGTTGCGTAGTTACCGATGGTTTGGTGAATTCCCGTTCTCCCTAGTGTCTTAGTTTATTGATTTATTCCATCTTATTAGTAGTATTTTAGAACACCATTTTCCATTGATTTCGAACTAGCTTAGGTTTAAGATTGATTTGCAATTACTCTCGTTCCTCGTGGACCGAACCTTTATTTGCCATTGTACTTGGTTATAGGGTGTTCGTATAAGTATTGTTTGATTGAGAGTTAGATTGTAGCGACCGATTTAACCCTTGTCACTACCCTCCTTATGCTCTTTCTATTGTTGCTCTCCGCAACCAACGCTTCATCAACTACTCCACCCAGAATCGCAAATTTATCCTCTTGGTAGATAATGGAGAAGAATGGTGTGTTCTCCCGGATCCTCCTCACACTTCGGTAGACCCTTCCAACCCGCTAAGGTGGAAGATTGCGCAAAAATTCATCCCCGATGAATTAAGGAAAAAACAAGCCCGCGGTGCAATCCCTCACCCTCAACCGGTCTACCAAGTGGAGCATAATTTTCCCCCCCCCCTAGTGGGGGAGGTGAGACATGTTCTTCTTCTTCCTCTTCTCCTTTTGATATGAGTGCCCTGCGTAGTACCCTCGATGGTATTCGTTTTGATAATCAGGCTTCTATTGAACAATGGGGGTACTACGCAAGGATGAACTATGATAGTCTTGTGCAAGCGGGCGTTCAAACGCCCTATGTTAACTATCCCTACCACCCGCCTCAAGAGGGTCCAGTTCCACATTGGGACACCTATGACCCTAACAACCCCTCCCCCAACACCTATGCTTATTAGGAAGGTCCTATCGACCCATCCCAACGTGTTGGTACCCCACCATACAACCCTTATCGGCCGGGTGGGTGTGACTACGCCTATGATCCGACAAGTCCATCAACCCCGAATCCTTTTGATGGTGGTTGGGGAACCCAAGGGTGGCCCTATGAGCACTTTAACCAACCTTTCCATCCATCCATGGATCGCCCGGGGTTTGATTTCATGAACCCCCCTAAGGAACGGGAGGATAGAAACCCCCAATGAGGGTTCTCTCCCTCCATTTCCCCCCCCGGACTTTCATGCCTATTCCTTTTGCTCGAGACGTGCAAAAGACTAGCGTGGGGGAGGATGTTCCTTTTGGTTGAAGTGTACATAGGAGGGTAGTGTGGTAGGATGGTAGCTTGTGCATATGGAGAACCATCACGGATAATGAATTTATTGTAGTTAGAGATGATTTTTGGTTGGTAATATTCTTATGATGATGATGTTATGAACCATTAAAAAAAAAAAAAAAAATTGAAGTTGTTTTTCCCTCTTCTCTCTTGATCCTATAATCCAAATCCCAAAATCCAAATCCCAAAATCCGAATCCCTTAATCCAAATTTTGTAGATAGCTTTTTGTCAATCTTTTTCTTTTGTTTATAATTCTAGTCTTTTCCTTTTGTTCACTAACTTTTCTTTGTATAGTTGTAGTGTTTCTTTTCTTTTGGCTCACTTTCCTTGTAGCTTGAAAACGAAAGCACAAAATGATGGGATAAGGAGCAACTCAAGCTCCGGAAACCTTGGTGAGATCGCAATTTTGCCTTGTGTTCTATTTCAAGCAGCATTTGGTGAGATCTTTCCCTACTTTCCTTTATTTTTCCTTGTGTGCATAGTTAGTTTAGACTAGAATGGAGTTGATTGTTCGAGGTTGTTTGCATTTGATTCCACGGAATCTGGTGATCGTTGGTATTGATGCCGAACGATCTTTGTTTGTCGATTGAGAATTATATGTTTACTAGCCTCTTATCTCTCTTGTACTCCTTGCATTAAAAAAAAATAAAAAAAAAAATTCGAAAAATGTGAAAAAATGAAAAAGATTTTCGTTTTTATTCATGGCAAACCACGAAAAGCTTAGTTGTTTCATTTTCATTTCGAGCATAATAATGTTGACTCGTGTGTTTGAATGCTTTGCTTCTTGAGTGTTAGAAGGTGTTGCTCTCATTAGGGGATTTGAAGCCCTAGAGATGGTTTTTGTAACCCGATGTGAGCTTTATTGTTCAAGCCTCCAACATTACTTGTATGAGCGGCGTAGGATCCTCACCAAGGCATGCTTAGATCTAGAACTTGGCGTCTGGCTCCCGAGATCGAGACCGAACTAACCTACGAATGACAAAGGCATTCTTCATTCGGTGACTATTTTTGTTTTCTAGTATTAGTTTTTTTTTTCTTTTGTATTTTTGGGTTGCATTTGCCCTTACCATGTTGAATCTTCCCCTCCTTGATTATAGCACATTGCAAGCCCATGGCCCTTTTGTTTTACTTTCACCCTTAGAATCGTGAAGCTCAAGCCATGAGGGCTTATTGTAGTTTTGATTTGAAATTTGGAAGGGAATGGTTCTACTTGGAAAGTGAAGCAGTGTTTTTGTGAATATATGTTCAAGAAAAGCAAATGTAAATCATAGAAAAAGCCTTTGAAACTAAAAAAAAAAAAAAATGTGTTTGGCATTATAGTTCAAGATTGTGGCAACGTAGTTTGAAAATTGGTTGATGATTGATTTTGAAAAAGAGGCTTGATCACCCTTTGCTTCACGGTTAGGCTAAGCACCAATTTCCAAATTCCTCCACACCCTTACCCCCTAGCCATCGTTATAACCCTTTCAATGCCCTGTTGACCTAGGTTGGTTGAGTCACTAATCGGTGGAGGGAGCTGGAACTCAAGCATATGGAGAAGGCATGACTTGGTGAGATGTCGGGTTCCCCTATTTTGCAGTGTTTTATCTTTGTTCCGGCTCCTTTGAGGAGTCACTTGATGCTATCTCCAAGGGCGGATTTGAATATAGATGAGGGAACGCGGTAAGATTGTATGGAATGCGGGGGGAGTGGTGCATGTTTGAGTTCTCTATGCTTAGCATAACTTATCCTTCAATCAACTTTCGACATCCCCTTGCATGCTCACTTCTACTACTCAGAAAGTTTGACACTCATTCATGTTTGTTATCTCCAAAAGCTCGATTTGGCTTTGATTTGTGTTGGATTTGTTGTTTCTCTTTCCCTTGTTTTTGGTTTGTCTTGAACGCAATTTTGTAAGAGTTGTGGGGTATGCTCTCTGGAAACCCTCACGAGATCACAACTCGTCCTCATCGGCGACCTTGGGGTTTAAATGGCTTGTTGCTTTTGCTAAAGGCAATTTCGGTTTTTCTTTTGTTCCTTGCATGTTTGAATAACTAATTCTTTCTCCCTTGTTCTTTTTCCTTTGCTTTGCTCGAGGGCGAGCAAAGGTTTAGCGTGGGGGAGTTTGATGAGTGACATTTATGTCACTCTTAGGGGTATTATTTAGGTCTTTTTCCTCTTATTTTTCTTAGGTTTTTCCACCTCATTATCCTCTTATGGCTTCTTTTTGTGTTGATGAAAAGTAATGCTTATTTTGATAATCTTTATGCATTATTTTATCATCCCCATGCTCTCGTGAACTTTGGTATCTTCTGCAGGTTCCGTGACGGTCCTATGCACGGTGGGAGGCCCCTTGGCCAAGCATGGAAGCCATGGACAAAGGCAAGAGGAGCAAAAGGGAAGGAGAGGAAGCAAGAAAAGGAAGTGCAAGAGGAGGTGTGGCCGAACCTCTGAAAGGTCCGGTCGTACCTTGGTGTGGTCAAACTTTTCAAAAGTTTGACCGAACCTCCAGGGTGCAGTGAAGGCAGTGTCAAACCTGTTTTCAGCAATTTTGCAGGAGAGGTCGAACCTCAAAAGTTCGACCAAACAAGGATCAGGGAGGTTCGACCGAACCTACACAGTGTTCGACCGAACCTACCCTGAGTCCGACCGAACTTACCCAGAGTTCGGTCGGACCTTTTCCCGTTCTCAGCCAATTTTGTACGGACTATTTAAGGTCCTTTTGAGATCGTTTAAAAGAGAGGGGAGAAGGAGGACAGTAGCCTAGTTTTCAGAAACCTCTCTTAGTTTGAAACATTCCTTAGGATTAATTTAGCTTAGTTTTCATCAAATCAAATCATTGTATTAGTGAAATTCAAGAATTATTCTCAAAGTTGGGCAATTTGTATTCAACATTTGAAGCTTCAATTAGTAATTTCTCCAACCTTCTTCCTTTTAATTTCAGATTTCATTTGGTATTTGCATGTTATTTAAATCTTCTTAGTTCTTGGTAATTTGTTATTGGATGATAGTTATTTCAATTGTTAACCACTTTTCCCCAATTATTGAAGTATTTAGAACCCTAATTCTTGATTGCATGTTGATAAACATGAGTTGTGAGTAGTTTTCTTGCTAGGGGTTGGGTGAAGCTCGACCTTTTGGGTTAACTATGCAAATGTGGGAGAAGCATTGTTGTTTGTATTGCAATTAAATTGATTATATGAGATTGCTTGTTAGTTCCTCATGATAGGTTTAGCTACCCTTGACTAAGGAGCTTGATAGTATGATATGCCTAATTTGACATGGAAGTGTAAATTGAGTACGTCATTACTTATTGTAATTTGATTATGTATCATCTATTGCTAAACTAATGAGGAATCTAAGTTTAGTAGTGTGAGTTGTTTTCTAATTGCATGAGGTTGATTTTACATATAGTCCTTGCTATATCTTGTCTATTTTACTCCCCGTTTGCCTATTTGCCTTGGTTGAGTGGATCTCATTCCCTAGTATCTTTAATTCATTGATTTAGAACCATAGTTTGTTTGTCTTCTTGACGAACCCCTATTCACCAATTGACTTCGAGTTAGCTTAAGTGTAATGATCTTTGGCAATCATATCCTGTTCCTTGTGGACCGAACTCTTACTTGTCATTATGCTTGGTTTGTAAGGTGTTTGTTAATAAATGTGTTTGATTGAGTGTGGAATGTACGACCGTTCTAACGCCCATCAAGGAGCAATCCTTGTTGAAGTCGTATTTGGGAACGTACGACTTCAACTCTTTCTTTTTCTTCTGGGACGGCTGACCAGAATTGTCCGCCACCCAGACTTATTTTCTTTTCTTGCTCTCCTCTTTTTAAACCGGCGAAGCTGACCGGTTGTCTTTTTTGTCGGACTTTTTAGGATTCGATGGCTGCTTGATGGCACAGAGTTCCGTCGCCTGTATATAGGCTTCGGCTTCCATCAAAGATTCTTGGAGGGTAGCCACCCTCTTTTCTGACTAAGTCGAATTTGAAAGTCGACCTGTCTTTCAGACCCTTGAAGAATTATGTGTTAACGAATTTGTCAGATAGCCCTTGAATCTGAATTCTCATCAGATTGAACCGCCTGACATAAGACCTTAGCCTTTCTCTAACTCCCTGCTGAATAGCCCCCAAATCAAGACTTGTCTTTTTGGCTGGGATGTTCATAGAGAATTTGGACACGAACAAGTATGCCAGCGTCTTGACATTGTTGATGCATCCGGCTGGAAGATTGCCAAACTATCATTGGGCTATACCCTTCAATGTCATCGGGAAGCATCGACACCAAGCGGCGTCATCCAACCCCTGTAAGTACATGAGGTTGGTGTAAGCCATTAGGTGATCTTCTGGGGCGGTGGTACCGTCATAGGTTCCAACCAACACATTCTTAAACTTGGCTGGCTGAGCCGCCTCGGTTATCTACCTAGAGAACGCCGACGGTTGTTCCCCATGGTTTAGTAGCCGGAGCTGCGAGTCCATTGACTGGACATTTTGTGCCGCCTGACCCCCAAAGTGGGCCGGTTGCATGTAGGGTGATCCATATGGCATGTATGGTTGTTGAGGCACATACGGAGCCGGCTGGATGATCTGAGGGCTCTTACGTGCGGACAAGCCGCGTGATTGACTCTCTCGGTTTGTCTCTGAATACTTGATCGAAGTATTCTTGAAACTATCTGGGTAAGTCGACGTTGAAGCCGACTCAAACAACTGTTGACTTCTCTTCAGCTGGATTAACATCCAGGCATCTGAGTAAGTCTTTTTTTATCCATTCAGCTGGACTCGCCGGATGACCTTCTTTTTCCCTGATTTAGGGAAACGGAGCTTTGATAGATCAATCATGGGTCCATCCGCCCCCTTTGGCTTAGGGTGAGGAGTAGGCACACTATTTTTCACGTGCTTCTTCTCTAAGGGACAAGGCTTCTTGGCCGACTGACCCCTGTTGGTGCCAGTCGACTTGTTTATCAGGTCCTTGATTTCTCCTTTGAAACTCGTCATGAATTTCATGAGTTCGTCTCTAGTAACGGGAGCAGCACCCTCCGCCGCCTAAGGTTGCCCAGCCGGCTTGACGGTTGAGTTGCTTGGACCAGCTTTATCTTCACCCCGTTCCCTTGTTTCCTTGGAACCGGTGCGTCTTGTTCCGAGTGACCCGTCTGGGGCCACATAGTTGTCGACATCGAAGTCGTCACCACTCTCTTGGTCTGTATAGACCTCTACTCCGGCCAAAGGCCGGTTTTCATTAGCAGGCGGTATAGACTGCTGTGAAGCCATCTTAGAAGTGCTCTCCCCACAGACGGCGCCAAATGTTTCGGGGGTTTTTGGAGTCCCTTGGGAGATTTACAATTCCAAGAATGTGCGTCGACCATCTGTACCTGCAAAACCACGGAAAACTCTGGTTGGGTGGAGTTCTGCCTCCGACGATCAAGTTACAACATGTCCGGATGTATAAAAGTGCGGAATGTAAATGTTTTTCTGTCGGATTCCGAGAGAATTCTGCAATTAATATTGCTCGGGTTTAGTGTGTATATTTCTAAATGTGCAATAAACGAGGATTTTCCTCTATTTATAGTGTAAGGGGATCAGTTCCCCTTTCATGGGTTAGAGTGCCACGTGTCACCAGAGGGTTGGTTCTCTCAAAACCTCTCTAATGCTGACATATGTCAGCACGCGATTGGTCCACGTGGACAGGGGTAGTTTTACCCTAAACAGTATTATGTATTGTCTTAAAGATAAAAAATTGTAATTTACACATGCTACCACAGAGTTGGTCAAAAAAAGTTTTAATTTATATTTTTTTAAGAAAAGATTATTATTATTATTATTATTTTGAAAGAAAGCCCCACAGGGCAACTAATTCTCATTCATAGAAATATCAGATTCCAAAAGAGGTACAATGCTAGTTGGAAAATTCGACAACCAAACATACCTACCTACATACCATGGCTTACAATGAGCAAGCTCATGAGCTACCTTATTCCCATTTCTATGAACATAATTGCAAGAAACAACATCAAACAAACTATCCACATGATAAATGTCATCAAAAATAACGTGAAGTGAGCTACTCCCTCTTTCTCGTGATGAGAGTGAGTTGATCAGACCTTGGCAATCGCTTTCCACTACCACACAACGAACTCGAACTCTGCGGCTTCCTTAAGCCCCATCAGCACAGCCATGGCTTCAACAACATCAGGCATCCACCTTTCCTCGAGCCTCCACGCAGTAGCAAGCTTTACTATCCTATTGCAATCACGAACAACGGCCCCTATAGAGGCCCCTCTTCTCTCAGCAGAACCACCATCAACATTCAGCTTCACAAAGTTATTTCTCGGTGGTTTCGAATTCTAACGAGCTCTACACTTGACAGTCGAGCCTTTCTCCTCAAACTGCAGCTTAGACATCAACTTATTAACATATTCCACCGAAGCTTTGGGATCACATGCCTTTCCTTCAAATAACCATTTATTTCTTGCTGTCCAAATCGCCCATCACAAAGCCATAAACATTCAAATGATCTTTGCTTGGCATCCTCTCCAAACAAGAAAAAGCCATCTCTCCAAAGGTGATGCATATTCCCCTCGTCTCACATTGCATCTCGCTTTCTTCCCAGATCAGTCTCGCTATGATAAAATCTCTCAAGCAGTGTAATTCCGTCTCCTCCTCGACTTTACAAAGAGTACAAATGGGATTTTTTCCGGTAACCTTTAACTTAAACCCCTCATTGTTGGGAGAGCCCCACAGCAAGCCCTCCAAAAAAAGAGTTTAATTCTAGGCAAAGTATTGACATGCCACACCTTGCTCCATATGTTCGAAGGGGAAGAAATATCGGCTGCACCATCATCATTATAGTCCCCATAAATAGCATGATAAGCTTTATTCATAATATAATCCCCACTCTTGTGTAAATTCCAGCACACCGACTCACTAGGAAGTCGAAAGCTGATCAGAATGCTAAGAATGCAATCCTTTTCAAAGGGAAGGAAGATTGAATCTATTAGAGGAACATTCCAGGTAGCAGCTATAAGGTGAATCAAGTCACAAACCTGCATATCCTCCAGACACTCGCCCCTAGGTGATAAAGCCATTCGAGTTTGGGTTCCTGTGATCCATAAGTTGCGCCAAACAGATATATCAAGACCATCACTAACTCTCCATCTCATCCCACGTCTCAAACCCCACTTAGCTCCCCAAATCCCCCTCCATATATAGCTCGGCATATTCCCTAATTCTAAGCTAAGAAAATCACCATTAGGAAAGTAACGTGCCTTCAAAATTCTTGCTACCAAACTGCCAGGACATTGCAATAGCCGCAACCCCTGCTTACCCAATAAAGCGGCATTGAAATATTTAAAACCTCTAAGATTATTATTACTTATTAACAATTAATAGAACTATTTTTAAAATAATTACATAATTTAAAAATAATAAGAAAAACCACCAGCCACCGTCCCTGCCCTCCACCCCCACCGGTGTTCGTCCTCCAAGCAACCTTTCACCGGCACCCCCCTCTCCGCCGCGACCCCCTAATGCAACCCCAACTCCTCCTTTTCCCCCAACCCCTTTTTGCAACTAATTAACCCCACTCACAACTCTGTAATCATAGAACCGGAAAGGGGTGGGTTTAGGTAGATTTCGCCGACTAGGGGTAGGTGTAGCGGCTTGCGGCAGGATGAGGATTTGCAGTAGGGTTCGCAATACAACAATATGGTTGTAGGGGAGCGGGTGTCGAGATGGGGGAAGAGATAGAGATGGTGTCGCCAGCTGATGAGTTACATTTATGTCACTCTTAGGGTAGCGTTTTTGCTTTGTTTTAGCTTGTCTTAGATTGTTTTATAGTTGTTTTGTTCAAATAATGCGTGCACTCATGTCTCGTTGTGTTTTGGATGAAATCGCGTATGTGCTTGTATGCTTTCCTTTATTGCGTGTTCGCACCATTGCACCTACCTTATTGCTTTCCTTGGTATTTATGCTTAGGTTTTTGAAGTCAAGAATTGCAAAGAAGAAGCTAAGGAAGCACAAGAGAAGAATAGAAGAAAGGAAGGTGCGAGGGCGCGTATGACTTGAGCACGGGCGCGCACCAGCGGAGAAGCAGCAAGGCAGCAGCTAAGGAATCTGCCATGGCGCGGCGTAGCTGCCGTCGTGCGGTAGAGGCTGTCATGTCACGCAGCCTACATCCGTGTCACGGTGCCTGTTGCAGTGTTGCGGCGGATTCCGCCGTTACGCGACATATTACGATTTATGCGCGGGCGCGTGTCGGGCCCCTGTTCGGCTTATTTCCACAGCTCGTTAAATACGCGAGGCTTGTTTTGTACGGGGATCAATTAGACTTCTTCTATTCTTTTTAGATCTTTTTCTTTAGTTTTAGGAGAGCTACTCTCTCTAGGTTTAGCTTAAGATTAGAGTAGTTTAGAGAGAGAAAGTGAGAGATCTTCAATGGTGGGATTTGGAACTTGAAGATTCAACTTGTGAAAATTGTTTTGGAGATCTCCTTATTAAATCAATAAGAATTTCTTACCTTCTCTCTTCTATCTTTATTGCTTTCTTTTGGTTTTGCTTTGGTTGTTAGTATTGCTTGTGAATCATGTTGATGCTTGTTAATTTGTTGATTAATCTTGTTATTAGCGTGATTAGTGAGTAGTTCCCCCATTAAGAGGATGGTTTTGGTGTAGTTAGATCTTGAGAATGTCTTAGGGTTTGGAATTGATTTGTTTATGATTAAAGTCTTTATATGCTTGATGTTCTTCAATCTACTTGTAAAGTGCATGTTGTTTGTTGATTGAGGGTAAATTGATGCTTGATTATGCGACAACGGACCTAGCTAGATTCATTTGTATTGATTTATACTTGATTGCACCTTCTAATATATGGTTCTAATGTGATAGCATAGTGGCTATGTTAGGAGAAACCAATTGACCCCGACAGGTGGCTAGATTAGATCTTACTTCGATATTCAAGCATGTTTAGTTCATAATTAATTCGATTCCATGCTTTGTCTATGCTCGAGTAAATGCTATGCCTAAACCATTTCCCTTAGTGTTTTATTTGTTGTTTTAGTGTCATTAGACTTTAGTTTACTTTCCCCTATCCCGGACTAGCTTAGTTGTTGATAACATTTGGTGGTGTTTAATCGTTCTCTATGCTTCGACCCTAATGCTAACCTTATACTCGTATTAGGTTTGTTTAGGTTGTATAAATTCTATTTGATTTAGGGATAGACAATTGACGACGCGTTTATTCCCTTATCAAATTGGCGCCATTGCCGGGGAACGACTTCCATTACCGAGGAACGACTTCCATTACCGTCGTGTTATCTTATTGAGACTATTCCTTTGTGTATAATTTTCTTTTGGTTTGTTTTCTTCTTGTTTTTCTTTTTGTTTGTGTATAATACTTGAGCTTTCTTGTTTGGTTGCTATTGTTTGTCTTCATTGAGTCATGGATCAATTTGCCCAAAATAAGATGTCCTGTTCTTCTTTGCCTCAATTTGAATACGAACCCTTTTAGTTTTACTTTAATAGGTTTGAAGACTTCTCTAATTCTCATGGTTATTCCTTATGGGAGGCTTGTGAGGTCATCTATTGGGGTTTGAATGAATATACTGGGGGGTTGATTCAAAACACGTGTAATGGTGATTTTCGAGCCAAATCTTTGGATGAGGCTTGGGATTTCTATATGTGGTTTGCTAGGGGTAGCTATAAGCAAGATAATAGTGCAAATTGTAATGATTTTTCTAGTTCTTGCATGATTTTTAATGATGAATCTTTTGTTCCCCAAGATGAACCCATAATGCATGATTGTGGTGAGATGCATTCCAATGGTGATAATGTTCATGCTATTTCACAATGTTCTTCAAATATGTGTATGGACATCAATGATGCTCCCCATACCCCAAATTCTCAAATGCATGATCCCCCCTCTTCATCTTCTTGTTCTTACATGACTCCAAATTCCCCTTATGCTTCTAATGAATCTTTTTATGAGGGTCATTCTTTGGAAAATTTGATGGAAGAGAAGATGATGGAGAAGATGGGGAAGGTTAACGAGATGAGGGAAGTTAGCCTAGAAAGAATGAGAAGGGAAGAAGAATTTAACAAGGAGATGAAAGCTAAATGGAGGCGCTTGGGAGCCAAATTTCCCACGTAGCTCAACCCCAAGCAATTTCCCTTCCTTCTTCTCCCCCCTCCCATATGAGTGAACCCAATTGGGCTTTTGAGTGCATGGTTGAGGATTATTATGATGACGATGTTGAAAGCGATAGAGGGTGTATGGAAGATGATTCATTTGATGAACTGTTGAAAACCACCCTTTTATCAAACTTGAACCTCAACACTCTTTGCAACCCATTGAAGATCCCATTTTGGTGGACCTAAAAACTAATTTGAAGTTGTTAAGAGAAAAGATGGGTTATGGTGATGATGAGTGTAGACACCTGATTGTGTCTCCCCAAAAACCAAACCCAGGGATGAGTACCTTTCATTTCTTTGATTATCGAGTTAGGTGAAGAGTTGAAGAGTCTCGTGAATTTCCTAAGCCTCGACCTTGTTTATAATCTTTCCTAAAATGTTTTAGACCAAAATAATTTATTTTGTGTCCTTAAAATCGTTCGTTTCGTGTCCAATGTATAAAACGTCCAAACCAATTTATTTTGTTCCATAATCCTGGTCTAATTATTGTTTAGTTGGATGGGCTTGAAATGAGCTTTCCAACGATATATTATAAGCCCAAATACGACTAATAATGAAGAAGTTATGGCCAAAATACTAAACTGGGCCAAAACCGAGCCTTACCTACGGCCCGATGATCATGTAGAGGGTCCATTAACCTTAAACATCATTCCTAAAACCCTTAGGATTTATTATTAGCTTCTAGAATTTTCTAGAAGGTTCTAATTTATCCTATTTTTGAAAAGATAAAGATTTAAGAATTTTACTTCGGATAAAACACTTGTTTTTCAATGATTTTAATTCTAATAAAATTAGAATACGTACAGAAATTCGACTAACCCAAGTTGATTGGAAGTTGGATTCTGTACGAATCCTATCTTCCAAAAAGTATCGCTGAAAGATAGAAATATCGCGCAGCAATAGACATATCGCATCGCGATAAGGCTATTGCGTAGCGATATTCCTATCGTGTCCCGATGGAACTTGTTTTACTCCGAGTCGGATTTTGACTCTTTTCTAATCCTTCGACCCTCGTTTTCCCCCATAAATAGAGGTCGTTTTCCTCTATTTTTATTCACCAACAATCATCATCTAATACCTCTCTCTAAGTTAAAAGCTTTTCTCTCTCTTTCTTAGTTTCTTAGCCATGCCTAAACACATCCCCACACCTTCTTGATATTATACACGATACTTCCTTCGCGAGCCTTGAATACTTCAAGCCAAGCTTGAAGTTGCCTTCGACCTCGACGTGAAAGGTTGATTGCTCTGAGGGTTTGGTCCCTAATCTATATTTCAATTCTGATTTCATTTATTTACTTTATTTGATTTAATCTTTCTTGAAGTTACTAACGTGTGTATTGTTTTGATAGAAAGAGATACGAGGCATCAAAGTGAGTAGATCTACTATCCTTATTCCTCGATTTTGATATAGAAATCATGCTTAGATTATTATTTTAATTTCCTAGTATCATGTTAGGATGCTTTTATGATTTCTAGTATCATGTTAGGGTGCTTATTTTGATTCCTAGTATCATGTTTAGGATTTTAATTAACATTCCTAATGTAATACTTCCTAGTATCATGTTTAGGCTAAAGTTGTGATATTTATTAGTGACGTGCTAGGGTTTGTTATTAATCTGTTTAGTATCATGCCTAGGATCTTGCTAGTAATTATGTTTTGATGATGTTATTATTATGATGATTGTTGTGTCAACAATTATTATGTTGCTTGATCACGCCCTTTCTTGCAAGTTTAAAGGGAATTTGTACTTGAAATCACGCCTAATAAGATAACTAATAATTTGAATTTAGGTTAATATGATTTTAGTTCAAGTGATCGCCAATAAAAGATTTATTTTTGCTTTAATAATCAACCAACATAGATTAAACATGTTTAGGGCTAATTTGTTGTATGTATGTTGGTCACAAAGGGCACATGAATATCATAAGAATTAAGTAGAGGCCGATTTAGGGCAGGTTCCGGACCACTATGGAGTTAGCGATCTTTGTGATCGTGAATGGGGTATAACCTTCACACCCGTGAACGGTTTACAAGCTCTTAAAACTTGTTGGCGACTCTTTTATCTCTAGCTTCTTTCCTTTTGGATGCCACCATGCTTAAATGCATGATCACAGTGGGGCTCAAAGTTGATGTTTGAAAGATTCCCTACAATTTTTTGGCGACTCCACTAGGGAGGATTTCTAATTTTGATTCCTAAAATTTATTTTGGCAATTGATTTTAGAATAAGTAGATGAGACTTGAATGATTCAAGATATTCATGTGCGTAATTTTGATTAACATTGTGGCATAAGAATAAAAAAGTCCGCATTGGAAAGACTATCTGAATTGTGTCAAAAACATAGGATTTTTACACGTAGGAAAATTCGGAAATATCTTTCACAACTAGAATCGAATAGATACTGCGCAAATCGAAAAATCCGAAGAACATAGAAAACTGCCGCGAAGAGCAAGAATCGTCGCGAGACAGCAGTGTCTATTGCCGTGCGATAGGTCTACTGTGATGCGATATTGTTATCGATACGCGATATACCTTGTTTTCTCGCGTCGAGTTCTTTCGACATCGAGCCAGGAATCTGCCTACTTGTTTTGACCGATTTTAGTACTATCTCGCCGATTCTACTTCTTAATTGAGTTTTTCCTTCTTTTCTAAACCCATATGTGTTCTACATATGGTCTTAGCCTCTGGGAATTCACGCTCCATCTACCCAAACGAACGCTCCGTGCAACGACAGGTACATCCGAGTTTGTGAATTCAACAAACCATGGAAGCAAGTCTAACTTGCGGGGTCCCATTCATACGCGCCAACCCTTCCAAAGGTAAGGCTTTCGCGCGATGCATCTGGACTCATAATCATGGACCTTCTTTGACTACCATAATCCTTGAACTTTAGAGAACTAGAGCCATGGTTAGACTGCAAAGTCATTGCATCATGTTGTGACTATTTGACTACTTGTGCATTCCTTACTTGTGCATTTCTTACTTGTGATTAAGCTAACCTTTTGTGTTGACTTGTGTTTGTAAATAAAGTCTTATTAAACTAATCAATGACTGAAGGACTTTGCTTAACTAATTGGTTAATTTATTTGAATTATTAAAGTCTAAAGATACTTGACTTAGTAAGACCATAGGCTTACCCTTTTGAAAAAATTACCGAAAACAAATTAAACCAACGTTCCAGTTTTTGCGCGGAAGTTTGGTTTGTACCGTAGAACGCCAGTTTTATCGCAACGCGATATTCATATCGCGCCGCGATAGAGCTAGCGCTATGTGATATTTCCATCGCTTCGCGATGGTTCGGCTTTATCTTTCCGAGTCTTCATGTCGAGATTAAACTTTTTGATTAATTAATTAAAAAAATTGAGGTCTTAACTTAGTCCTTGTTTAAGTCTAATCACATGGTCCCATGGTCATTACATGAGTCTTGAGCATGTCACTTTCACTCACGAGTCAATGCACACACTTTATATATGTCTTTCACCATGACCATGTCTAGAGTCTTGTGTGCGTTTTTCCGTCATTTTTTTTAATGGGGGTAAGTCAGATATTATCCTCCCAACATAAACCATGTTTCTTAAAACTTGATTTGATCCCCATACTTGATTCCCAAAATATGCACCCACTTTTTCCTTTTTCAACCCAATAAAAAAAATAAGAGTCAATTTGAGTCAAGTCATTAAAAGAGTCAACGGTTTAAATTTACAGCGCTTGGTCAAGGAGAGAAGGGCGTTTAATCAATTAAGGACAACACTTTCGTTCTGATCGCCGGATAATAGGTCGTGTCTACTATCTTAAATCAAATCAACAATTTATATATATACCTAACCTAACTCTATCAAGTTCACACTAGATAGTGGCAAGCTAGGGTCGAACCACAAGGAAACGGGGCATTGCACAATCAAAGTGGAATTAAAAATCTATTACAAGTAACAAGGGGTATTTTGATTGTTTTTGTGAATTTCTATGATTAAATTAACTACTAGAAAGATTAAAACAAGAAAATCAAGAAAGTTCAAACTAGAAACACAAAAATAAGGATGGAAAACTAGATTTGAGAGAAATATGATCAAAACACTAGGGTGAGGGGTTTCCAATCATGATCAACTAAGACAACAATGATAATCAACATGGATTCATGCCAAGGAATACAAATTCTACTTAAATAATTCATTCCCATGCAATTATTCAAGCAAATTGATGAAATAGATTAAAACTAAACTAGATCATTCCCATGAATATAATTTAGAGCTCAAATATTTGAATTAAAGGTGCACATCAACAACTCCAAGCAATTTAAGCACAAAATCATCAACTCAAGGCTAAATCCAATCAATCATTAATATAATCCCAATCAATCATGATCTTCACCCCCTTCCCTAGCTAGAAATCTAAGTTAGAGAAGAGGAAATAGCCATCACAACTACACTAAGCATGGATTCAATCTTAACAAAGCTATACATGATTCAAATTCAAGGAAAAAGCAATCAAACAAGTAAAATCAAGGAAATAGATGGAAATCAACACTATCAAAAGCACTTAAACAAAACAAAAGGTGAGAGTAAGGAGATTAATACTATGAAGAATTGAGGAAAACTTGAAAAAATCTTGATTACAATGATGAAACTTGAAGATTAAGCAACTTTCTCTCTCTAAAATACTAGAGTTTCTCTCACTAAAATATTCTAATTATTACTGGAAAAAATAGCCTCATAATAAAATTCAAGAAAAAGTCTATTTATAGTGCCTAAAGAAACCGGAAATAAAGAACTAAGGAGAGCCCTCTCAAACAATGCCGCGCTCTCTCCAAGATGGGTACGGAGTTGCAAAACCCACGATGCCGTGCCCGCGGGTTATTGAAGGAGAGACCTCTCCCAGTTGGGGAGAGGTCGAGGCTGGGAAACAGGGGAAAAAAAGCCACGAATAGCCGCACTCGCGGCCTTATGTGCCGCGCGCCGCGGGTGACTGGGGAGAACCTCCTCCAAGGGCGTTGCCAGCCTTCTACAAATTTTAAAGATGAGCTCCAATTAATCATGTCCGTGCCCGTGGCCTGGACACCCGCGCCCGTAGCTTCCTGCAGAGCTGCGTACCCTCTCTCTTGAGCATCTCCTCCTCTTCCTTAGCCCCATTAGCTCCTTTAACTTCATCCTATGGTGTCAAAAACCTTCAAAATCAACAAAGAAAAGATATAAAACAAAAGAAAACATAAAAGAAGAGGAAAAACATGAGAAAGAGAAAAAGTAACCAAAACAAAGGTAAAAACAGCTAGAGAATGCGCAAAAAAGTGACAAATGAGGGAAAATCATTAGTAAAAAGGAGTGAAATAGTGGCATAAATGCCACTCATCACGTTCAAGTACTACTCTTTGATAAACCTATTCGACATAGAAAAAAGTTCGTAATAATGGCCATTCAAGAACAAATCGAGAAGCTTCAACAAATTGTCAATGGACTTTCCGAGATGCTTAAAGGGCTTACCACTCAAAGTCAACGACCCTAACAAGCAAGTGCCAGTCGAAACCATCAAACACATGAAAGACAGCTTGAGCCAAATCTCTAATGACTATAAGTAACTTGGAATTAGCTCCAAAGGGGTCTTAGTGGACAAGGGTCTTACTTCCGCAAAAGTTCTCTGCCAATGACATCCCTATGTTTAAAGCCATCGACAATCCTTACTTCCACTTGAGGGCCTTTGAAACAATCATGGAGATAAAAGGAATTGACAAGCTGGTTTTCCCTTCACTCTTTTCACTTTTTCTTGAACCAGTGTGCCAACAATGGCTCTTCTCCATGGACACCGAGAAAATCACTACTTGGGAATCTATTACACATGCTTTCATTGATATATACAAATTTAATATTGAAGTAGAAACTGATCATAGGAAACTTGAGATGCTTAAACAAAAAGAGAATGAAGGTTTCACGGCCTTCTATAATAAGTGGAAGGAAACTTCTACTAGAATGATTGAAGTTCCTAGTGAGAAAGAGTCTGTAAGAATGTTTATCAAGAACCTCCAAGAAAAATATCAAAAGCATCTGAAACATCAATGCAATTTAAATACTTTCAAAGCTGTCTATAACATAGGCATTGAGATTAAAGATGATCTTGCAAAACAGAAAGCTGCTAACAACAGTAACAACAGTGGCTGGAAAGGAAAGAAGAACGACAATCTTTCTTCTTCCAAAAACACCTAATCTAGTAACAATGTTAGTACCTTTAATCCAAATGACGTCCTAGCCATGAATAATTAAGGAAAAAATGCAATTTAGAAGAGAGTTCACCCTTATTGGGATGAGCTATGGCACTTCCTTCGATCGTCTTCATGCCAAGGGGCTTATCACTCCCATTGGACCTATGCAGGATCCCCCACCTGAAAGAAGAACACCTAGTTGGAACCCAAATGCACACTGCAAGTATCATCAAGGCAGGGGCCACTCGCTGAAAGTTGTTGAAAATTGAAAGAAGCTATACAACACTTGATTGATAACAACAAACTTCCAGTGCCTCCTGCTAGCAAGAAACTAAGCATCAATACTTCTCCACTTTCAGATTCTTTGGTAATTTCTGATGAATAGGATCTAATAGATCCATCACTTCCTAATAAATCAGTTGAAGATCCTCCCATGGAAGGAGCTCATGCCATTGAAGAAGAGCAGGATATTTTCTTTGATTCCATGAGTAATTTTCAAGAAGAAACTACCAATGAGGACATTTCTAGGTCTTCCAAAAATCCTACTAAAGCAGAAGTACATGCCCTTATTAATGTTTTGCAGGAAATAAGCCTTGAACTTCAAGTTCTGTATAGGTGGGTAGATAAAATAGAAAATAAGCCTATTCTCGAAAAGGAGAGTAATCTTTCCCCTTCAAACACTATTGGAAGAAAACCATTTACTTTCAGCGTTGTTAAGCTGCCAATGAAAAAGAGTAACAAGGCTTATACACCCATAGGCATCCCCCATGAGAAAATGTCTAAAATGCTCCTCGAAATGGGAAAAATCAAACCTTTTGAGCCAAAACCATTTGAGTCCCTCAAAAGGATGGACAAATTTTACTTCAAATATCATCAATTTGGGGGGCACACAACAGAAAATTGCTTCAATTTCAAAGACCTTGTTTAAGGATTCATAGACAGTAGGAAGATTAAAATCAACACCCCAACAGTAGATGACATCTTGAATAAAGATGCCAGCATTAATGGAGTATAGGACAGTGACGATGAGGACGTGTACCTCAAAGACATGGAAGAGCCACCACTCGCTGCACTATACCTTGTTGAAGATAATAGTCACATTTGGGATGAGGATGAAGATTCCCCAATCACTGTACTTACAAGGTCTGGGAGATTACAACTACCGGTCACAACTATACCTATACATATGGCTCAACAAGTTCTAACACCCATTATAGAAGATAATGATATCGTCAAACAACTCAAAAAGACTAAGGTTGAGATGAATGTTTGGAAACTTCTAGCTTCATCTCATGAACATAGAGTCGCAGTGATGGATTTTTTGGCAAAAGTAGGAATAGACTCCGAGATTACTCTAGAGGGGTTGGCCAATTTCCTTACGAGTGACCTCCCTAGTCCTATCAACTTGATCACCTTTTTCTGACAAGTTTCCACCCCCAGAAGAAGATAGACAAAATAGAGCTTTAAACCTTACGGTGGTGTGTAAAAGGATGAATGTGCCAATGACCCTTGTAGATAATGGTTCGGTAATAAATGTATGTCCACTTCGTACTGCAAGAATGTTACGAATAAAAGATGAAGACTTGTCTCCATCCACACAAGGCATAAGGGCCTATGACAATACTCGTCGCCAAGCCCTAGGGACCATCACTATGAATGTCACTACAGGAGTCATTGAACATAGTATTACTTTTCCGGTAGTAGACATCAAGGCTTCGTTCAACTTATTGCTGGGAAGCCCTTGGCTTCATGACCTTAAGGTCGTCCCTTCATCTCTCCTTCAACAATTAAAGGCAATAGTTGGAGGAATTCTTGTCATAATCGATGCTCCCCCTATGAGAATCAAAGCGGTAGATAAACCAATCATTAATGTGGAGCAAAATGAAAATGATTAAGATTTATGGGACTTTAAGCCCGAAGAGGTCTCTTTTATCGATGAAGATGAAAAGACCCCTCTTAACTACAACCCCCGCTCAAATCTAGTTGTCAATGCTATTCTTAAGAAACAAGGACACTTTCCTGGAATGACTTTAGGAAAGAAGAAAGGAATAACTAAGCAAATGGGACTACATGGCCTCCCTAAAATGGATACTTTTGGACTTGGTTTCGATCCAACTGCAGAGGACCTTAAGCGAGCCAGGGAAAAGTCTAATGCATGAAGAAGAGCTCGCACCTAGAATGATGTAATGCCAATGGAATCATACCCTCTCACTTTAAATGGACAATTCATAAAAGAGGGGGAATATTATCCATGCTACGAATTCCTAAAACCACTTGTTAGAAATGGAATACGCTAGCTTGGGTTCGAAATTTTCCTTAATTGCAATTTTCTAGACGAGATCCCAACCCCTATTTACAAGAAACAAGCACCTCTATGCTTTGACTTTAATGTCATGGGTCTTCTCTTTGGGCACGAAAAGAATGAGCCTAAGCATGTCGAAGACAACTCTACGCTTATACAAACTGTGCTACAAAGCGAAAACTTTGACTCCTCTAAGCTCATTACTCCAGCGGAAGGACTACACAAGGGATGGCGCAAGACTGTGAAGGTGACTACACCAAGTGAAAGGAAGATATCCATAACTACGGGAGAAGGACCCATGTTTGATAATCCGAATCGTCCAAGTCTGAGTCCGAGTCTGAGTCCGAGTCCGAGTCTTCCATTGATAAGTCTTCTAAGTCTTTAGCAGTTGCACCTTCTTCAATCCCACCAAGTTTAGCACCTACCCCTAGAATAGTTAGTAGTCAGGTCCCATCTGACCTTTCTCTTTTTGATGTAATGATTCAAGAACTTAATAATATGTCTTCTTCCTCTTACTCCTCATTCTATCCCCTTACCCAAGATGACGAGTATTGCTTTACTAATAATGAAAATGACAAAGAAAAAATTAAATCAATGGAAACACTTGAGAATAAAACGATAATAGTTGAGGAGACTGAAACAGTTAACATTTCAAAGGATCCTACCATTAAAAGAGAAGTTAAAATTGGCTTAACTCTAAATCAAGAGGAAAAAACTCAATTAATAAACCTACTTAAAGAATTTATCGATGTCTTTGCTTGGTCATATGAAGATATGCCCGGAATAAACAGAGAAATTACTCAACACACTATACCACTAATTCCGGGAATGAAACCTGTAAAACAAAAGTTGCGTCGAATGAAACCCGATGTAGGACTTAAAATAAAAGAAGAAGTTAAAAAATAAATAACTGCAGGTTTTATCAAAGTATCGAAATACCTAGAATGGGTCGCCAACGTGGTACCAGTTCCTAAGAAAGATGGTAGAGTAAGAATGTGTGTAAACTATAGAGATCTTAACAAGGTAAGTTCAAAGGATGACTTCCCTTTACCACACATCAACATCTTAGTAGATTATACAGCTAACCACGCACTTCTCTCGTTTAGGGATGGGTACGCACGTTATAACCAGATTCTCATGGCAGAAGATGACATGGAGAAATCAACTTTCATAACACCATGGGGCACAACTGCTACACGGTAATGCCATTTGGGTTGAAAAACGCGGGTGCCACGTACCAAAGAGCAGCAATTGCCTTACTCCATGATATGATGCATAAAGAAGTCGAGGTGTACGGGGAAGATATGATAGTGAAATCAAAGGATCGCCCTGGACACCAAGTAGCCTTAACAAAATTCTTTGAAAGGCTTCGAAAATACAACATGAGGCTAAATCCTGCCAAGTGTGCATTTAGGGTTACCTCAGGAAAGCTCTTTAGCTATGTCATTAGCTCTAGAGGAATTGAGATAGATCCCACTAAAATCAAGGCAATCATGTCCATGCCACCACCCAAAACCGAGAAGAAAATTCGAGGATTTATTGGCCGGTTGCAATATATAAGTAGATTCATATCAAAGCTCACCATGATATGTGAACAAATTTTCAAGAAACACAAGAAAAATTTACCAGTATTATGGGACGATGAATGTCAAGAAGCCTTTGATAAGATCAAATCCTACCTTACAAATCCTCCTGTATTAGCACCAGCACTACTAGGAATTCCTCTTCGCCTATACTTAACGATCACTAAGGAAACAATGGGGGCTATGCTTGCACAAGAAGTAGAAGGAAAAGAAAATGCCATCTATTACTTAAGTAAAAAGATGCTTGAGTACCAAGTTCGCTACACACCACTTGAAAGTTGTGCCTCGCACTTGTGTGGGCCATGACCAAGCAAAGACATTATATGCTTGTCCATACATTCTGTGTGGTATCTCAGATGGATCCCCTTAAGTATCACTTTGAGAAATCCACACTTAATGGAAGAATACCTAGATGGATAGTGAACTTAGCTCAATTCGACCTAAGATTCATGCCCTAAAAGGTTATCAAAGGATTTGCGGTCTCTGATTTCTTAGCAGACTTTCCAATTGAGGATTCTACACCTGCGCAAGAGAACGACTTTCCTGATGAAGAGTTGATGGTCACTAAGGATGATACTTGGACATTATACTTTGACGATGCATCCAACCAGAAAAGGTGCGGCATAGGAGTCTTATTAGTATCACCTAAGGAATAACATGTCCCAATCTCAATCAAGCTCGACTTTAGCATTACCAACAATGCTGCGGAATATGAAGCATCTGTGGTAGGCCTTGAAACAGCCCTGGCATTGGGAGTTAAGAAACTTTGGATATTCGGAGATTCGTCCCTTCTTCAACTAAATTTCTAAAAGATGGAAGGTGAGGAGTGAAAGCCTAACTCCATATCAAACCTATTTGGAGACTCTCACTAATCAACTCGAAAGGGTAGAATACACATATCTAACAAGGGAAGAAAACCAATTTGCTGATATCTTGGCAAGACTAGCCTCAATGGTTAGGATTCCTAAGGAAATTGAACAAATGCTCTTAACCATATAGAAAAGGCATAAACCCGCCTATATTCAGGTTATTGAGGATGAAGAAGTAATTCAGGAAGAAGAAGAAGAAGAACCTTGGTATACAGACATCCTCAATTTTGTCACCAAAGGGGAATATGCACCTAATGCTGACAAAAGGGCAAAGCGCGCCTTAAGGCTCTTAGCCTCATAGTTTGTGCTCATAAACAATGAACTCCATAAAAAAGTACCTAGAGGTAGAGCTCTTCTATGTGTAGGCAAAAAGGAAGATCAAAGTGTATACCCCGTATTTTTGAAATGTATTTTCTAATTAATTAATAATTTCTAAAAAGGGTGTCGTAGTAAATTATTTTACTCTTTGAATTTTTGAGCCAATATGATATGTGAATATTTGCACCAAATACATTTTAAAACTCAATAATTTTTTTGGATAAGTTTTATTATCCATTAATTTTATTTTAAAAATCGGATTATTTATATATTTCTGATATTTTAATTAAAGCAAAAACTATATTTTAATAATTAATTAATAAGGTCCGAAAATTCCTAATTATTGACTAAGATTTTTGGATTTTCCTAGTGTGGAAAATATGATTTTCCAGGTTAATTTATTTAGTGAATAATTGGTATCTTTTTAAATAATTATTTTATACAATAAATATTATTTACATGGTTATTTTTAATTCCTTAAATATAGCAAAATAATCCCTAAAATATAATAATAGGACCCAAAAATTTGTGCAACAGAAGCTAACTATTTTTGGCCCTCATGGTCAAATTTTGGGTGATTTATTTTGGAAAATTGTATTTTTAATTATCTCCTTAAAATCTCTTATTTTCCTTAATTTTATTTCTCCATATCCTAAAAATTTGATCATCTTATTTTCCTACCTTATATCTTCCTTGATTATTCCCCAAGTAATCTCTTTTGCCATATTAGTTTTCATGACAACACACTTTCCTTAATTCTATTATTCTTAATCACCTTAATATCTCCATATTTCTTTCATTCTCTTCTCCAATAATTCCTTAATTCTTTTTACCATAATTCTTCCTACATTCTCCTACCATAATTCTAGCATGAGCTAGGCTATAAATACCCCCTCATACCTCACATATTCTTTACACCAAAAACTTAATTCTCTTCTTTTCCTTTACTCTTTTTTTCCCTTAACCTTCTCCTACTTTAATTTTCTTCTCCTCTTTTCTAAAAGAAAATTTGCCCGTAAATCTTTGGAGCCAATTTTCGGTCATTCTGGTCAGTTTTGGGGTTTTTCTATTTCACAAAAAATTGTTTCTCTCAAAAAATCCTTGAGGTTAGGCTCAAGAATCACCCAATTCGGAGTTATATCAAAGGAGTTATGACCTCTACAATGCCTATTCTTTCCAACGCAAATTCAATTCTCTTTAATCCTATTCCTTTTTTTCTTCATGGTTAATTTTCTAAAATATACCTATTTCAAAGTTGTAATTTTATATTAAAGTATTATTTTTAAAAGTGTTTTATAGTCCATGCACATTAGATTTGGGGTTATGTCTAACCTTATGATAACCTTATGGTTATGTTAATTGCAAGGTGTATTCGTGATTGAACATTAAAAGTGCGAAGTGTTGATTGATATTCGGAATCAAGGTACGTTTAGGTGGATAGATATCTTCTAAAGTGATTGGTTTGAATATCATGTTTTATATGATTTTTATTGGTGATTGAATTATATTGATTTAAATCATGATTTATGAGATAAAGTATGTTTGGAGGTATGGATTTTAATATTTGTTTTAATAAATGTATTTTTAAAGGATTGATTTTAATATTATGTTTTGAATGGTTTGAAATTATTTATTATGTTTAAAGGAATTTGGTTTAAAAAAAAAGCATGTTGGATTGTTTTAACGAGTTTTTTTAAAAAGGTTTTTCAAAAGAAGAGTTATTGATTTTGAAAAGTTATTTATATGAGATTTAATTATCAAGTATTTATTAAAAGATTTATTTTGAGAGCACGTTGAATTAAATAAAAAGGAGTTTTGAGTTAACCTATTATAAAGGTTGACTTTATTCAAAGAGGAATTTTGTTGAATTATCTATTAAAGCTTTACAAGCATGTTGTTAGTAATCCTACTATGCAGATTTGGTTGATAAGATTTGGATTTTGTATGACCAAGTCTTTCCTCAAGAATAGCCTTGCAATATAAGGAGACTAGCTTGGGGGGTGTGCACACTTGGGTGAGTAATTGGTTTTAAGAAGAGGAATTAGTTTTATTGAATTGATTATTGAAATATTGAATTATTGGAATTGGTTTTATAAATCGTTTCATTGACTTATTGAATTATTGAGAATCGCTTTGAAACACGAGTTTTGGAATTCATTGGATTAATTATTGGAATTGGTTTTAAAAGCTTGTTTGCAAATAAATTGAATTTACTTATCTTGCACTTATCGTACTTAGCATATTTTGCTAATCCGTATTTCCTATTTGTTTTGGTTCGCCCTGTTTACTGTAATGGTAAGCAGTGTTGACTATTTTCAGGTGGAGTCATGAATGAGCATATGGGAGTCCCGAGATTTGCTTCACCTAGTTTAGAAATGTTGGTCTTGTCTTTATTTTGAGTACTCATTACAATGTTACTATTTTTATAGTATTAATAAAGAAAGAGTATTGAAATTTCCGCTGCAAAGTATTGGTTTTTATTTAGTAAGTTTGAGTAGCCTTGCGTAATCACGCGGCGGTAATACGCCTAAGTCTATCTCTACGGTATAATTATATGTGTTATACTAGTATTTCTGTAGAGGGAGATTTGGGGGTGTTACAAAGTGGTATAAGTTACCGGGTCTAAAAAAAAAGGATTAAAATTGGGCAAAATAAAAAGGTGGGTAGACGTTAAGAGGGCATATAGGATAGAGTTTCACATGTGTGTGTGAAAGTCAAAAGCTTTATTTTTATATAAAAATTATTTTCCTGTTTGTGGAAAGATGATTGAGAAAAGGTTGCTCGGGTTTTCTATGGAGGCCTATAATGGGCACGCCTCTCTGTCTCGGTAAGGCTCGCTCGACGCTGTAGGTAACTTTCTTGGGAGACGCGGGCTCAACCGTCATATATCATGACTCAAGTACATTATTATTATTTTCAAAAACAAAAAGAATTGAAACTATTTCAAAGCTTGAGTTAGTGTGATTGGTTGTGCATTAAGTTGGTGTTATAACACCATGGTCTATGGTCAAGAGGTTCGAAATTTTTGAGGTATTACCCATAGTTGGGTGATCTTAAGTTATACTTGGTTTATTATTGAGTTATGTATTGCTTTATGCAATTGGAATTTATGAGTTGAGTTGCTTATGTATAATGGCATTGAATTGATTGATTTATAAGTGTAATCAAGAAGACAAAAATGATTGATGATATGAGGAATAAATTAAATTCTTTGGTTTATATTATTTTGAAGGTGATGGGAGGTTTGAAATTCTGGTGTCTTGATACTCATAGTTGAGTCATCTTAAGTTATACTTGTTGATTGATACGTATTGCATCATGCAAATGGAATTCATTGAGTTTTGATTTGAATTGCTCATGTCAAATAGTTTTCATGTGTTTATTGAAGTGATTTATTTATATAGATGTTGGATTAAATCGGAAAGATTTTTTTTTTTTATATTTATTACTTGAAAGGTGAAGGGATCAGTATGTATCAATGATTTTGTGACTAGAATAACTACCTTTTTTCAGTCTCTTTATGAGAAGTTTGACCTTGAAGTATGCACTCAACCACCATGGCTAGTTCTATTATCTCTAGCCCATTTACCTGGCCTAATGTTAAAAAGTATGAATCTTTCTTTGAGAATGAGAAGCACCATTATGAGGGGAAGTGGCTAGCAACCTTGACTCGATTCAAAAGTGATTTGTACTACCTTAAAGTTGACTATGAACCTAGGAGGAGAGTTGTGGAACCACCAAAGTTGGGGAGAACTAAACCTTGAAATAACCTTACCAACTTCATTACTTGAACTCCCAACTACTCTTTTGTTATCCAAGACTTCACAAGGAGTTTGTTTCTTCCATTGATGAATCTATACCACCTTTTGAAAGACATAAGAATTATCCTTCTCCTTCTCCTACTCCAAGTTATGAGACTCCTACTGATGTAGCCTTCCAAGCCCAACAACTAATTTTCACATTGCAAAAGGCCCAAAGTTCATGATGCTTCATATTCATATAAAAGATTACCAAGCCTAAAGTATCATCCACCTTCTCCAAAGATCCAACGTTATTTCTTCTAAGCCAATTTGTTGACTTGTTAGCCCACACTATAACCCAATTTATAGCCCAATTCAGAGCTCAAGCCATGCTCCAAATTACAGTAATTACAACCCAGTTACCCAACTACAAATCCTACTACACTTGGCCCAGTTATTAAGATTATTGAGTGGATGGTAAGGCATCCTATGATGATCCAGATTATGATCCTTCCAATGAATATTTTGATTCTGAGAATTCAGATTAAGTGGTTGAAGTAGTTTATATGCTTTCAATAATGTCTTAAGTGAAGTTATTATTATTTCAAATTTTTATTCTATGTTTTGGAATGAATTAAGTGTTTTCACGGTGTATTCCTTTTAATTTTCAAGAATGGAATAAATAACCAGAAAACATGTCTTTAAGAGTGGGAAATAAGCGATTTGGTTCTTAAATAGGCAAGGTCCTTAGGAAGGTAACTAACATAGCTTAAAACATCACGCAAGTGGTGAACCATGGAAATCGTCATTCTGACTTGGATTCTTATAGTGAAACCTTTAAAAGGATAGACGCAGCTAAACCACCCGTGTATTTGGGAAAGAAGGACCCAGCTAGTCTTGAAAACTAGATTAAGGAGTTTAACAAGTTCTTTGATGCCATTAATTGCCCAAGTGAGTTGAGGGTGAATAATGGTGCTTATTATCTAAGGGAGGAAGCTGACTTGTGGTGGACCCAAAGAAAGGATGAGCTGTTGAAAAGACCAAACTTTAGGTGGGATGAGTTTAAGGAAGCCTTGAGAGA
Organism: Chenopodium quinoa; assembly: GCF_001683475.1. NCBI lineage: Eukaryota > Viridiplantae > Streptophyta > Magnoliopsida > Caryophyllales > Amaranthaceae > Chenopodium > Chenopodium quinoa. The sequence goes on along the minus strand of NW_018743412.1, from coordinate 223,577 downwards.
GAAGTTTTACCCAGCCTACCTAAGAAAGAAAAAGTGTATGGAGTTTACCAATCTCAAGATGGGAAGTATGTCTATCAGTGAGTATTACAATAAATTCATTGAGCTAATAAGGTTTGCACCATAAGTTATCCCAACTAAAACTATCAAAGCTTAGAGGTTCGAGCAAGGCCTAACCTTAACCCTTCAAGGGAAGCTAGGGGGAGTGACTTTTGAAACCTTGGATGAATTTTATGGTCGTGCTCCCCATTTGTACGGGATTAAGGGAAGGAAGATTGAGAATTCTAAGGGAGAGGAAAGAAAGAGTTCTAAGTCTGTTCACGCAGGTGAAAAGAAATTCAAGCAAAATGGGAATTCTCATGAGAATGGAGGTTTTAATGGAAGAAGGGAGAGTAAGGAGAAATTTGGGAAGGGAAATGATGGACAAGAAACCAATGTTAGAGGAATTGAGAATCAAGGAAGCAGTGAAAAACCCAAAAGATTGTATGTTGTAGAAGGTGTGAGAAGAACCGCCTTGGGAAAGATTGTGAAGGTAACCCAGTGACTTTTCATTATTGTCAAAAGCTAGGACGCCGTGAATATGAGTGCTTCAAGAAAGAATCTAATATCAAGGTAGGGAAAGTTCAAGAGAGCAAAAACCCATTCAAGCCATCTCAATTTAGTGGACTCATCTCAAGAAAGTTGGAACCAGTAGCAATGGAGGGAATTTTCCTTAGGGGCGTGTGTTCGTATTGAATAATTGTGAACGTGAAAGCTCTGAATATATTGATATGTTCTCTATGTTGTTAGAATTTTAATTGGTTCAAGCCTTTTGAATCCTTCTATGCGACTCTCATTAATAAAAGTTGAATTATAATAGTATTTGAATTTTCAAGATTCATGTGAAGTTTTCACGAGAAACATAATTGTCCGAATTCTTAGTGCATGTTGAAGTTTTACGGAATTTTAATTCCAAGGTGGAAGATACATATTTGATTATATCAAGTGGAAGTTGGAAATAATTATTTTCATGTGCAAAGCATGAAATTGTGCACATATATGATTTACATGGTTTATATGACAAAATATATAAATTCCAAAATTATTGGTGGATCAAAAAATATTTAATGAGTGTTCCTAATGTTGGAATTGAAATATAATTTCCTTATATGGAAATAGATGGGTTTATGTGAAATATTTATTTTATATATTAAAATCGTATTTTGGAATGATTGTGTTTGTCGTAAATTTCAATAAGTTGTTGTATTGATTTATCTATTTAAGTGTGAATTTATAAGTTTGATATAATCTATTGATTAATTTCTTTGACCTTATATGTGATCGGGGGACGATAGTTCGTTACTACTACCCTAGATCAAATCTACAATTTTTACTCCTAACCTAGCTCTATCAAGTTTATACTAGATAGTGGCAAGCTAGGGCCGAACCCCAAGGAAATGGGGTATTGCACAATCAATGTGGAATCTAGAATCTATTGCAAGTAACAAAGGGGGTATTTTAGTTTGTTTTTGAGAAGTTCTATGGTTAAACTATCTACCACAAGAGACTAAATCAAGCCAAAAATAAAGAGATTGAACTAGACACTCTAAAATGAATATGAAAAACAAGACTATAAAGGTAATATGGTCAAAAAGCACTAGGGAGGGGGGTTCCAATCATGACCAACAAGACAACTATGAAAATCAATATGGATTCATGCCAAGGAGTACAAACTCTACTCAAAATAATTCATTCTCATGCAATTACTCAAAGCAACTTGATGAAATCAATCAAACCTAAACTAGATCATTCTCATGCATCTAATCTAGAACTAAAATATTGGGGTTAAAAGTGCACAACAATAACTCCAAGCATTTTTTAAGCACAAATCATCAACACAAGGAAAAACCCAGTCAATAATCAATAGAAACTCCTTCAAACATGACTTTCACTCCCCTTCCCTAGCTAGAAATCTAAGCTTGAGAAAGGAAAATAGCCATAACAACTAAACTAAACATGTATTAAATCCTATCACAGCTTAACATGATTCTAAATCAAAGAGAAAGCAATGAAACAAGTAAAGCAAGGAAACTTAAGGAAGAAAACACTATTAAGAACAATTAAACTAAAAACTACAGAATAAGGAAAAGAGATTACTATTACAAATGTTGAGGGATTTTCCAAACATGAAATGGTTGCAATAATCTTGAAGAAAACTTGAATATCTTGATTACAAAGATTGAAACTTGAAGACTAGCTATTTTCTCTCTCTAAAAGATGTTCATATTCTCTCTCTACAAAGTGTTTTTGATGTCAATGGAATAGTGGATGCATGAAGATTCAAGCCAAAGACCATTTGTAGTCTCTTGTTAAAACAAGGTAAACGGGCATGGGAGAGGCCTCTGTACTCAAGCTGCCGCGCCCTCTCCGTTGTGGGTACGAAGTTGGGAAAACCCAACTTGCCGCGCCCGCGGCCATGACTGTCACGCCTGCGGCCTTGAATGCCACGCCCGCGGCCTTCTGAGCCGCGCCTTCTCCAGGCCTTCTCCCAGCCATCTCCAGAAACTATTATGTAGCTCAGGATCCACCTGTCCGCGCCCGTGGCTATGGGACCCACGCTTGCGGCTACCTGTAGCAGCACGCCCTCTCCTTTGCAGCATCTCCTCTTCCTTGAGTAAGCTACCTTAGCAACTCTAACTCCGTTTAGCAATCCAAAATCCGCCCACGAGTGATAGGAGCTATCAAAAAAACGAATAGAAGATAAAAAGTAAAAGAAAAGATAAAAGAGAAGGAAAAACACGAGAAAGAACAAAAGTAATTAAAACAAGAGTAAAAACGGTAAAAAGAAGTATAAACAAGTGACGAATCGGGGGAATTCTCTAGTGAAAAAGGGTGAAATGGTGGAATAAATGCCACTCATCAAAATCCCCCACACTTGCCTCTTGCTTTTCCTCAAGCAAAACTAAGAAAAGAAAGACAAAGTGAACACTACAAAGACAAACACAACATTGCAAGGCTTAGAAAAGTAAATTAAGTTTTAGGGTGGACATGTGCTCTATTCGGACTCAAAAGGGTAAACAAACGCCAAAGAATACTAGTCTTTCTCAATTACATGATGTAAACACGCCCCAAGATGCCAATGGTTGCAATAGTCAAGCCTAAGCCAAGCATAGAGAACTAGTGATTCATTCTCCGCCCAAGTCCCCTCTAAAACGGTTTGCGTTCTCCCCACTAGCTTCAAATCATCCTCCTAGTTGGCTCCTCATGATTCCACGAAGGAACCGGAAAAAGATTCTTTTTGAGGAGGTATAAAGTTATTCCGACATCTCAACTATGCATGATCTCTCCATAGGGTTGAAAACCATCTCCCTCCACCGGTTTTTGACCACGCCCCCCTAAAGTCTAAGGGTCTTTACTAGGGTTGTAATTACTTGGCTGAAGGTAAGGGTAGGGAGATCATTTGAAATAGTGGTGGAAAATCCTAAGCAAAGCAAGAGAATGGCCAACTCTCATAGACAAAACTCAAGAAACGACCACAACTCAAACAAACATCCATCATTTCGATTTCATTACATTACCACCCTTATTCAAAGGAAAGGAACGTCGAAGCCTTTTTTATTTATTTATATTTTTTTTATTTAGATTTTTTTTTGAAACTTCATTTGATCCTCTTAGATTGCATCTTTCTTCTCAAACTTTTCTTGCATATTCATATACAAGTTCAACTTTCAATTCTCCACATAATTCTTGCTCATATTCACTATGCTCACTACATTATCCTCACACACTAAATGCTTCACTAACTAAAAAGGTTGGTAAAACATAGGTCGTAAGGCTCGTAATGCGATCAAGACAAAAATGGGAAACATTAGGCTCAAATTGGCTAGCAAGTAGGTTGGTGCAAATAGAAATCAAATTTGTAACTAAAAAAAAGAAAACATAAACGAAAATGAGAAAACGTGCCCTTTTCCTCCTCTAAAAGTGCTAGGTCACAATCTCGAGAGCTAGAAATCAACACAAGGATTAAGACACGCATAGTCGAGGATCCTAAAATGTCGCACAACAAATTGATGAAGGCTTGGACAAAATAAACCTCACAAGGGATAAAAAAGGTAAGCAAATGCCAACTAAAGGGCTTCAAATTCACTACGGGGAGTGTTTCGGGGTTTTTTGATGTGTCCTGCGGGAGAGTTACAACACCAGAACCGGTAGCCGACCGCCTGTACCTGCAAAAGCACGGAGACTCCGGTTGGTTGGAGTTCCGCCTCCGACGATCAAGTTAGAATACGTCTGAGTGAGTAAGAATGCGGAAAGTAAATAATCTCTCAGATTCCGGCAGATTCTGCAATTAATATTGCTCGGTATTTGTATTTGTATTTATGACTGTGCATGAATGTGCAATAAATGAGGACTTTCCTCTATTTATAGTAGAAGAAGATCAGTTCCCCTATTAGGGTTACAGTGCCACGTGTCAGCATCCGATTGGATACCCTTGGGCCTCTATGGGGCTGACACGTATCAGCATCCCATTGGACCACGTGGCATAGGGTAATTTTACCCTAAACATTTGCCCCTCATAGGTGATTAGGGGATTTTTATCCACCAAGCGCCGTTTGACAAGTGGACCAACCAGGTTCCGCCACGCGTCCTCCACGGACCACTTAAGACACGCCACGTGTCCACCCATGCCAAATGGGACAACCGGCCATCAAGGCCCATTTCAGTCTAGAAGCCCGATCGGCCCTAGGTTTACCTTAAACCTAGAGAGTTGCACGCTTCCCAAGGCTATAAATACTCGATTAATCCTCATTAATCAAGGGACTGAATAATTGACCGAATAATTGACAGAACACACTAATAACCGGCTGATCTCGCTAGCAAAGCAGATTACCTACATTAAATACTCTCACCTAGAGAGACCTTATTACTTTAATTTCTGTATTAATTACTCCTTAATCAGGTACTAACTTGACCGTTGGAGGCGGAGCTCTCAGGAGTCTCCGTTATTTTGCAGGTACAGGCGTCCGGTTCCAGTCTCGGAATTGTAGCTCTCCCGCAGGACATCAGAAAACCCCGAAACATTTGGCGCCGTCTGTGGGGAGAGTACTTCAGAGATGGCATCCAAGTCTGTACCGACCCCAGAAGAGAGGCGTCCCCTAGACGACCCTCAAGTTCAGTCGGACCATGATACCGAAAGTGAATTTGAAGTTGAAACTCATACAGCTCCAGACGGGACCCTAAGGGCCCGCCGTACCCGTCATACTGAAATAAGGGAACGGGAGTATCTTCAAACAGGAAGCGAGCCAGCAGGCGCACCGCTTGCTCGGCAACAGCCGACTGATGGGTCTGCTCCCATCACAAGGAACGAACTCATGACCTTCATGAGGGGATTCAAGGGAAAGATCCAAGAGTTGATCAACAAAAAACCGCCTGCTTCAGTCAAAGAGCAGGCGGCCAAAAAACCTTCCACTTCACTGAAGAGGAAGCCAGTTCAAGGGCGAGAGGCGACTCCCCATCCTAAATCTAAGAAGCGGGAGCCGTCTGCTCTTGATTTCACAAAACTCCGTTATCCTACGGGAAATAGGAAACCGGTTCGTCATATTCAGGCGGACGGGTCAAAGCAAACGTTCACAGATGCTCGGCACCTGCTAGAGCAGAAGAAGAGTGACCGATTATCAGAGTCGGCTTCTACTTCAAATTTTCAGGACAGTTTGCGAAATGCCTCGATGAGGCCAACTCAGTCGTACCATGAGAGTCCGTCAGGCGGCACCTCCCGTCAGTCTGGCTTTCATAGTGCGCAGGCGGTACCAAATTTACCATTTGTGCCGCAACAACAATATTTTATGCAGCCACCTCCATTTGGTGGACCTGCAGCAAAAAACGTCCAACCTATGGACTGGCAGCTACGGCTGCTTAGACTTGGTGAACAGCCGTCGGCCTTCTCCAAGGAAATTACTGAAGCCGCTCAGCCGGCCAAAGTAAAAAATGTTTTAGTAGGCGCCTATGATGGCACTACTAACCCGGAAGACCATCTGATGGCATTCACCAACCTGATGTACCTTCAAGGGTTGGATGATCCCACTTGGTGCAAGTGTTTCCCAGCAACTCTCAAGGGAATTGCACAGCAATGGTTCGGCAACCTGCCGACTGGTTGTGTAAACAGTTTCAGGACGCTTGCTTACTTATTTGCCTCCAACTTTGCAATGAACATCCCTGCGAAGAAAACAACCCTTGATTTGGGAACAATTCAGCAGGGTGAAAAGGAGGGGCTTCGTTCCTACATCAGGCGGTTCAACCTGATGAGAATACAGATTCAAGGGTTACCGGATGAGGTAGCTTATACTGACTTTTTTAGAGGTCTCAAAGACGGGTCTACCTTCAAATTTGATTTAGTTCGAAAAAGGGTGGCGACTCTTCAAGAGGCCTTGATTGAAGCAGAAGCCTATATACAGGCGACTGATCTGTGTACAATGAAACAGTCGGACGGGAAGAGGTTCGACAATAGAGAAGGACGACAGAAACAGTCGTCCAACAAAGATGAAAAAAGAAAAGGGGTCTGGGCGGCTGATTCCTCTAAACAGCCGGCCAAGAAGAAAAAGGAATTCAAACCATACTCCCCAAAGTATGTGTTTAACAAGGATAATCAGTTTATCCTAAAAGAAATAAAGGGACGGCTCTCAATTGAGAAACCGCTCCCCATGAAGGGTTCTGCGAGCAACCGGAACCAAGACAAAATCTGTGCTTATCATGACGACATTGGTCATCACACCAACGACTGCATTAGTCTCATGCGGTACCTAGACCGCTTGGCTGATCAAGGTGATCTTGACACTTATGTCAAGAAATCTACGGGGAATACTTCCTCAAAAAAGCAGTCGGCCAAAAAGAATCAACAGGCCGACAGTTCCGATACAGATGATGCAGTCGTCTACACCATTGCAGGCGGCTTCTCAGGAGGCGGCCCCACTATTAGGGGCAACAAAGATAATATAAGGCGGTTAGATGTAAATTCCGTTCACCCAGAACGACCGTCCAAATATACATTTCCTGAGATTGTCATCACTGAAGAGGATCTAGGAGGAATAAGGGGGCCGCATGACGACCCTCTCGTTATTGAATGTAAAGTGGCCAACCAGAGAGTTGGTCGAATCCTCATAGATACTGGGAGCTCTTCAGATCTCATCAGCAGCAAATGTCTGTCAAAACTGAAATATCAGACGGACTGCATACATCCGGCCTCCCACCCTTTAATAGGGTTTGGAGGAGGAGTCGTCCACCCACTGGGACGAGTTGATCTACCCGTCCGCCTGGGCGAAAAAGGGGAAGGACGACACATGGTAGTCCGATTCCTAGTTGTAGAGGAACTCTCTGCCTACAACATGATTCTGGGTCGCCCAACCCTGAATAGTGCCAAGGCTGTTATAATCCCGTCACTTATGCTGCTTAAGTTTGAAAGGGACAATGGAACAGTCGGCTCCCTAAGGGGAGATCAGAGGATGGCCCGAGAGTGCTATCTCTCGGATGTCAAACCCACTGCTAAGGCCACTGGGTCAAGTGGAGAAAAAACAGACCTTGACAATGTCAAGGAAAGTGCGCCTGTTCAAGAAACAGGCGACAGAAAAAGAAAGGCGTCCCAGACAGAGTCCGCCAGAAAGGCAAGAAAATAGCAATCATTGGCAGAGGACCGGCCGGATGAGTTCCGCCCTCAGCCGGCTGGTGAGCATACGGACCTGATATTAGACGACTCCCGCCCTGACCGAACAGTCAAAGTTGGGACGACTGCTCTGAGAAACCTTGGTGATGACTTTGACAACCTGTTGAAAGAATACAAGGACATCTTTGCATTTGAAGTCCATGAAATGCCAGGCATTAGTCCTGATCTGGCAGTACACAAACTCGCTGTGGATCCGAAAAAGAAGCCGGTACGGCAAAAGAAGCGGAACCATGGTGAAGAAAGAGGTCAGGCGGCCGCCGCCGAAGTCAAAAAATTACTTGATGCAGGGTTCATTCGGCAATGTTACTTCCCAGATTGGGTTGCAAATGTGGTACTTGTTAAAAAGCCGAATGGCACCTGGCGAATGTGTGTAGACTACACAGACTTGAACAAGGCGTGCCCCAAAGACAGTTATCCTCTGCCCAAAATTGATAACCTGGTCGACTCAACAGCCGGCCATGCCTTGATGAGTTTTATGGACGCCTATTCTGGTTTTCATCAAATTCCTTTGTGGAAGAAAGATCAGGAGAAGACGGCCTTCGTCACTGATCAGGGATTATACTGTTATACGGTCATGCCGTTTGGTCTTAAGAATGCCCCGGCTACATTCCAACGAATGATAAACACAGTGTTCTTTGATCAGATTGGGAGAAACGTCGAGGCATACATTGATGATATGATTGTTAAGACTAAACTTCAGAAAGATCATCTGACGGACCTCCGAGAAACTTTCGCCACACTCAGGCGGCACCATGTCATGCTCAATCCCAAGAAATGTGTATTTGGAGTTGAGTCTGGGAAATTTCTCGGATTCCTTATCAACCAGAGAGGAATAGAGGCGAACCCTGAGAAGGTACAGGCGGTCATTGACATGCAGTCGCCTCGTACCGTCCGAGAGGTTCAGAAGTTAACAGGTTGTCTGGCGGCCTTGGGAAGATTTCTAAGCCGATCAGGCGACAAATGCCTATACTTTTTCCAGGCAATTAAGAAAAAGGCAAGGTTTGAATGGGGGCCGGATGCTGAGGCCGCCTTCCAGAAATTAAAGGTTCACTTGCATTCCTTGCCAAGGCTGGTCAGCCCTTTGCCCAAAGAAAATCTCTACATGTACCTGGCCGTCTCTGATCATGCGTTAAGCGCGGTGCTCCTTGCTGAAAGGGACGGCTGTCAACTTCCGGTCTACTTTGTCAGTCACGTACTGAAAAATGCCGAGTTGAGGTATCCCCTAGTGGAGAAATTTGGTCTTGCACTCTTCATGGCTGTTAAAAAATTGAAGCCCTACTTTCTGGCACATGCAGTCGTCGTGTATACCGACCAACCGATCAAACGGCCCCTTACCACCATGGAGTCCTCCGGACGAATGATCAAATGGGCCATAGAAATGCAGAGTCTCGAAGTTACTTTCGAGCCTAGAAAAGCAGTGAAGGGGCAAGCCTTTGCTGACTTTATTGTAGAGATGACTCGTCCTCCTGACTCTCAAGTTCCAGACCAAGTCTGGAAGGTATATGTGGACGGAAGCTCTACTTCAAACGGTTGTGGAGCAGGCGTCGTATGTCAATCTCCAGAGGGCGACAGGTTCGAGTATGCTCTACGCTTCGGTTTCCAGGCTTCAAACAATGAGGCCGAATATGAAGCTTTACTAGCCGGGATCCGCATGTGTAAGGCGGCCGGGGCAAGGAAAATAGACGCCTATTCTGATTCACAACTGATAGTGAGTCAGTACAATGGCGAATACGAAGCAACACATCCGGCCATGATCAAATATTTACAGGCGGTCCGACAAGCAGTCGGCTCCCTTGAGGATTTCCATCTGATCCAAGTACCGAGATCAGAAAACAACCAGGCAGATGCACTCTCGAAATTAGCATCATCCGCCTCCTCCGATACTCCTCGAACTGTGTTTTGGGAAGTAATGGAGAAGAGAAGCATCGAGGAAAATCCTATTGGAATTCTAGACAGAAGCTCAACCTGGATGGATTCAATCAGGGCATATCTGACAAACGGTACACTGCCGGATGATCCTCAACAGGCGGCATCACTGAAAAAACGAGCCTCCTGTTTTGAAATGATACAGGGGCAACTGCACAAGAGGGGGCACCTTCAACCCTTCTTAAAGTGTGTTACTCCTGAAAAGGGACGAGAGATACTAGATGATCTTCACTCTGGTTTCTGTGCTTCCCATATAGGTGGTAGGATGCTTGCTCAAAGGGCAAGGCGGCAGGGCTACTTTTGGCCTACTTTGGAAGCAGATGCAATGGAGATGGTGAAAAAATGTGACAAGTGCCAAAGGTTTGGCAAATTAATTCACCGTCCGGCTACTGATCTCACTACCATTCACAGCCCACTATCGTTTGCTAAGTGGGGCATGGACATTCTGGGTCCATATACGCCTGCTACAGGCGGCAGAAGGTATATACTTGTTGCCGTTGACTACTTCACTAAATGGGTAGAGGCGGAGGCTGTAAAGGGAATCAAGACGAAAGATGTAATTTCATTCATTTGGAAAAACGTCATCACTCGGTTCGGGGTTCCCATGTCTATGGTTTTTGATAATGGTCCCCAATTTGAGACGCCTGTTCTCAAAAGCTGGTTGGGAGACCAAGGAATTGGACATTACTTTGCATCTGTCGGCCGTCCACAAGCAAACGGCCAGGTAGAAGCCTTTAATAAAATCATCTCAGACGGTCTCAAGAAAAAAAATTGAACGAGCAGGCGGCCTATGGGCAGATGAACTACCACATGTTCTTTGGGCCATTAGGACGACTGAAAAAGGGGCGACTGGAGAAACTCCATTCCTCCTAACTTATGGTGCAGAAGCTGTTCTTCCAATAGAACACTACGAGCCGACGCTTCGAGTAATGCTATATGACGAAGAGGCAAACTGGGAAGCTATGCGCCTGGCATTAGACTCACTTCCTGAAAAGAGGGGCAATGCTGTTTTGCGCCATGAAATCTACCGCCTGAGAATGACTAGATCATACAACAAAAAAGTGCACAGGCGTCCACTCAAAGTAGGGGACTTTGTACTTAGAAAAATGGAAGCAGTTGGTAGGGCTAACGAGTCTGGCAAACTAACTCCCAACTGGGAAGGACCCTACCGAATCTATGCGGAAGTCAGGGACGGTACCTACCGTCTGGAAACACCAGACGGACAACCGTTGCCTCGAACTTGGAATGTAGATAACCTTAAGAAATATTTCTTTTGAATGATGTAAAGTAAAGAGCTACTTAACAAGTTGGCACTTACTATTCAATTTTGTATTACGAGGGGCATGACCGTCTGTACCTTTACAGTCGGCTACTCTCCATTGAGTTTCACTCTTTATCTTTACAGGGGCATGCCGTCTGTTCCATTACAGTCGGCTACTCTCTCTCGAGTATTTTACTCACAATACTTAGCTAAAAAGTTTAGGGCCTGGCCGATCCTGTAACTAACAGGCGGCTACCCTTCTTTTACTTAGCACATACGTTCACCAAGAACGTACCAAGGCCACTGGCCGAATGATCAGACCAGGCGCCTAGTCAACTGATCTAACTTTTAAAAACTAATCCGACCTGTCCCAACATTATAGCAGGCGTCCGGCGGCATCCATTCGGATGAAATTCGTCGCAGAGAGCAGCTCCCTTTTGGGTGGAACATTGTTCTATAAACTAATTACACGGCACCTATACGACTGTCCCAAAGGGCAACCACGTAGCCGTTTTTGAGACAAGGATAACTCTATCACTAACCAAACCAGTGGTAGCAGTTGACATCTGAGTCAGATGACCGCCTGTATTACTTGGGATAAATGCAGGGGGTACCTATTGAGTTAATAGCCAACAAACATTGGCGAATCAAGGGGTCTAGCCGGCCTACGCCGCCTGGTACCTCTACTTCTCAAACAAAAGTGACGGCGACTGAGTAACTCCAAAGTTAACTCATAGTCACTCCTTCAAATTTGGTATGGAACCTAAAAAGTTTGAGTCGTCCGCCTGTTTTATACAAACAAGGGCACTCGAACCCCTATTCCTACTGGATAACCTATTGAGTAAATAGCCAACAAACATTGGTGAATCAAGGGGTCTAGCCGGCCTACGCCGCCTGATACCTTTACTACTCAATCAAGATTGTGACGAAGACTAAGTAACTCCTATGTTAACTTAATAGTCACTCAAACTTAGTACTGAGCCTAAAAGGTACGAGTCGTCCACTTGTTTTTAATAAACAAAGGCTCTCAACCAATACTCTTGCTAGGTTAACAAATAACAAATTAGAGGCCAACATTGGCAATAAAGGGAAACAACCGGTACCCGCCGCTTGTTTTCCTACTTAAATTCCTTGGCTACTTGGTAATTCTATTTACTTGGTCAAATTGAATAAAGAGTTCGAATACCGATTGATTAAATGGCCGACTGATCATCTATCCTGGAAACAGACAACCAGTCGTCCAGGGGCATAGGCGGCATACTTACTATTTGTACCTGTCTTAACGTTCGGCCATGCACAACAGTCTGTCTAGTGAGCAAATTTCAAATACTTAGACAAATTTGAACAAAAACAAAAAATTTGATTAAAATGAGCCGGCCATAAAAGACCAGCAGAATATTCAAAACCCCGGCCCCCTGGCCGGGTAATTACAAAGCAAACGGCACGCAGGCCGTGAAAAAAAAAAAAAATATATACTTAAAGCTTAAGAAGGGGGCAGTTCAGTATCAGCAGCAGCCGCCTGGTCAGCACTCTTCTTGCTGGACTCGGCCTTAGCTGCATCATCTTTTGATGCCTTACCCCCAAGTGGCACAAGCGCCACAACCGGCTCTTCCTCCTCCAACGCAACGTCCATCGCCTCTTCTTCAGCAGCCGCCAGGATCTGTTGATTATATATTTCCGAACACTGGCGGTACGTTCTTTCCCATGAGGCAAAGTCGGCACTGGGGAACAGTCGTTCCCAGGTCATGCGTTGGATTTGGGCGGAGTCTTCCACCATCTCCCGGACGAGCTCTTGTTTCTCTTGCTCGGCCTTGTCCGAGAGCTCTTGGGTAAGACTCTTCTCCTGGTTCACCAGGCGTTCTTTTACGTTAGCCAAAGACTTCTCCATGGCTTCGTAAGAGTGCATTTTCTGACGAAGGGGCTTCAGCTCGGCTTTAAGTTTGGTGACGGTCCCCTCCAGCTCGTCAACCTTCTTTTGGGCCGCCTCTAGCTGAGCCCGAACAGCGGCGGTCGCCTGCGCCTGATAATAAAGAAGATCAATGGTCAGTACTTCATTTTGGGCAATTTGAAACATTGCTTTATCACAGCTGGAGGCGGCCATAGCCTTTGCGGCCTTTACCTCTTTGTTTTTCCGATCAATCGGCTTGCGAAGGCTGTTGACTCGGAGCAGGGCCTAAGTACAAAGAAAAACAGGCGTCAGTTTCCAATCATAAGGGTTAACAGGCGTCCTGGAACTTCAAAAGGGTATACCTCAGCTAGGATCCCCGAAATTCCATCGAGGTCAAGGGTGCCGGCACCCTTGACCGCCTCCCTGTCAGAGGGAGGAACTACTTTAACCATTGACTTGGCTACCTCAACCAAGTCAAGTCCCTGGGGGCCGGCTGCATTAAGCAGAAGGAAAAACAAGTTAGACCTAATCAAGAAGGAAGCAAGAGTGAGTTTTTACAAGCAAGTGTCCATACATCTAGGCGGCCCCGCCTGGGTTTTTGAAGAAGTGGCCGGCTGCTTCTCAGCCGCCACTGTTTTCCTGGAAGACCCAGGAGAGCTTGCAACAGTCGTTCTCCGGGCCTTGGGGTCCGGCTGTTGCGAGGAAGAAGCCCTTGGAGTGCCAGACTGAAAACAAAAAGAGTTAGTATATGCATAATACAACTTAAAGGGGAAGAGTTTTCAAAGCTTACCAAGGGTGCCTCCTTGCTGGGGGAGTCGGCGTACGACTGCTTCATTAGCGAAACCCGCAGCATGGCCGCCGCAGTCTTAGATGCTGTTATTTTACTCATGGCGTCGGCTGAAAGAAATAAACAGCAAAGTTAGTAAAAATCCCAAGTAAACAAGGCGTGAGAAAACAGAGTATTCGTCAGGCCGGCTACCTCTAGAGCACCGACTGCCGAGGCCACAGGCGGCCAAGAAGTACTCATCATAGAGCCACTTGAAGCTCGGGACGCAGTGTAGGGGTACTTGCTCTCGTACCCCTGAAGTAGAGTTCACCCTAGTCTCTACTTTGAAGAGTCCTTTGTCTAGGATCTCTCTTTTAGCCTTTGGGGGAACAGGTGGCATGCTGCGGCCGCCTGCAAGAAGAGGCGGATCCCTGTTCCACTTGTTAAAACGTTTGTTCAGCCCCGTGTCTGAACTCTCGATAATAAGGAAGGTGTTCCGCCAATCCTTCCATTTGTTTGCCTTACCTCTCGTCATGAGGTAACCCCTGTGGCTTGTTAGTTGATACCAGCCGGTACCTCCCGACTTAGGGGTCCGGCTGAGATAGTTCATGTGGGCGAAAGCCTCAAAACTTGGCTCCACCCCGTTCAGTTCGCACCCGGCCACATAGCCGAGTACGTTTACCCAAGAGTTGGGGGCTAACTGCCATAACCCCAGATCATACCCATCTAAAATCCGCTGAACAGCCGGATGTAATGGGAAGCGCAGACCAGCTTTGATGGCCGCCACATAGCAGCCAAAACAGCCGTCACCATAGCTGGTACCAGCCGGCCAGACGACAGTATCTTCTGGATCCGGCACAAACAGTAAATACTCCGGGCTCATTTTGTGGTTAGCAATAAAGCTCGCCACGTTGTCTCGCATGGTTGCGATCCGGCCCCGGGGCACCCTGCAGTAGTAGGGGGTGTTTTCCTCTCTGTAAGAGGCGGACGGCTCTGCCCAATTATCCCCCTTCTCCACTGCATGGGAACTTCTCGCCTCTTGTAGGCGGTTATGTTTTTCTTCTGAGTCAGAAGAACTATGGTCAGAAGAACTATGGTCAGAAGAGCTGGAATCGGACTCGTCCCCTGACGAGTCCGAAGAGGACGACTCCTCCCCTCTCCTAGAGGGGCCCGCCTCCTCTCCCTTAGAAGGAGCAGAAGGTAAATTAGACATGTCCACGGTTAGATGAGAAGGGAACACCTTGGTCCCTCTCTCAGAACTGTCAGCTTGACAGTCGCCTCGTTCCACATCTGGCGCCTGGTCAGATGTTTCGCTAAGGAGTACCCTTTGGGAGGAGCCGTCTGAGTTTGATATTCTAGCAGTCTTTTTTGTTCTGGCCATCACGTTCTGCATAGACACAGATTCAGTCGGACTTTGTATAAAGGGTAAAGATGGGTCCAGAAAAGGGCAGGCGGCACTCCTAGTCCTAGATTCAGCCGTCCCCGGTGACCGGCTGATCACTAACTTAGGGCGTGTCGTGTGCTTCCATGGTGCCATTTCAAAAAATAAAAAGAAAATTAAGAGTAAGAGAACTGAGTTACCTGAACGGATGACAGTTGATGAAGTCCTGAAAGTTCGGGTCAGTCGGCTTGTCAGAACAGGCGGTAGGCAAAAAAAGTCCGAAAATGTCAGAGCAAGTTCAGGGGTCCGAATGTTCTCGCAAAAATTCTCAAATGTGAAAATGACCGAAGTCAGCACTTCCTTTTATAGGCAAAATGAGAAGGCGAAGGGTCGCTTCCGAATTCAAATTTGGGCGGGAGAGTCTCCCGGCCGTCTGCAAGGTGACACCTGTAACGGGCCGTCGCCTGTCACCATGCGACGCCTGTCACAGGCGACACGTGACCAGTCGCGTGCCACCTGTGAGGGGCAAATGATTAGGGGATTTTTATCCACCAAGCGCCGTTTGACAAGTGGACCAACCAGGTTCCGCCACGCGTCCTCCACGGACCACTTAAGACACGCCACGTGTCCACCCATGCCAAATGGGACAACCGGCCATCAAGGCCCATTTCAGTCTAGAAGCCCGATCGGCCCTAGGTTTACCTTAAACCTAGAGAGTTGCACGCTTCCCAAGGCTATAAATACTCGATTAATCCTCATTAATCAAGGGACTGAATAATTGACCGAATAATTGACAGAACACACTAATAACCGGCTGATCTCGCTAGCAAAGCAGATTACCTACATTAAATACTCTCACCTAGAGAGACCTTATTACTTTAATTTCTGTATTAATTACTCCTTAATCAGGTACTAACTTGACCGTTGGAGGCGGAGCTCTCAGGAGTCTCCGTTATTTTGCAGGTACAGGCGTCCGGTTCCAGTCTCGGAATTGTAGCTCTCCCGCAGGACATCAGAAAACCCCGAAACAATAGGTGTGACGTGGCTTGCCACGTGGCACCTGTGACACGTGTCACACTCTAGGAAGGTGAAGGTTCTTCTCCTTCCCTCCATTTTTTTTTAATTCAAATTTGAAATAAGGAGGCGACGGTTTGCCTTTTGAGTTTCTTTATAAATAGAAACCCCCCTCCTCTCATTTCACACTTTTGCAAAATTTGAGAGAACTGAGAGAAAAAAGAGAGCTCTGATTCCAGCTGTCTTGCTTATACAACCGTCTGTCTACTCCCTACTCATCCGGTTTTCATCTTAGATAGCCGGTCAGCACCGCTTGAGGGGTTTGTGAGAAACCACCATTACTTCCAAAGGTACACATGGATATACCGTTTGTGCAATAGCTAGTTCAGGTTCCAAAACACTTGCTTTTCTCAGAGGGTACACACGGTCAAACGCATGTGCCCCTTGCAAGCCATCCACAGAATTCCGCCTGCTTTACTAGCCGGTCAACACTTTTTAGTCTTTCAGCTTACTTTGGAGGTACCGTCTCTAACCCCATTCAGCTCTTTCATGTATTTTGTTTGTCTATTTCTCTTTTTTCTTTCTTTGGTTTTAAAAGTGAATGGACTCACCAAACACACACCCAACAAACCACAATTTAGAGGTCAACCGGTCCCCTGGTACGGTTGAGTCTAAGACTGGGGGAGCCGCCTTTGGGTACTGGGATTCCCCTTGTTCCTCTCCTAATCCAACCGTCTCTGTCTCTGTGAAGGACACAATGGCTCGTACTAGAAAAACGGTAGTAGATCTGGAGTATAAAGGAGAAAGCCCCGAAGAATTGCCGCCTGAAACAAACCAGGCTGAGATGACAAGGGAATCCCCAAGAAGTACCCCAAGCACCCCTAGTGATGGAATCTTGGGGTCTAATAATGGAGGCGGCGAAGATGCTGCCTCTATCTCTAGAGCTGAGAAGGAAAAATCCTCTGGTGATGAGAGCAGCTGGGAGACCTCCTCTACATCAAACTCTGATCAAAGCAGTAGCAGTAGCTATCTTACACCGGTTATAGATAGCGATGAGGAAGAGAGACCCACTTGGAATAATAAGGGTGATCCCCTCCTTATCACCGTCTTAGCTAAGGACCGGGCTAGCATGGAGAGGAACTTAGGGAATTTTGTCCTCATGCGGCCTCTAGGAGAGGGGTACACTCTTCGAGTGCCGCCTGTGACGGGAACAATTGCTTGGGAGGACAACCAGCGCAATGCAAACGGGTACTTTGGCTACTATGAGGCGGCCTTTCTAGCCGGGCTCCGCTTCCCTCTACACGACACCATTAAGGCCATCTTAAGAGGATACGGCCTAGGCGTGTGGCTATTAACCCCCAATTCTTGGGTTAACATTCTAGGCTACATCGCCGCCTGTAGGGCCTGAACCCCGACTGGGAGGCCTTCGCCCATATGCACTATTTAAGCAGGAGCCCAGGCGGGTGGAGAGCTTAATATACTCTGACCACTTATCCCCAGTATTTGATGACATTGGATAAACCGTCTAAGTGGTCGGACTGGAAGAACTGTTTTTACCTCGTTTCCGCCCCAACAAACGAAGAGAACCGCGAGCTCAAGACCTACAACCGGAAGCCTGAGCTGCTAGGGCAAAAATGCAAAATGTCCCGAATCGCAGATGAGGACTATGAGAGGATTATAGAGATGGGGTTCTTTAAACTCACCACAACCTCCCTCTCAACCGGTGAGCTAATAAGCGTGCCCAAGAACTGGGTACCAAAACACGAGTTTCTGCGAGATGAGGCATTCTTATCCGCCTGCGGGTTAAGCACCCAATTTAAGAAACGTAGGTTGCAATAGCACCCGACACTATTATGCCGCTTTAGCTATTTCATATTTAGAAAAATTTTCTTGTATTCACCTAATCAGACGGTTTCTTTTCTGCAGTAAACGCCTTTACAATGTTGCCTCCACACAAGACTCCTGTGGCCCAAGCGGCAAAAAACAAGGTATACACGCCTGTCCCTTAGTCCTTTGTATTTTTTGTAAGTATGTACCGGCTGACCATTATGTCTGCTTTTGACTTAGGATGGGTGCAAGGCGCCTCTCTCCTAGACCAAGTTGATCCGGCCTCAGCCGAGAGATGAGGGTATTGTCCCTAACAAATCTCGAAAAGCCTCCTCACAGGCGATCCCTGACCGTCTGACGGTTGGGGGAATGAGCGTAAAAAATACTAGCCTGGGGTTCGATCTCACCTTCAGGCAACCGGATGTCTCAGAGGCATCCAAGGAAGTTGCACCGCCTAGGGATTCAGGCGCATCTGTGCCGGTTGAGGGCCTTTAAGGCTCTCAACCTATTTCTCAAGGTACAATAGATCCCTTCAACCCTTCTTTTCTTGGAAAGCACATGCGGGTCAAGTCACACTCCCAGATCTAGCCAGAAGACTCTTCTGGAAGCCGGCAGTCTATAGGAGGGGCGTATGTACCTTTCTCACCATCTCTTTCTGGTGCAGATCTCTCCCCTCGCTGGCCGAATGTACAACAGTACGCTGGGGCCATGCTGATGGCCATTCCAAAGGTGGAGAAAGAGGCGATCCCTAGGATCAACACCTTCAATGCTGATCGGGTCATGATCAGCCTGGCTGACGTATGTTCCTCCAACTGAATATCTCAAAGGTATTAAACCGTTTGACCTTCTAACCTAGGCTGTGGTTTTGCAGTCCATGTTGCGCGTGGAAGGGATGAATAGAGCCTATGCCAGGAAGCAGGAGGAGGTAAGACGAGCTAAACGAGAGGCGTCTAAGGCCCATAACGTTGCTCAATATTCCATGATTGTGCATGACTTAGAAACTAAAAGCATAATCATGCAACATGCGGACTGCATCAAAAAGCTTCAAAAGTCCCTCGATGAAGCTCGGAAAAAAATTCATAACCTCTAGGCGGAGAAAGAAAACGCTGAAGAGGAGGTGAAGAAGGCGGCAGAGTCCCTCAAGCTCTTTGAGGCGACCAAAAAGGAGAACTGCTTGCTACTGAGTGAGAACTGCCGCCTGAAGAAGGTTGCAGCATCCGCCTGTTAGAACTTCCAAGCCACCATGGAAGCTGAACAAAGCCAGCTCATCGAGGAGAATGAGCAAGATTATTGCAAAAACTGCATGCAAATGTCTTGGTACTTATACATCCGGAGGCGGACTATGCCGTCTGGGAACTAGCTTACAAATACGCAGATCTTGCTATTTTGGCAAGGAAACAAACCAGCCGGCGCCGGAGTCGTATGAAGTATGGGCGGAGATGGGCGCAGACGGGGATGAAGATGCCCGAGCTGAAAATGAGGAGGTCCAGGCTGAAGAGACCATTGGCCCTGCTGCTCCTGAAGCCACCGCTAGAGACCCGGCTCAATCTTGAACTTCTTAATTTTACTCTCCGGCATGCGTGCGGTGTATTTGCATGTATCTCTTTTCTTTTCCCGGAAATGGGTCCGGTTAACAATTTCTTTTGGGTATAAGCATATTTATACATTTGCCGGCTGACTCGGCTTTATTTCTATTTAATGTCTTTCAATTTCAATTTTCTCAATTTTTGCAGCTTCAGTTTTGGCATTTCTGGTTTGTATGCAATATCCCGGATGTATGAGCTTCCTTGCCCCTGGACGGTTGGGTGCCTGGTAGTTGCCCTACTCTAAGCACGTAGCTATCCAAACGAGCATCTGAGAATAAGCAGGTAGTCCCTTGACGATTTTGAGGGCTGTTGAATTGGCTAAGTAGGGATAGCAGACGGTGCTTGCTTACGGCCATCGCTTATCCGACTATTTGTTACCCTTCTGGTAATCATTCTTAGGCGTTTGATAGGAAACAAGCAGTCTTTGACCGGCTTCAATACCTTTGAGTGAGGACCAGTTTAACTTGATCCAGAACATAGATACCGATTGTGCACTTTGGGGCGACATGCGGTTGTGTCAAAGTCAATTTTAGTAGTAAATTGGGGTTAATAACCGACTGAGTGCCTTTGAGCGGCCGCTTGTGCTACTTTGGAGCGTCATACGGCTGCATCTCAACCTTTACTTTCTTCTTAAGTGAAGTGGTTGGCGAGAGACCGGCTGTGATGCTTTTGAGCAAAAGCCGTGTATCTCTGATTGAGATTTCGGAAACCGTCTATGTCACTTGGGAACAACATGGGGTATCTCGATTTCAATTGCATATTCAAGCGACTGTTTTAACCTGGAAAGTTAGATTTTAGCCGTTTGTACGTTTTGATGGACCAATGTACCACCCAAATGGGAGATGTTCTCTTCAAAGGGGCGTCGCCGGATGCCTGCTTATGTTGAAGCAAGCGGTTGGTTTAAGATAAAATCTAGCCTTTTGCCTCAAAATTTTCCCGGTCGTGCATTGCACAAACAAGACTACAATATACAATAATTAAGGGATTCATTTGGCCTCAAAATTTACCCGGTTGTGTAGTACACACTCGGGGCTTTGTAAAGAACAGAAATTAATGTAACATTTTTTTCATTAATACTCTATTTACAAAAGATTACAAGACTTAGAAGTAGTACTTTTTCAAGTTATCTACATTCCAAGTTCTGGCTAGCTGCCTGCCACCTGGAGTTTCCAGGCGGTAGGTGCCTCCTCTAACTTCGTAAAAAATCCGGTAGGGGCCTTCCCAATTAGGAGTTAGCTTCCCTTGCTCGTTGGCCCTGCCAGTGGCCTGTATCTTTCGTAGCACAAAATTTCCCACTTTCAAGGGCCGTTTGTGCACTCTTTTGTTGTAGGCTCTAGTCATTCTCAGGTGGTATATCTCATGACGCAAGTCGGCATTGCCCCTGCGCTCTAGGAGTGAATATAAGGCTAGACGCATGGCCTCCCAATTTGCCTCTTCATCGTAGAGCATGATTCAGAGTGTTAGCTCATAAAGTTCAATTGGCAAGACGGCTTTAGTGCCGTATGTCATGAGAAATGGGGTTTAACCAGTTGCCCCTTTTTCAGTTATTCTGATGGCCCATAGGACATGAGGCAACTCATCCGCCCACAGACCGCCATCCCTTTTAATTTTCTTCTTAATACCGTCTGAGATGAGCTTGTTGAAGGCTTCAACTTGGCCGTTTGCTTGGGGGAGGCCAACGGATGCAAAACAATGTGAGATCCCTTGATCTCCCAACCAGCTCTTGAGGGTAGGCGTCTCAAACTGAGGGCCATTGTCAAAAACATAGATTTAGGAACCCCAAACCGGGTGATGATGTTTCTCCAAATGAAGGAAATGACGTCCAATGTCTTAATGCCTCTGACCGCCTCTACCTCTACCCATTTGGTGAAGTAATCTACAGCCACAAGGATGTACCTCCGCTCGCCTGTGGCAGGCGTATATGGACCTAAGATGTCCATGCCCCATTTTGCAAATGGAACCGGGCTGTAGATAGCCGTCAAGTATGTGGCCGGACGGTGTGTGAGTCGGCCAAACCTTTGGCACTTGTCACACTTCTTCACCATTTCATGGCGTCTGCCTCAAGAGTAGGCCAAAAGTAGCCTTGCCGCCTGGCCCTTTTTGCTAGAGTTCTGCCGCCTATATGTGATGCACAAAAGCTCGAGTGCAGATCCTCTAGAACCTCTTTGCCCCTTTCAAGGGTAACACACTTCAGCAACGGCTGGAGGTAACCCTTTATGAAGAGCTCCCCTTTGTAGATCTCGAAGCTCAAAGCTCGCTTTTTCAATGTTGCCACTTCTGAAGGGGCATCCGGTAAGTGGCGTCTACCAAATAATCTCGGATGGGATCCATCCAGGTAGAGCTTCGGTAAAAAATTCCAATGGGATCATGTTCAATTATTCTTTTTTCCATGACTTCCCAAAAGACTGACCTAGGCGCATCACAAGTGGCGGATGATGCCAGTTTTGACAGCGCATCCGCCTGTTTATTTTCTGACCTGGGCACCTGACTTAAATGAAACTCGTCAAGTGTCCCGGCCTCATTTTTGACCGCCTGTAGATACTTGATCATTTCCGGATAGGTGGCCTCATAGTCACCATGGTATTGACTGACGATCAACTGAAAATGTGAGCAAGCGTCAACTTTTCTTGCCCCTGCCGCCTTACATATACGTATCCTAGCAAACAGGGCCTCATACTCTGCCTCATTATTTGAGGCTTGAAACTTGAACCGTAGTGCATATTCATATGTATCTCCTTCAGGAGACTTGCAAATCACACCTGCACCACAAGCGTTCGTAGTAGAGCTCCCTCTTCCAAGCCCGATCAATGCTTTCCGGCTGATCCAGCCTAGTCATTTTAACAATGAAGTCAGCAAACGCCTGACCCTTCACTGCCTTTCTCGGTTTGAAGGTTATTTCTAGGCTTTGCATCTCAATAGCCCATTTTAGCATCCTACCGGATGACTCCAGGGTTGTCATTGGCTGCTTGAGGGGTTGGTCTGTGTAGACCACCACCGGATGTGCCAGGAAGTTTTGTTTCAACTTCGTTAAGGCCATGAAAAGGGCAAGGCCAAATTTTTCAACCAAGGGGTACCGTAGTTCAGCATTTCTAAGCACATGGCTAATGAAGTTCATTGGGAGCTGATTGTCGTCTCTTTCAGCTAGGAGAACGGCACTGAGGGCGTGATCTGAGACGGCCGAGTACATGTAGAGAACCTCCCCAGCTAAAGGACTGACCAGCCGGGGTAATTAGTGTAGGTGCTTTTTTAGCTTTTGGAATGCCGCCTCAGCATTCTCCCCCCATTCAAATCTTATTTTCTTTTTGATTGCTTGGAAGAATTAAAGGAATTTGTCGCCTGACCGGCTGAGGAATCTCCCCAATGCCGCTAGACAACCGGTTAATATTTGGATTTCCTTGACAGTGCAGGGTGACTTCATGTCAATTACCGCCTGTACCTTTTTCTGGTTATCCTCTATTCCCCTTTGATCAATCAAAAATCCGAGAAACTTCCTAGACTCAACACCAAAGACACACTTTTTGGGATTAAGCATGACCTTATGCCGCCTGAGGGTGGTGAAGGTTTCTCGGAGGTCAGCAAGGTGATCCGTGTGTAGCATGGATTTGATTATCATGTCATCGATGTACGCCTCTACATTCCTCCCAATTTGATTAATGAAGACGGTATTAATCATACGCTGGAAGGTAGCAGGCGCATTCTTTAACCCAAACAACATCACCCTATAACATAATAACCCTTGATCAGTGACGAATGCTGTCATTTCTTGATCTTTTTTCCACAAGGGTATCTGATGGAAGCTTGAGTAGGTGTCCATGAAACTCATCAAGGCATGACCGGTTGTAGAGTTGACCAGACTGCCGATCTTTGGAAGTAGATAACTATCCTTTTGACATGCCTTGTCCAGATCTGTGTAATCAACACACATCCGCTAGGTAACATTCGGCTTCTTTACCAGAACAACATTAGCTACCTAATCCGGGTAGTAGCATTGCTGAATGAACCCGACATCCATCAACTTCTTGACCTCGGCGGCAACCGCCTGAGACCTTTCCTCACTGTGATTTCTTTTCTTCTGCCTAACCGGCTTCTTCTTAGTGTCCACGGCGAGTTTGTGTACAGCAAGATCCGGGCTTACGCTTGGCATCACTTCCACTTCAAAGGCAAAAATGTCTTTGAATTCTTTCAACAGTTGGTGCAAGCCTGCACCCAACTTTGCAAAGGCAACCGTCCTCACCTTCACAGTTTGTTCTGGCTGGCTGTCGTCCAGAACAATATCAATGTTATCACCAGCCGGCTGGGGACGGAGATCGTTTGACCGTACCCCAATTAGTGATTGCTATTGTTTTTCTTTCTTGACAGCCACCAAGTGGTCCGCCTTTCTCTTTTTACCGGCTTCCTTGGGAGTAGGCGCGACTTCTTGGCAGTCAAGGTCAATAGACTTCCCACTTTGGCCGGCTGCAGCCATAGTAGGTTTGACATCTGAGAGATAGCACTCCTTCGCCGCCTTCTGATCCCCACTTAGGGAGCCTACTAACCCATCATCCCTCTCGAATTTCAGCAACATGAGAGGCGGGATGATGACTGCCTTGGACTCGTTGAGGGTAGGACGGCCCAAAATCACGTTATAGGCGGTCAATTCTTCGACCACCTAAACTTTGACAACCATGTGTCGCCTTTCCTCCTTCTCACCTAGCCGGATGGGTAGGTCAATCCTTCCCTCCGGATGCACCACTCTTCCCCCAAAACTGACCAAGGGATGGGAGGCCTTGTGCATGCTGCTAGGCTTGTACTTGAGCTTTGCCAAGCATCTACAGTTGATAAGGTTAGACGAGCTCCCGATATCAATGAGGATCCGACCTACTCGTTGGTTGGCGACTTTGCACTCGATGACTATGGGTTCATCATGAGGCCGCCTGACCTTGCCCCGGTCTTTCTTAGAGAGATGACCTCAGGGAAGGTGTCTTTTGACTCCTGACCCTCATCCACTAAGTAGACCTCCAGCTTTTGGATGTTATCTTTGGTGCCCCGGATGGTTAGACCTCCTCCGGCGAAGCCGCCTTCTATAGTCATGATTTGCTCCTCATCGGTGTCAAATCTTATAGCAAGGTTGTCTGGCTTCTTGGACGGTTGTCCATTGTTTATTCGGGGGTTGCCCTTGGGTTTCACAAGGTAGGAATTTAAAGCCCCCTCATTAGCCAGGCGGTCTAGTAGCTGTCTAAGGCTATAGCAACCATTGGTGTCATGGCCTATGTCCTCGTGAAAATGGCAAAACTTAGACTTGTCCCGGCTTTTGATGGGACTCTTCATTGCAGCCGGTTTCTCTATAGACAACCAGTCTTTCACCTCCATGAGGATGGAAAAGCAATCCTTGTTGAAATAGTACTTAGGGACGTACGGTTTCAACTCTTTCTTCTTCTTCTGGGATGACTGACCAGAGTTGTCAGCCACCCAGACTTCTTTTCTCTTTTTGCTCTCTTCTTTTTTGACCGGCTGAGCTGGCCGGCTGTCCCTTTTATCGGATTTTTAGGTTCCGACGGCTGCTTGATGGCACAGAGCTCCGCCGCCTGTATGTAGGCTTCGACTTCCATCAAAGCTTCCTGTAGGGTTGCTACCCTCTTTCTGACTAGGTCGAACTTGAAGGTCGACCCGTCTTTCAGACCCTTGAAGAAGTCTGTGTAAGCAACTTCGTCAGACAGTCCCTGGATCTGAATTCTCATCAGATTGAACCGCTTGACATAGGATCTTAGCCTTTCTCTATCTCCCTGCTGTATAGCCCCCAGGTCGAGACTTGTTTTCTTTGCCGGGGTGTTCATAGAGAAGTTAGACACGAACAGGTATGTCAGTTTCTTGAAGTTTTTGACGCAACCGACTGGCAGGTTGCCAAACCACTGTTGGGCTATGCCCTTCAATGTTGTCGGAAAGCATCTGCACCAGCCGGCATCATCCAACCCCTGCAAATACATGAGGTTGGTGTACGCCATAAGGTTGTCTTCCGGGTTGGTGGTACCGTCATAGGCACCAACCAATACGTTCTTAACCTTGGCAGGCTGAGCCGCCTCGGTTATCTCCCTAGAGAAGGCCGAAGGCTGTTCCCCAAGGTTCAGCAGTCGAAGCTGCCAGTCCATAGGCTGGACATTCTGCGCCGCTTAACCCTTAAGAGGGCCGACTGCGTGTAAGGAGATCCATACGGCAAGTATGGCTGTTAGGGCACATACGGAGCCGGCACGATAATCTTAGGGCCAGTTCGTGCGGAAATGCCACCTAACTGACTATCTCAGTTTGTATCTGAATACCTCATTGAATTATTATTGAGACTGTCTGAGTATGTCGACGTGGAGGCCGACTCAGACATTTGTTGACCTCTCTTTTCCTGGAGAAACATCCGAGCATCGGAGAGTGTCTTTTTTGACCCATTCGGCTGAACTTGCTGGATGACCATCCTCTTTCCCACTTCGCGAAAGAGAAATTTGGAAAGATCCACCATGGGCCAATCCGTCCCTGTGGTTTAGGATGAGGAGTTGGAATTCGGTCTTTAACCGGCTTCTTCCTAGAGGGAGAACGTTTCTTCCAAGACGGAGAAGGCTTTTTCCCAGAGGGAGATGGATTTTTGGCCGACAGACCTTTTGTAGGGTTTCGTAGTGACCCTCACTACGCGGAAAGAAACCCCCTAAGACCCACCCCCATAATTAATGCAACTAATACAAGCAAAACATAATTAAAACACAATTAAGAGTAAGGATAAGAATTATACCCTCGACGCGTGCTTTGCTCTTACACCGAGCTCTTACTTCAACCTCGATAATGCGAGGCCTCCAACGGGATCGTACCCTCGAACCCGACCCAATCGTCCTAAGCCTCGAAGGTTAGTCAAGGCCCGGACAATATATAAACTTAGAGTTTTACGAATTCAAGGTTTACTCAATTATAGAGTTGCCTTTTCAATTCCACTGAAGTGTTTTTTTTCCCAAATACCCAAGCCTTGGTATTTATAGGGAAATGAACCCTTGATTTTCATTTCCCAACCAATGTGGGAGAATGAATAATATTGATAATTAATTTAATTCTAAATTAAATAAATAATCATATCAATCACAATGCAACAAGTGTCAAGGGGAGAGAGAGAGTTAAGTGAGGACCAAGAGTAGGTGGGGGGGACCATTGCCTTGCTCCCCAAGGCATTGTCCAAGGGTTGTTCCCCACCCTTCCCAAAACCGGCACCAAGGGGCTGCTGGGCTGGCAGCCAGCCAGCATGCCAGCTAGCACTGCCAGCTAGTACCAGCTAGCATCCCCGCATCACCCCAACCAGCATATGCGTGCTGTGTTGGGCGATGCTCTTGCTGTTGCTGCGTGCTATCGCTGGGCGCTGCTAGGTGCTGGCGCTGGCCTGACACTTACACTCGCAAGCACTCGCACTCCCACCCCTTCGCATTCCCAGCATGCATGCTGCTAGCGAGCCACGCAATGTGGGCATCACTTCGCTAGCCACACGCACAAGCATGCGATGCTTGGTGTTGTGCTAGCGATGCTGCGATGGCTTGCACGCAAGCGCACACACGTTGGGTGAGGTTAGAGCTGCTGTTGCGATGCCCTACACGCACATGCACATACGCACTGGCCCAGCCGTGCGATAGTGCTGTGATGCGATGGTGCGATGGTGAGCTGTGCGTAGGATGCGATGGTGCCTAGGCACCCATGCATGCATGCTGCGGTGCTGCTGTGCCATGAAAAGGCACGCACACACGCATGCATGCTGTTGCGATGGGCTGCCTTGTGCGCCTAGCATACATGGCGCGCCTAGCACACACATGGTGCGCCTAGGCTTGCGATGAGCTAGCCTAGCCTTGCACCTCACATGACTAGGCCAATGTGATGCTACGGCTATGCTCGCACTTGTTGCTTGTGATTTTGCGACACTCGGTCTCGACGCCCTAGGCTCGATATCCAACATGTGCGTTCGTAAAACTCCGACGACTCATTAAATCTTGGATTAATTCGTCGTCTTGGATCGATTGTTCGATTGGCCTCGACCCGAAGGGTTCTGTTAAGATTAAGCTGTAATATTAATTATACCTTAATATTACTGGTCAGAAGCGGCCTCCACCTAGGAATTCCGATCACTTGACCTTACTGAAGAATTAGCTCTGTAATAATTCTGAACCCTTTATCAGAATAATACACTTGTTGGAAGGACACCATTCCTTTCACCCTTGTGGGAGCCTGCCTTCTTGCTTATCAGGTCCTTGATTTCCCCTTTGAAACTACATATGAATTTAATGAGTTCGTCTTTGGTAACAGGGGCAGCACCCTCAGCCGTCTGGGCTTGTTCAGCTAGTTGGCTGGCTGGGTGGCTGAGACCTTTGTCATTATCCCGTTCCCTTGTTTCCTTGGGACGGGAGCGCCTAGATCTGAACGACCCGTCTGGGGCCATAAAGGCTTCGACCCCTTGGTCGTCGCCACTATCTTGGTCCGTATGGACCTCAGGTTCGACCAGAGGCCGTTTCTCGTTGTTAAGTGGTACAGACTCATGGGATGCCATTCTAGAAGTACCCTTCCCACAGACGGCGCCAATGTTTCGGGGTTTTTTGATGTGTCCTACGGGAGAGTTACGACACCAGAAATGGTAGCCGACCGCCTGTACCTGCAAAAGCACGGAGACTCCGGTTGGTTAGAGTTCCGCCTCCGACGATCAAGTTAGAATACGTCTTAGGGGGTAAGACTACAGAAAGTAAATAGTCTCTCGGATTCCGGGAGATTCTGCAATTAATATTGCTCGGTATTTGTATTTGTATTTATGATTGTTCCTGAATGTGAAATAAATGAGGACTTTCCTCTATTTATAGTAGACGGAGATCGGTTCCCCTATTAGGGTTATAGTGCCACGTGTTAGCATTCGATTGGATACCCTTGGTCCTCTCTAGGGCTGACACGTGTGAGCATGCCATTGGACCACGTGGCATAGGGTAATTTTACCCTAAACAGGGAGCAACTCCATCTTACCACTTCCCATGAACTAAGTGTTCAAACGCCCTCTCAAGTTCTTAACCTTGCTACCTTAGCTAAGGTTCGTCTAATTCAACCAAAGGCAATCTCAAACCGTGCATCTCATCATAAAGTTAAGAAGAAACAGCATTCTAAGGCGCATCATCAAGGAAATAGAGTCTATATGTACAAGCAAATTCCAAAACATATTCATATCATCTTACCATATTTATGTTTGTCACACAAAAACGAAAATTAAACATGAGAGGGAGGAAGAAATAAAAAAGGTTCACAAATGAGGCATATAAATCCAAATAAATCCGAATCGACATACAATGACTTTTCGGTATCAACACCAATGATCCCAGGTTCCTTAGAACCAAATGCAAACAACCTTGAACCATTCAACTTCTTCCTATACTAGTCTTAAACTAAGCACGCCAAAAGAAAGAAGAGAGAGAGTAAAGGAAGGATCTCACCCATATGTCTCTTGAAGAATAACGAAGCAACCTTACAATTTACATGTCTCCAAAAGTTGCTTCCAATTTTCTTCGAAGCTACAAAAGAGAGAGATAAAAGCAAAACAAACACTAAACAAAGATAAAAGTTAGAAGGAAAAAGAGTGAAAGATCTATCAACTCATATTCTTAGGCATAACCAACTACCTAAACTCAACTCAATCTCAAATCCTCATCATTATCATAAAAATAGACATCATTAACAACAAACAAAAACAATGCTACCAAGAGCTTACCAACAACACCATGCAATAAGACCAAATCAAACTAATCCCCTTATTGTTCCCATGAGTTCTTGGTGCCTTCCCCCACACTTACCCAAACTACACCCCTTTTGACTTCAAACATCCGCCACACTAGATAAGAGCATCGTCCCCGATGCTCTATATGCAATGACAATGAAAGGGAGGGACTAAGAAGGGGGAAAAAACCAACAAATCAAGGGGGGAACTATTGGCCACTAGGGCCGACACCATCATTATCTGCATTTCAACTATCGTAAGAAAAGCCCGAAGAGGGGCCACGGGGTTCCCAACCTCCGTTGTAACCGGGAGGCCACCCATAATGACCCTTGAAGAGGTGTAATTGGGATGCGGATAATTGGTCATATGAATCGGGTTGAGCAAGAGGCAAGGGGTGAAAGGGATCAACATAGGGGTAGTTAGGGTTACCCCTATAATCACTCCCACTTGAATCCCGGTAGTCATAATGACCGGAATCGTCAGGGAACTCACGTCATGGCACATTGGGGTCCGAGGGACCCTGTAAGTAGGGGTATGTAGGTTGGTTGTCACCCCCCATGATGGCACGGGCCCTTGTTAGGCCGGCACATATGGGTAGTTAACTAGGGGAGTGACATCCCCTCTACGCAAGCTAGCGTCATAAAGAGCGTTGGTTTGAAAAAAATGGTGTTGTTGGGATGCAATCATACCTTGCATGCCGAGTTGCATGCTCTCCATTTGGGTCCGCATTGCCGCCATCTCTTGATGGTAGTCAAATTGTTGTTGATTTTGTTGTTGTTTTTGTTGTTGTTGTTGTTATCTTCGATGTCCATGCTGACGTTGTTGTTGTTGTTGACTTAGAGGGATCACCTCCACCTCATTCTCATCCTCTTCATTGTCATGCATTTCATCATGGCCTTCACCAATTTCTATCCTTGCAACCAGGAGCACACCCAAATCTTTCCTTACACACCAAGGGTGATTAACCCCCTCCCTTGTGAAAGAAGTGAACTCCGGCTTAGGGAGGAGACAGTAATGCTTGTGGGAGACTAGCAAACTCCAAGTCCACCCTCTATCCTCCGTATCCGCAATGAATTTCATCGTTTTCAATTGATCAAGATCAAACCAGATATCAATTCCATCACTTCTCCCAATGAGAGTGGAAGAACGCAACTTGTCCATGTGACCCAATTTCTCGGCCAACCGAGTGATCATCCCACCGAAATGTATCTTCCCTTTCCTTGTACCCAAGAGAACCCCTTCAATGCACTTGGTAAATAGGAAACCGAAATTCACTCTTTTCCCCAACTCTGGCTGTGTAGCTAGCCACAAAATTCGGATTTCCTCCGCTGTGATCTTTCCCAAGTCCTGTTTATTAAAAACAATGTACCCGAGGATTCGATGTAGAAGTTTGATGGTCGGGTGCATGATTTGATTGGCCAAGGAATACTTAACATTGAAGGCGTCCACCCTTGAGATGAATTTCCACCGCGCAAGGGGATTATAATCACGAAAGACCTCGTGTTCGGGGAAGAACATGTCGGCGTCCGGGTTAAGGTCCAATAGTTGGTTAAATTGGCGAAGGTTAACAGTCTCTTTTTTGTTTAAAAATTGAAAAGAGATGGAAAGCTCCTTATCCCTCGTGGCATGACATTCAAAGGAGGCTAGGAACTCAAGAGTGGGCTCCTTATATGTCCGATAGGCACTTGCCACAAATGGGCCTAACCTAAGATTGTTTAATAGGAACTAACAATTATCGTCTATGCCAAGCTTTGTTGTAGAGGGTTGGTGGTAGTTTTTTGTGGGTCTAAATTTTTATTGTGGAATTTGAGGGGTGGCATTGGTGGTGGAGGAGGTTGTTCATTTGGTTGGGGGTTTTTGGATGGTGAACCTTGTGGTTCCTTTCCACTTTTTCTCTTCTTTGAACCAAACACCATTATATCAACACCCAATTTCAATCAAACACCACACAAATCACAACAATAATTCCCCTACTTCAATAATCCAACAAAATGAGCACACTTTCGGAATCACCAAGCAACACCAACCAAGCAATACAACTCAACAACAATTAAAAAGGTCAACAAGAAATCAACAATCAACCATGCTCAATAAGATGAACCAACACAAAATCGGCATGCAAACATCAAAAATCCCCACATGAACAATAATTTTCTCACCAAAGGAAATGCTTTAAATTCAAAGAAAAACTAGAGTGGGAAGGAGATATACTAAAAATGAGTGCAAAACACTACTCTAACTAGTCTTTTGAAGAAGAATTCCAAGCCACCTTCAAGGTCCCTTCAATGGTGGAAATGCTAGAGCCGTTCGAACCTTGAGAAAAACACCGAAAATGGGGTCTTGAATGGTGAAATTTCGGACTTTGATGAGAAAACTCGAGAGAAAGTGAGGAAATTTGATGTTTTTTGATGATTTTATGATGAATCTTAATGAGATTTTAAGGTGGAAGGAGTTAGGGTTTGAAAAGGATTGGAGTTTTAGAGAGAGAGAAGAAGCAAAAATCAAAATTAGGGGGAATAGGGGTTTCGGAAATGCTGAGGAAAGAGGGGTAAAAATCGCAGAACCTCTTCGCCGCGCCGGCGGGTGATAGGGTCGCGCCCGCGTGTCAGAATGTCGCGCCCTCTTCTAGGCATCTCCTGGGCATCTCCGATTTCCGAATTTTTCTGAGAACAGTAGGCCGCGCCCGCAGGTTTTACCTGTCCGCGCCCGCGGGTCTAAGTGTCGCGCCCGCGGGTCTTCATGGAGAGCCCTCTCCCAGGCATCTCCTGAGCATCTCCAGAATATCAGTAAAGGGGGATAGAAACCCAGTCCGCGCCCGCGGGCGTAAGGGCCACGCCCGCGGGTCTTCATGGAGAGCGCTCTCCCGGGCATCTCCTGGCTATCTTCAAAGACACAATAAACCCCTTAGGACTTGAGACTAAAAATCCATTTGCAATCTTCTCTTACGATTCATAACTCCCCTTAACACCTTCATTCTCAAATTCCTAGACTAAATGCCCAAAGATTCAAGTACCTAAAAAAGAAGAACAAAAAGCGCGTAATAAGAAACTAAAGAGAAATCAACCAAGATTGATTAAATAAAAGAAATAAAAGACAGAAAGAGTTGAGAACTCGGGTTACCTCCCGAGAAGCGCTTCTTTCTGAGGTCACTAGCTTGACCATGATAAACCATCATCCAAGAGGTGGCTTAGGATCCAATGGATCAAGCCTCATACTATCTATCAAGCCTACTTCATCCTTACAAAAGTAGTGCTTCAAACGATGACCATTAACCATGAACATGTTGTCTCCCGCCTCCAACTCAAAAGACCCATAAGGAGTAGTCCTTGAAATTACGAAAGCTCCCGACCATTTTGATTTGAGCTTTCCGGGAAACAAACGGAGCCTAGAGTTGAATAACAACACCTTATCTCCAACCTTGAAGCTCTTGTACATTATATGTTGGTCGTGCCATTTCTTTGTTTTCTCCTTGTATAGTCTCGAGTTCTCGTAGGCATCATATCTAAGCTCTTCAAGTTCATTGAGTTTGAGAAATCTCTTCTCACCGGCCAACGACATATCCATATTAAGCTCCTTGATTGCCCACCAAGCTTTATACTCCAATTCAACCGGCAAATGTCAAGCCTTCTCATAGACCAACCGATAGGCGGTTGTACCAATTAAAGTCTTGTACGCCGTCCGCAAGGCCCAAAGTGTGTCGTCATGCTTGAGGGACCAATCCTTCCTAGACTTGTTCACCATCCTTTCGAGAAGGTTCTTGATATCTCTATTTGACACCTCCACTTGCCCTTGAGTTTGAGGATGATAAGGTAGACCATCTTTGTGATGAACTCCATACCTTTTAAGAAGAGCCTCAAATTGCTTCTTGGCGAAATAAGAACCTCCATCACTAATTAGCACCCTAGGAACCCCAAACCACGGAAATATTATTTTCTTGAGAAGTTTAAGCACAACCTTATGATCATTTGTAGGGGAGGGTATAGTTACAATCAACTTAGTCACATAGTCCACCGCTACCACGATGTATAGATTCCCACATGAAGAGACAAAAGGCCCCATAAAGTCGACACCCCAAACATCAAAAGGCTCAACCTCCAAAATGTTTTGTTGAGGCATTTCATCTCTTTTGGTTATGCCACCACTCCTTTGGCACTTGTCGTATCTCAAAATAAACTTTTGAGCATCCTTATGCATCGTCGGCCACCATAGGAGAGATTGAAAAATCTTTGCCACCGTCTTATCAACTTCCCTATGTCCTCCACATGGTAATGAGTGGCAATGTTCAAGAACTCCTTCGATTTCATGGTCCAGAACACATTTCCGGTAAAGGCCATCTCCACACTGTTTAAACAAGTAGGGATCATTCGAAAAGTACCTCCTCACTTCCTTGAAAAACCTCTTCTTTTGTTAAGAAGAAAACTCCGGGGGAATGACCCCGCAAGCAAGATAATTTGCTATATCTGCATACCACGGGCGAGATGTTGAAGCCTTAGCCATGAGAGTTTCAAATCCTACTTCTTCATTGATTGGCACATCCTCCTTGTTCCCAAAAGGAAGCCTAGATAAATGATCCGCCGTATATTTCTCCGCTCCCTTTTTATCTCTCATCTCCATGTCAAAATCATGAAGCGAAAGAAAGCAACAGATGAGACGTGGCTTAGCGTCCTTCTTGGTCATCAGATAGCGAACCGTTATGTGATCCGTTTACACAATCACCTTTGCGCAAATAAGATCGGACCTAAACTTGTCCATGGCAAACACAACCGCAAGCATTTCCTTTTCCGTCGTTGTGTAATTCATTTGTGCTTCATCAAGTGTTCTACTTGCATAGTAGATGACATGAGATCTTCCTTCTTTCTTTTGCCCAAGCACCGCACCTACTGATTAGGGAATTTTTCCCTACCAATCACCATCTGACAAGTGGACCAACCAGGTTCTGCCATGTGTCCGCTGCATGGGCCAATAGGAGCCTGCCACGTGTAAGGTGCTGATCAGTCCAACATGGACCAGTTAGGACACGACACGTGTCCTCCCCATGCCAAAAGGAAAAGCTGGCCACCAAGGCCCAAGGACTTGTGGAAGCCCAATCAGCGCTAGGTTGACCTAAACCTAGGACTGGCACGCATCCCAAGACTATAAATACAATTACTAATCCTCATTAAAGGGATTACGCCCATTAATTACTCTCACCTAGAGAAAACACTACCTTTTTCCACATTAATTACTCCTTAAACAAGTACTAACTTGACCTTTAGAGGCGGAGCTCCTACCACCCGGAGTCTCCGTTGTTTTCCAAGTACAGGCGCCCGATTCCAGTCTCGGAGTTGTAACTCTCCCGCTAACATTAGAAAACCCCAAAATATTTTGGCGCCGTCTATGGGGAGAGTACTTTCGAGATGGCATCTAAGTCTGTACCGAATCCAGAAGAGAGGCGTCCAGAGGACGACCCTCAAGTCTACTCAGACCACGATACTGAGAATGAGGTTGAGGTTTAAACACACATGGCCTCAGACGGGACCCTAAGGGCCCGATGCACCCGTCACACCGGAAGGAAAGAACGGGTAGATTACCAAGCTGGACCCACCAATCTAGCTGGTTCAACGCCTGATCAGCAACAGGCAGCTGAAGGATCTGCTCCTATTACACGGAATGAACTCATGACCTTCATGAGGGTGTTCAAGGGGGAGATCCAAGAATTGATCAGTAAGAAGACGCCTGCTCCCTCTATGGAGCAGTCGGCCAGAAAACCTTCTCAATCAGGAAGAAGGAAGCCTGTTCAGGGTCGAGAGGCGACCCCCACCCTAACTCTAGGAAGTGGGAGCCGCCTGTGATCAACTTAACAAAGTATCGTTTTCCCTCACCAGGGAAGAGGAAGGCCATTCGTCATGTACAAGCGGATGGGTCAAAGAAAACATACTCAGATGCTCGGCTATTTCTAGAGTAGATGAAGAATGACCGACTGTCAGAGTCGGCCTCCACTTCAGAAATCCAAGATAGTCTACATAATACCTCTATGAGGTGTACTCAATCAAATTATGAGAGTCAGACAGGCGGTACCTCCCGTCGGTCTGGATTTCATAAAGAGCAGGCGATACCAAACATGTCATACGTACCGCAACAACAATACTTCTTGCAGCCACCTCTGTTTGGAGGGCAGTCGGCAAAAAATGTCCAACCCTTGGACTGGCAACTACGGTTGCTAAGACTTAAAGAACAGCCGTCCGCCTTCTCCAAGGAAATTACAGAAGCCGCCTGGCCGGCCAAAGTTAAGAATGTGCTAGTAGGCGCCTATGATGGAACTACTAACCCTGAAGACCATTTGATGGCGTTCACCAACCTAATGTACCTCCAAGGGTTGGATGATCCCAACATTAATTACTCTAAAAGGAATCGCACAACAATGGTTCGGTAACCTGCCGACTGGTTGTGTGAATAATTTCAGGACGCTTGCCTACTTGTTCACCTCCAACTTTGCTGTGAACATCCCTGCAAAGAAGACGACCCTTGATTTAGGGACCATTCAGCAGGGTGAGAAGGAGGGACTCCGTTCCTATATCAGGCGGTTCAACCTGATGAGGATTCAGATTTAAGGGCTGCCGGATGAGGTAGCCTATACAGATTTTTTCAGAGGTCTTAAGGATGGGTCGACCATCAAGTTCGACCTGGTCCGGAAACGAGTTGCGACTCTTCAAGAAGCTTTGATTGAAGCTGAAGCCTATATACAGGCGACTGATCTCTGTAACACTGGAAAGCAGTCGGATGGGCGGAGGTCTGACAAAAAAGAAAGCTGACCAAAGCAGTCGGCCAATAAAGATGAGAAAAAGAGGAAAGAAGTCTAGGCGGTCGACTCCTCTAAACAGCCGCCCAGAAAAAGAAGAAAGAGTTCAAACCATACTCTCCGAAGTATGCGTTGAACAAGGATGGCCAAGCTATCCTCAAAGAAATCAAGAGTCGGATCTCAATTGAGAAGCCGGCTCCCATGAAGGGTTCTACAAGCAATCGGAACCAGGATAAATTCTGTCATTATCATGAAGATGTTGGTCATGAAACCAACGAATGTATCAGCCTCATGCACTACCTGGACCACCTGGCTGAACAAGGCGACCTTAACTCCTATGTCAAGAAGTCCAAGGGGAACACTTCCTTAAAGAACAAGCAGTCGGCCAAAAAGAATCATCAGTCGGCCGACAGTTCTGATACTGATGACGCAGTCATCTACACCATAGCAGGCGGCTTCTCAGGAGGCGGCCCCACTATCAGGGGCAACAAAGACAATATCAGGCGGCTAGATGTTAATTCCGTTCACCAAGAACGGACCGCCAACAGTTCGTTCCCAGAGATTGTCATCACAGAAGAAGATCTGGGAGGAGTTAAGGGGCCGCATGATGACCCCATTGTCATTGAGTGCAAGGTGGCCAACCAAAGAGTTGGCCGGATCCTCATAGATACCGGTAGCTCCTTTGATCTCATCAGTAGCAAGTGCTTGGCAAAGCTCAAGTACAAGACTGATTGCATACATCCGGTATCCCACACTTTAGTAGGGTTTGGAGGAGGAGTCGTACACCCAGTAGGGCGAATGGATCTACCCATCCTCCTGGGTGAGAAAGGGGAGGGCCGTCATATGGTGGTTTCATTCTTAGTGGTTGAGGAACTCTCGGCCTATAACATGATCCTGGGACGACCCACCCTGAACAACTCTAAAGCTGTCATTATCCCCTCTCTTATGCTGCTCAAATTTGAGAAGGATGATGGAACAGTCGGCTACCTAAGGGGAGATCAGAAGATGGCTCGAGAGTGCTACCTCTCGAATATCAAACCCACTGTGGTGGCTGCTCGCCTAAGTGGTGAAAAAACTGTCCTTGAACTTATCATGGAGGATGCGCTTGCTCAAAAAGCAGGCGGCAAGAAAAGAAAGGCTGCCCAATTGGGGGTCGAGATAAAAGAAAAAAGATAGCAATCACTGGCAGAGGAGCGGTCGGATGAATTCCGCCCATAGCTGGCTGGTGAGCACACGGATGTCGTGCTGGATGACTCACGTCTTGACCGAACGGTCAAGCTTGGGACGACTGCTCTTGAAATTTTGGTTGAAGATTTTCACCTTCTTTTGAAGGAATTCAAAGACATATTTGCATTTGAAGTTCATGATATGCCAGGCATCAGTCCTGACCTGGCGGTACATAAATTGGTTGTGGATCTGAGAAAGAAGCCGGACAGGCAAAAGAAGCGGAACCATGGTGAAGAAAGAAGTCAGGCGGCAGCCGCCGAGGTTAAAAAGCTGCTTGATGCAGGGTTCATTCGGCAATGTTATTTCCCTGACTGGGTTGCAAATGTGGTACTTGTAAAGAAGCCGAATGGTACCTGGCGAATGTGTGTGGATTACACTAACTTGAACAAAGCGTGTCCCAAGGACAGCTATGTAGGGTTTCGTAGTGTCCCAAGGCCCGCCCCTTAATTAAAGCAATTAAACAAGCATAATAAACTTAATCAAACAAGATTAAGAACAAGAATTATACCTTTGACGCGTGCTTCGCTCCCAAAGAGCTCTTACTTCAAAATCCCGAAAAACGAGATCTCCGACGGACTGTACCCTCGACCCGACCCGAGCGTCCTACGTCTTGAAGGTTAGTCAAGACCCGGACAAAATAACTATGAGTTTTACGAATCAAAGGTTTACTCTTTTCAAGAGTTGCCTTTTTAATTCCACTCAAGGTTGTTTATTTCCCAATACCCAAGCTTGGTATTTATAGGGAAATGAACCCTTGTA
Source organism: Chenopodium quinoa (assembly GCF_001683475.1). Classification (NCBI taxonomy): domain Eukaryota; kingdom Viridiplantae; phylum Streptophyta; class Magnoliopsida; order Caryophyllales; family Amaranthaceae; genus Chenopodium; species Chenopodium quinoa. The sequence goes on along the minus strand of NW_018743412.1, from coordinate 185,735 downwards.
TTTCATTCCCCAACCAATGTGGGAGAATGTTTATTTTGCTAATTAATTTATTTCTAAAATAAATTAATAAACAAAACTAATCACAATGCAACAAGTGTGGGGGGACCATTGCCTTGCTCCTCAAGGCCTTGCCCAAGCTTGGTCCCCACCCCTCACCTAAACCGGCACCTCATAGACAGCTGGGCTGGCAGCCTGCCTTGGCTGCCAAGGCTGCCAGCTGGCGCCTAGCACCAAGGCTGGGCAGCCAGCCAGCTTGTTGTGCTAGCAAGCAGTGCTGGCACGTACTGGCCTAGCACGCATCAGCCCTAGCACGCTGCGAGCTGCTGGGCGCTAGTGCTGCTAGCCTAGTGTTGTTGCCTAGCACTCCCTCGCACACAATCTATCGCACAGGCCCTCTCGCATAGGGCCCTCTCGCACAGCCAGCCAGCTAGCATGCGCACACCCAGCCAGCGCACTATGCACGCAAGGCCTAGCATGCGTGCTGCTAGCGAGCCACGCATGCTGGGCTTGGTGCTCCTTGCTAGCATGTTGTGTTTGGTGCTGCCATGCGAAGGCACGCACGCAAGCACATAACTAAGTGCCTCATTGCGAGGCTGCTGGGCGATGGTGCACACATGCACACGCACACACGCATGTGCCTAGCACTGCGATGGTGCTGTGCGTGATGCTAGGGTGTTGCGAGAGCGCCTATGCACACGCACGCACACGAGGGTGCAGTGCTTGGTGCGATAGGGCTGCGATGGTGCAAGGCATGTACGCACAGGCCCATACGCCAGTGCCTAGCACTGCGATGGCTGTGCTTGGTGCGACAGGCCAGCGATAGCGCCCATGAGCACCCAGGCACCCAGGCTAGCACGCTGCTAGTTGCGATGGGCTGCCTGGTGCTTGTGTGGCTTGCGATAGCTCCCATGCTTACCCAGGCACCCATGCTAGCATGCTGCTAGCTTGCGATGGGCTGCCAGGGCGCGCCTAGGCTGCGATGGTGCCTAGCACACCATGGTGCGCCTAGCACACACATGGTGCGCCTAGGCTTGTAATGAGCTAGCCTAGCCTAGCTACGGCTACGCTCATACTTGTTGCTTGTGATTTTGCGACGCTCGGTCTCGACGCCCTAGGCTCGATTTCCGACGTCTGTATTCGTAAAACTCTATCGACTCATTAATTCCTTTCGGATTAATTTGTCGTCTCGGATCGGTGATTCGATTGGGTTCGGCCTGAAGGGTTCAGTTAAGATCAAGCTGTAATATCAATTGTACCTCGATATTACTAATCGAAAGCGGCCTCCACCTAGGCATTCCGATCACTTGACCTTATTGAAGAATTAGCTCTGTAATAAATCTGAACCCTCTATCGGAAGAATACACTTGTTGGAAAGACACCATTCTTTTCAAGCTATCCTCTGCCCAAAATCAACAGTCTGGTCGACTCAACAGCCGGCCATGCTTTAATGAGCTTTATGGACGCCTACTCTAGCTTCCATTAGATTCCTTTGTGGAGGAAAGATCAGGAGAAGACGGCCTTCGTCACTGATCAAGGGCTATATTGTTACACGGTCATGCCGTTTGGTTTGAAAAATGCCCCGGCCACCTTCCAAAGAATGATAAACACGGTCTTTTTTGATCAAATTGGGAGGAATGTCGAGGCATACATAGATGATATGATTGTTAAGTCCAAGCTTCAGACAGACCATCTGGCGGACCTCCGAGAAACGTTCACCACACTCAGGCGGCACCATGTCATGCTCAATCCCAAGAAATGTGTTTTTGGGGTTGAGTCGGGGAAGAATCTCGGATTCCTCATCAATCAGAGAGGCATAGTGGCGAACCCAGAGAAAGTGCAGGCGGTCATTGACATGTAGTCGCCTCGCACCGTCCGAGAGGTTTAGAAGTTAACAGGTTGTCTGGCGGCCATGGGAAGATTTCTCAGCCGGTCAGGCGACAAGTGCGTTTACTTTTTTCAGGCATTAAAGAAGAAGGAAAGGTTTGAATGGGGGCCGGATGCTGAGGCGAACTTCCAAAAACTGAAAGTTCACTTGCATTCCTTACCAAGGTCTGACAGTGTCTGACCATGCTCTAAGTGTCGTCCTCCTTGCTGAAAGAGACGACTGCCAGCTCCCGGTCTACTTTGTCAGCCATTTGTTGAAAAATGCAGAGTTGAGGTATCCCTTAGTGGAGAAATTCGGTCTTGCTCTCTTCATGGCCGTTAGAAAATTGAAGCCTTATTTCTTGGCGCATTCAGTCGTCGTGTACACAAATCAACCGATCAAGCGGCCACTGACAACTATGGAGTCGTCAGGCCGAATGATCAAATGGGCAATAGAGATTCAGAGCCTGGAAATCACATTCGAGCCTAGGAAAGCAGTAAAGGGGCAAGCCTTTGCTGACTTTATTGTAGAAATGACTCAGCCCTCTGATTCTCAAATTCCAAACCAAGTCTGGAAGGTCTATGTGGACGGGAGCTCCACCTCAAATGGTTGTGGAGCAGGCGTCATATGTAAGTCGCCAGAGGGTGACAGGTATGAGTATGCTCTACGTTTGAAGTACCAAGCCTCGAACAATGAGGCAGAATATGAAGCTTTGCTGGCCAGTATGCTGGCCGGGGCAAGAAAAATAGACGCCTGCTCTGACTCACAACTGATAGTGAGCCACTATAATGGGGAGTACGAAGCAACCCATCCGGCCATGATCAAGTATTTGCAGGCGGTACGACAAGCTGTCGATCCGTTGAAGAGTTTCATCTGACTCAAGTACCAAGATCCGAAAACAATCAGGCGGATGCTCTCTCAAAATTGGCCTCCTGTGATACTCCAAGAACTGTCTTTTGGGAAGTTATGGAAAAGAGAAGTATTGAAGAAGATCCTATTGGGGTTCTAGATTGAAGTTCCACCTAGATGAACCTAATTAGAGCATACCTAAAAGACGGCACCTTGTCGAATGATCATCACCAGGCGACCTCACTGAAAAAGCGAGCGTCCAGTTTTGAAATGATAAAGGGAGAACTTCACAAGAGAAGGTACCTTCAATCCTTCTTCAAATGTGTTACCCCAGAAAAAGGACGAGAGGTCTTAGAATATCTTCACTCTGGTTATTGTGCTTCCCATGTAGGCGGCAGGTCGCTTGCTCAACGAGGAAGGTGGCAGGGCTACTTCTGGTCTACTTTAGAAGCAGACGCAATGGAGATGGTGAAAAAATGTGATAAGTGTCAAAGGTTTGGCAAATTAATTCACCGTCCGGCTACTGATCTCACTGCCATCCATAGCCCACTACCGTTTTCTAAGTAGGGCATGGATATCCTTGGTCCATATACGCCTGCTACATACTTGTTGCAGTCGACTACTTTACTAAATGGGTAGAGGCAGAGACTGTTAAGGGATTCAAGACGAAGAATGTGATTTCATTCATCTGGAAAAATGTCATCACTCGGTTTGGGGTGCCCATGTCTATGGTTTTTGACAATGGTCCCCAATTTGAGACGTATGTTCTCAAAAATTGGCTGGGAGACCAAGGCATCTCGCACTGCTTTGCATCAGTTGGCCGTCCTCAAGCAAACGGCCAAGTAGAAGCTTTCAACAAAATCATCTTAGACGGCCTTAAGAAGAAGATTGAACGAGCAGGCGGCCTATGGCCAGATGAGCTACCACATGTTCTCTGGGCCATTATGACGACTGAAAAAGGGTCGACTGGAGAAACTCCATTCCTCCTAGCTTATGGTGAAGAAGCTGTTCTTCCAATTGAACATTATGATCCGACTCTTCGAGTAATGCTGTATGACAAAGAGGCGAATTGGGAGTCCATGCGCCTGGCATTGGACTCACTTTTAGAGAGAAGGGCAATGCAGTCCTGCACCATGAAGTGTACCGCCTGAGAATGGCAAGGTCATATAACAAAAGAGTGCATAGGCGTCCACTCAAGGTCATATAAGAAAAATGGAAGCAGTCGGTAGGGCTAATGAGTCAGGCAAGTTAACTCCCAACTGGGAAGGACCCTACCAAATTTTTAAAGAGGTTCGAGACGGTACATACCGCCTAGAAACACCAGACGGCCAACCATTGCCTCGAACCTAGAATGTAGATAATCTCAAAAAGTATTATTTTTGAATGATGTAAATAGTCGAGAGCTACTAATAAAAGTTTGCTATTTCACTTCATCTATTTTGTACTGAGAGGGGCATGCCTACTGGTAAAACAGTCGGCTACTCTCCATACTTTTTAAATACGCATTCAATAAAGAGGGGCATGCCGCCTGTATCTATACAATCGGCTACTCTCCCATACTTAGTTCACCAAGAACTACCTAAGGCCTACGGCCGAAATAATCAGACCATGCGCCTAGCCAACTGATCCAACTTTAAAAAACTAATCCGACCTGTCCCAACATCATAGCAGACGTCCGGCGGCATCCATCCGGATAAAATTCGTCGCAATGAGCAGCTCCCTTTTGGGTGGAACATTGTTCTATAAACTAATTACACGGCACCTATACGACTATCCACAAAGACAACCGCGTAGCCGTTTTTTAGACAAGGATAACTCTATCACTGATCCAATGAGTGTTAGCAGTTAACATCCGCGTCGGATAACCGACTGTATTACTTGGGATAAGTACAGCCGGTACCTCTTGAGTTAATAGCCAACAAACATTGTCAAATCAAGGGATCCAGCCAGCCTCCGCCGCCTAGTACCTCTACTACTCAAACAGAAGTGACGGTGACTAAGTAACACCAATGTTAACTTATAGTCACTCCCTCAAACTTGGTTCGAAATCTAAAAGGTTTTTGAATAGACCGCCTGTTTCTTAAACAGGAGCATTCAAACCCCTATTTCTACTAGGTTATCGCATCTTGAGTAAATAACCAACAAAATTGGTGAATCAAGGGGACTAGCCGGCCTAAACCGCTTAGTCCCTCTACTACTCAAGCATAAACGTGACGAGTGAGTAACCTCAAAGATTACCCATAATCACTCTCATACTTTGCCAGGATTCAAAAGGTATGACGAGTCCGCCTGCCTAAAGGCGAACCAGAGCTCTCGTACCCCAACCCTGCTAAGAAGATTTCTCTTTAAACCAAACATGTTTTAAAAGTTGGTTCAAAGGTCGACTACTTTTTGGCAAGCAAGGACTCAAGAACTTTTTCTATTTTTCCTTTCTCTAGTTAAGCAAACCTAACGTATTCACCAAAATATGTTGGGGTCCGACTAGATAAATGGCCGACTGATCGCCTAACCTGGAACTAAGACAACCAGTCGTCCAGGGGCATAGGCAGCCCCCACATTGTACCTGTTCGCAACTATCGGCCATACAAAATAGTCGGTATGACACGCAAACGGATATCAAAGATGGTCGACACTTCGCAAAAATTCGAAAACAAAGCAAAATTCGAAATTTAAAAGACCAAGGACGACCAAAAAGATAGTCGCCGAATTCATATAAACAGCCGGCCATAAAGACCGGCAAAATATTCAAGACCCCGGCCCCCCGGTCGGGTAAAGAGATACAAAAACAAAAAGCACGCAGGCCGAAGAAAAGATTGAATATAAGAAGCTTTAAGGTTGTGGTAGAGTTTCGGTATTGACAGCCGCCTGATTAGTAAGGGATGCCTGGTTCTGAGAGGCATCCTTCTTACTTGTCTCGGCATCAGGGGCAGCTTCTTTAGAAGCTTCCACCACAATCGGCTGCAGAGCCATGTCTTTCGCCTCCTCTTCTGAGCTGGACTCGGCCGCCTGGTCTTCTTCAGCATCCTGCTTCATGATTTGCTGGTTGTACTTTTTAGTACAAGCAATGAACTTCTTCTCCTAGGCGGCATAATGAGCTTTTGGGAAGAGATTCGTCCAAGTCATTCTCATGATTTGAGCCGAGTCCTCCAACATGGCTTGGGCTAGCTCCATCTTCTCCTTTTCGGCCTTGGCCGAGAGCTCATCAGTGAGGCTCTTCTCCTGCTGGACCAGACGCTCTTTGACAAAAGCCAAGGACTTCTCCAAGGTCTCGAACTAAGTCATCTTCTGCCTAAGCGGCCTCAGCTCATCTTTGAGGCTCTTGACCGTCGCCTCCAGTTCGTTGTTCCTCTTTTTGGCCGCCTCCAACTCAGTGCGAATAGTGGCAGTGGCATGCGCCTGATAATAAAGAATATCAGTTGTCAAAAATTCATTTTGGGCAATTTGAAACATTGCCTTATCAACGTCAGAGGGGGCCATAGCTTTAGCAGCCTTTACCTCTTTGTTTTTGGCGTTGATCGGCCTACAAAGGTCCTGTACTCTCAACATGGTCTGAAATAAGGAAAAACAGGCGTCAGATTAAAGAAAAGCAGGCGGCATGCAAAGTAATAAAGTGGAAAAGTATTCTAAGTCTACCTCAAATAGAAGACCCATGATGCCGTCTAGGTCAAGTGTGCCGACTCCCTTGACCGTATCCCTCTCCTCTTGAGGGACGGCCTTAATCATGGACTTGGCCATTTGGACCAAGTCCGGTTCTGAAGGGCCGTCTGCATAAAAAACAAAGGAAAACATCAGAAACATGAAGAGAGTGATAAAGAAAAAAGCAAGTCTAGCAGAGCAAGCTATACTTCTCGGCGGCCGTGTAAGAATAAGTGGTGGGTTCCCCACACTTTGTGGGGTGGCCGGCTACTTGTTAGCCGATTGTTTCCTGGTAGATCCAGGCATACTCCCACCAATCAGATTCCGAACCTTTGAGTCCGGTTGATGGGAGGATGAGGGTTTGGAAGTGCCCGTCTGTAAAAGAGACGAGAGGTCAATATTTATTAAGCAGCCTTTCAAAGACAAGTTCTAAGGATCGAAACTCACGGTGGGCGTCTCCTTGGCAGGAGAATCAAAAGCGGTTTGCTGCTGTTGCATTATGGAGGCTCGCAGCATAGCGGCCGCCTTCTTGGAAGCAGAAATTTAGTCCATAGCTTCAACAACAAATGAGAACCACAAAAGTTAGAAAAATTTTCAAACAAGTCAAAGTGAAGGGTACATTTTTTTGAAGTGGTTGGCTACCTCTGGAGGACCGAATGCTAAGGCCACAAGCGGCCAGGAAAAACTCGTCGTAGAGCCATTGAAACTCTGGGACGCAGTTTAGGGGCACCTGCTCTCGTACCACAGTAGTAGAGTTTGCCCTAATCTCTACTTTAAACAGCCCTAAGTCCAGGATCTCTTCCCTGGCCTTAAGGGAAACAAGCGGCATGCTTTGACCGCCTACTAGAAGAGGCGGATCCTTGTTCCACCTGTTGTAGCGTTTGTTTAGCAGGCGGTCAGGGCTGGCAATGATGAGGAAGGTGTTTCTCCAATCCTTCCATTTATTTTCCTTGCCCCTTGTCATCAAGTAGCCGTTGTGGCTTGTAATCTGGTACCAGCGGTACCGCTTGCCTTAGGGGTCTGGCTGAGATAGTTCATATGGGTGAACGCCTCAAAATTCGGCTCTACCCCGTGCATTTCATATCCGGCTACGTAGCCAAGAATGTTGAACAAAGAATTAGGGGCTACGTAGCCTAGGATGTTGAACAAAGCCCCACTTCGTATCCATCTAGGATTTTCTGAACGGCCGGATCCAAGGGAAATCGCAATCCAGCTTTGATAGCCGCCTCGTAGCAGCCAAAGCAGGCGTCCCCATAGCTGGTCCCTATGGGCCAGACAACGATAACCTCGCCATCCGGCACAAAAACATGATAATCTGGACCCATCCGTATGGTCCGAAAGAAAGGTGTCTATTTGCTCTTTCATGGCCTTGATCCGACCCTTGGGTACGTGGCAGTAATAAGGAGTGTTCAACTCCCTATGAGAGGCGGATGGTTCCGACCAGCCTTCCCCCTTTTCAGCCGCATGAGAATTTCTCGCCTCATGCAAGCAATTATGCCTCTCCTCTAAGCTTATGGACAGGCGGCTTGATGAGCTAGAGCCGGACTCGCTATCAGAAGAGTCCGACTCCTCCCCATTTCCTGAAGGGGCCGACCCCCTTCTTCTTCGGGGGCCGTCTACTAACTGGCCAGGTCAACAGTAAGGTGAGAAGGAACTACCTTAGTACCCTCCTCAGAGCTCTCGGCTAAAGGGCCACCTTGGGTCCCTGCGGTATCAGGCGTCTGGTCCGATGTTTCACTAATCGGAACCCGGAAAGAGGAGCCGTTAGAGTTTTCTATTCTCTTGGTCTTTTTTGTTCTAGCCATATTGTCCTGCATAGATACAAAGACAGTTGGATTCCGGGACTTGCGCAAAGTTTGAAGTACCGCAGGGCAGTCGGCACCCCTAGTCTTAGACTCAGTCGTCCTCGATGAACGGCTGATTGCTAACCTAGGCCGTGGCGGATGCTTTTGAGGTCTCATTTTCAAAAAAAGAAAGAAAAAGTGCAAAAGCAAAAAGAATAAAAGAACATACGGTTACCTGAAACTTAAGTTCTGAAAAGCTTGATCGGAGTAAGCGCCTAGTAAAATAGTTGCCTGGTACGTCAGAAGTTGCAGAGTGTCAGAGCTCGCCTAGTAAAATAGTCGTCCTGGTAGGTTAGAAGTTGCAGAGTGTCAGAGCTCAAGTTCAGGGGTCCGAGAGTTCTCTTGGAAAAGTTTGCAAATGTGAACAAAAGACTTGGTCAACATGCCTTTATATAGGGCAAAAGAGAATGCAAAGAGTCGCCTTCAAATTCAAAAAATGAGCGGGAAAAATGCTCGGCCCGTCGTAGGGCGACACCTGTAGCAGGCCGCCGCCTGTTACAGGCCGACACTTGTCACAGGTGACATGTGAACAGTCACGTGCCACTTGTAAGGGGCAAATGATTAGGTAATTTTTCCCTACCAATCACCATCTAACAAGTGGACCAACCAGGTTCTGCCATGTGTCCGCTGCATGGGCCAATAGGAGCCTGCCACGTGTTAGGTGCTGATCAGTCCAACATGGACCAGTTACGACACGACACGTGTCCTCCCCATGCCAAATGGAAAAGCTGGCCACCAAGGCCCAAGGACTTGTAGAAGCCCAATCAGCCCTAGGTTGACCTAAACCTAGGACTGGCACGCATCCCAAGACTATAAATACAATTACTAATCCTCATTAAAGGGGATTACGCCCATTAATTACTCTCACCTAGAGAAAACACTTTACCTTTTTCCGCATTAATTACTCCTTAAACAAGTACTAACTTGACCGTCGGAGGCGAAACTCCTACCACCCGGAGTTTCCGTTGTTTTGCAGGTACAGGCGCTCGGTTCCAGTCTTGGAGTTGTAGCTCTCCCACAGGACATCAGAAAACCCCAAAACACCTACTGCAAAGTCACTCGCATTGCACATTAGCTCAAAAGGCAAGCTCCAATCCGGAGCTTGCACAATGGGAGAGGAAATGAGAGCTTCCTTGATTTTTTAAAAAGCCTCAAGACAAGCCTCATCAAAGTTAAACACAACATCTTTCTTGAGTAATTCAGTCAAAGGTTTGGCGATTGATGAATTTTTTTTTTATAAACCTCCGGTAAAAACCGGCATGCCCTAGAAAAGCTCTTACTCCCGTAACAGAAGTAGGAGGGGGCAACTTTGCAATCACCAAAACCTTGGCCGAGTCGACCTCAATGCCCTTATTTGACATTTTGTAGCCTAGGACAATACCCTCCTCGACCATAAAATGGCATTTCTCCCAATTTAAAACCAAACTCGTCTCTTGACACCTTTTCAATACATTTTCAAGATTATAAAGACATGTGTCAAAAGATGATCCACCAACACTAAAATCGTCAATAAAAACTTCAATCTCATTTTCAAGCATTTCCGAAAAAATGGAAGTGATGCATTGTTGGAATGTTCAAGGAGAATTGTATAACCCGAATGACATTCTTTGGTACGCAAGTGTTCCATATGGACATGTGAAAATAGTTTTCTCTTGGTCATTTGGGTGGATAGGGAATTGGAAAAATCTGGAATATCCATCCAAGAAACAAAAGAAAGCATGGTTAGAGAGTCTCTCTAACATTTGGTCCATGAAGGGGAGAGGAAAATGGTCTTTCTTTGTATATTTGTTCAACTTCCTATAATCAGTGCACATTCTCCACCCGGTTACCGTCCGGGTGGAGATTTCCTCTCCTCCTTCTCCCTTGACGATGGTCATTCCACCTTTCTTTGGAACCACGTGAACCGGGCTAACCCACTTACTATCGGAGTTATCATAGATTATGCCCGCTTCACGCAATTTCAAGATTTCTTTCTTGACAACCTCTTGGAGGTTGGGGTTCTACCTCCTTTGAGGCTCAATCGAGGTGGATTGATCATACTCAAGATGAATACGATGCATGCATAAAGTGGGGCTAATACCCTTAATATCATCAATGCTATACCCTATCACATCTCTATATTTTCTCAACACAACAAGCAATTTTTCCAAATCAAGACCATCAAGGGTAGCATTGACAATAATAGAGTATTCCACTTCATTTCCAAGATAAGCATATTTCAAAGAGGGGGGAAGGGGTTTGAGTTCTACCTTGGGAGGAGGCTTGGAACTCTCCTCCATTTCCTCCTCTAGTTCAAGATTTTCTTTATCCTCTTGTTGTTCATGGTCTTCCTCCATTTGAGTTTCCTCCACGGCCACGACGAACTCTTTTGCTTCTTGAGAGTGATACTCTTCCTTGCATGTAAGAGCTTCAACCATTGGATCTTGAAGGCTTCATCATTACCCTTCCCAATCGATCCAACTCCTCATTCACAACATCAACCCTATAGCATTTTTCAACCATGGGGGTCTTAGGCAACTTAGAAAACTCAAAGACAATCTTTTCATCGGCAAACTCACATGTAATGGTGTTGTTCTTGCAATTGATCACCGCCCCCAAAGTCTTAAGAGCTTCACGACCCAAAATCAAAGGAGTATCAACATCTTCTTCCATATCCATCACTACAAAGTAACAAGGCACATAAATATGCCCAACTTGAATAGGAACATCTTCCAGTTCACCACAAGACAACTTCACTGAACGGTCGGCTATTGGATAATCTTCCTTGTAGGGATCATTTCAATGTTAAGCTTTTGAGCAATGGATAGAGGAATCAAACTAACACTTACTCCAAGATCGGCTAAGGTGCCCCTAGCTTCCATATTCCCAATCTTTACTGGCAAAGTGAAACTTCCCGGATCCTTTTGCTTCTTGGGCATCTTATGTTGAACAAGTGCACTCACTTGATGGGGAAGAGTGATGAGCTCATCATTAAGCTTCCTCTTATTGGTGAGAATATCCTTGAGGAACTTGGAGTATGAAGGTATTTGTGTGACAACTTCGATGAAAGGTAGGTTGATGTGCAAATTTTTCATCACACTAAGGAACTTTGCAAACTTATCATTCAACTTCCTTTCCGCAAGTCGACCAGGAAATGGAACCGGCCCATCAAGATTCCTAGCTTCACTGGGAGTCGAAGTTGTATTCTCATGTTTAAGCTTCTTCTTCTCCATACTTATCTCTTTCTCAAAAACCTTCTCTTCTTCAACTTCCTTGTCTTCACCCACACTCTCTTCTCCTTCCTTCTTTTCCTCACTATCCCCCTTCTTGGGGCCCTCAAAGGATGTACCCGATCTCAATGTGATTGCCTCGCAATAGTCGGGTTTCACAATGTTGGAAGGGTTAGTTTGTGATTGTTTGGGTAAAGTAGAAGGTGAGTTGAAAGGGGCTCTCTCGGCCAATTGAGCTAGTTGTGAATCAACCATTTGACCTCTTGCATTTGTTGATTCATGGCTTGAAGTTGTTGAAGAATTTGGGCTTGAGTAGAATCGGGTTGAGATGCTTGCCCTTAACTCCTTTGACCGCTTGATTTTGATTGTGGTATTGGTTTTGATTATTATGTTAGTTATTTCTTAGGTAGTTTCCTCTTGGGTTTTGGGTTTGGAATGGAGGTGGGTTTTGGTATTGGGGGTTGGAGTTGTATGATTGTTAAGCTTGTTGATTCCATTGTTAGGGTTGGTGAGCAAATCCGGGTGGTGGTTGCTAATGAGTGGCATTTATGCCACCATTTCACCCTTTCTCACTAGAGAATTCCCCCGGTTTGTCACTTGTTTAGACCTCTTCTTACCGTTTCTACCTTTATTTTAGTTACTTTAGCTCCCTCTCGAGTTTTTCCTTCTCTTTTATCTTTGTTTTACTTTTCACCTTCTATTCATGTGTTTTGATAGCTCCTAGCAGTCATGGGAGAATTTTAGATTGCTAGACGGAGTTGGAGTTGCTAAGGCAGCTTGCTCAAGGAAGAGGAGATGCTTCAAAGGATGAGGAGATGCTGCAAAGGAGGGGGCGCGCTTCTACAAATAGCTAGCCGCGGGCGCGGGCCTCACAGCCGCTGGCGCGGGCAGGGGAGATCCTAAGCTACATAGCAGTTTCTGGAGATGGCTGGGAGATGGCCTGGAGAGGGCACGGCTAAGAGGGCCGCGGGCGCGGCAATCCTAGGTTTTCCTTACTTCGTACCCACGAAGGAGAGGGCGCGGCAGCTTGACTGGAGAGGCCTCTCCCATGCCCGTTTTCCTTGTTTTATCAAGAGACTATAAATAGTCTTTGGCTTGAATCTTCATCCATCTACTATTCCATTTACATTAAATCTTTTATAGAGAGAAATTAGCTAGTCTTCAAGTTTCAATCTTTGTAATCAAGATATTCAAAGTTTCTTCAAGATTATTGCAACTATTTCATGTTTGGCTAATCCTTCAACATTTATAATAGTAATCTGTTTTCCTTATTCTCTAGTCTTTAGTTTTATTGTTCTTACTTGTGTTTTCTTCCATAAAGTTCCTAGCCTTACTTGTTTCATTGCTTTCTCTTTGATTTAGAATCATGCTAAGTTGTGTTAGGATTGAATACATGTTTAGTTTAGTTGTCATGGCTATTTTGCTTTCTCTAGCTTAGATTTCTACCTAGGGAAGGGGGTGAAAATAATATTTTCTTGAGTTTCTATTGATTATTTATTGGGTTTTACCTTAAGTTGATGATTTATGCTCAAATATGCTTGGAGTTATTGTGTGCACCTTTAACCCCAATATGTTAGTCCTAGATTAGATGCATGAGAATGATCTAGTTTAGGTTTGATTGATTTCATCAACTTGCTTTGAGTAGTTGCATGAGAATGAATTGCTTCGAGTAGAGTTTGTACTCCTTGGTATAAATCCTTATTGATTTTCATTAGTGTCTTGTTGATCATGATTGGAACCCCCTCTCCCTAGCGCTTTTTGCCCTTATTATCTCCATAGTTTTTCCTTTCATTTTCACTTTAGAGTGTCTAGTTCAATCTCCTTAATTTTAGCTTGATTAGGTCTCATTTGATAGATAGTTTTATCATAAAACTTCTCAAAACAAACCTTAATATCCCCTTTGTCAATAGCAATAGATTCTAGATTTCACAATAATCAAGCATGACCCCCGTTTCTTTGGGATTCGACCCTAACTTGCCACTATCTCACCTAAATTTGATAGAGCTAGGTTAGGAGTAAAAATTTTAGATTTGATCTAGGGTAGTAGTAACGACCTATCATCCACCGATCAAATTTTTGGCGTTGTTGCTGGGGAAACAACTTGTTTTGCACTTTTATTGCGTTATTATTGGATTTGTTGCCTTTTTATTTTGTTCCTTTACTTTCTTGCTAGTCATTGCTAATTGTTTGCTTAGCTTTGGTGGATGCAAAGGAGATCCTACACACTACATTGACCACGAAATCGACCGCACATTGAGACAAGTCTGAAGACTTTTATCAAGAAGAGGGGCAAGGTCTTGGTGCTATTTTTGATAGTGAGAGTGATTCTTGGTCTTTTCAAGCTCTCAAAGCGAGGAAATGGCAAGGCAAGAGAATGATGTTTTGTTTCGTGAGTTTGGAAATCCCGAGGATTATGAACTCACGGGAGGGATTTTGCTACCCGTAAAGGAAACAAACTTTACCATTCATCCTCAATACACTAGAATGGTTCAAGAGGAGAAATTTTCGGGTTCTCCAAGTGAAGATCCTATCGAGCATCTTGATAGATTTCTTGAGCTTTGTGCCATGAATCAAACGAACCAAGTTTCTCAGGAATACATCCGTATGCACTTATTTCGACAATCTTTTTCAGGTAGATCAAAGAAGTGTCTCAAATAAGTCAAGCCCAACTCTCTCACGACATGGAGGGAGGTAGTCAAGGCATTCTTGAAGAGGTTCATTTCCGAAGAAAAGACCGTCGAGATGAGAAGGAAGATCGCATCATTTGAACAATAAGCAGATGAGAGTCTTAGTGAAGCTTGGGAAAGATTCAAGGAGTTGGTACAAGCATGTCCTCATCACGAATAAAATCAAAGCTTGCTCAAGAGATTCTTCTATGATGGGTTGGAACCTATGTCTAGAGCTAATTTGGATGCGGGGGCGGGTGGTCAATTGATTAAAGAACTTCAAAATCAAGTTTAAGCAACAATTGAAGAGGTAGTGAAGAACTACCCTTGGGGTGGTAGAAGGAGGAATGCACCAAAGAAGGGTGGAAAGTATGAATTGGAGAAGGTTGATTAATTGCAACATCAAATTGAGCTTTTGACAAAAGGGCTTGCAAAGTTGAATACTAGTGTCAATAGTGAGGCAAAATCCTCTCAAGTCAATTCTTTCTCTTGTCAAAATTGTGGTGGAACGAACCATGATACATCTTATTATGGAGGTTTGAGCCCGGAGCATGTGGCGGCTTACAACACAAGGCAAGATGGATATAGTGTAGGGTTTCGTAGAGACCGTGTCTACGCGGAATAGAAACCCCCCAAGACCCGTTTCAATAATTAAAGCAATAAAGCATGCATAAACATAATTAAACAATAATTAAGAGAAGGGAGATAGAAGTTATACCCTTGAAGCGTGCTTCGCTCGTGAACCGAGCTCTTACTTATAAGCTTAAGCCTCACAAGCGTGATGGCCTCCAACGACTCGTACCCACGACCGGACCCGAAAGGTCTTCGTCTCGAGGGTTAGTCGAGACTTGACCAAAGATAAAACTAGAGTTTTACGAACTTAAAGGTTTTCTCATTATTTAGAGATGCCTTTTTGAGTTCCACTCAAGTTGATTTCCAAATGCCCAATCATTGGGTATTTATAGAGAAATGCAACTTGCACTCCGATTCATGATCAATATTGGATAGTTTACATTTCCAACTAATTTATTTAAATCAAAAATAAATTAAAAGATAATGCAAACAACAATAAACAAGTGGCACATGGAGAGGAGAGGTTAGGTGAGGACCATCACCAAAAGGGGTGGGGGGGACCATTGCCTTGTTCCCCAAGGGTTGGCTCCAAGCCTTGGTCCCCACAACTCTAAACCGGCATCAAGGCCCTTGGTAGGCTGGCAGCCTGCCTTGGCTGCCAAGGCTTCCAGCTGGCGCATGACACCAAGTCTAGGCAGCTTGCCTTGCTAGCCATCCAGCACAGCAAGCCCCAGCGCATGCATGCTGCTAGCGAGCCACGCATGCTGCTGGGCAAGGCCCAAGCTCGCTACTGCTAGGCGTGTTGCTGGGTGCTGCGATGCGAAGGCACACGCATATACGCACAGCCCAGCGCGCTTGCTGGCTGGTGCGTAGCGTTGTGCTATGTTGCCACACGCAAGCGCCTAACAAGCTAGGCATGCTGCGCGCCAGTGTTAGCAAGGCCTAGCCCTGCGATAGCAGCTGGGCATGTTGTGCGCTAGTGCTAGCAAGTCCTAGCCTTGCGATAGCAGCTAGGCACTAGCCCCTAGCACTCATGGCATGCTAGGCTTGCTCCTAGCAATGCGAGGTGCATGCTAGTTCGAGCTGGCCTAGCAACCACATGGCTAGGCCAATGTGATGCTACGGCTTTGCTCAAACTTGTTGCTTGTTGATTTTGCGACGCTCGGTCTTGACGCTCTAGGCTCGATATCCGACGTCTGTGTTCGTAATACTCTAGTGACTCATCAAATCCTTCGGATTGATTCGTCGGTTCGGATCGGCAGTTCGTTTGGGTTCGACCCGAAGGGTTCAGTCAAGATAAAGCTGTAATATTAATTGTTCACTAATATTACTGATCGGAAGCGGCCTCCACCAAGGCATTCCGATCACATGATCTCACTGAAGAATTGGCTTCCTGTTAATTCTGAACCCTCTATCAGAATAATACACTTGTTTGAAGGACACCATTCCTTTCATATAGGGGAAGTGGCGGTGGAGTAGCTTGGAGGCATGCACCACCCGGATTCGCTCACTAACCCCAACAATGGAATCAACAAGCTCAACAACCATACAACTCCTACCCCCAATACCAAAACCCACCTCCATTCCAAACCCTAAACCCAGGAGGGAAATACCCAAGAAACAACTAACACAATAATCAAAACCAATACCACAATAAAAATCAAGCGACTCAAAGGAATCAAGAGCAAGCATCTCAACCCGATTCTACTCAAACCCAAATTCTTCAACAACTTCAAGCCATGAATCAACAAATGCAAGAGGTCAAGGCTCATAACAAGATGGTTGATTCACAACTAGCACAATTGGCCGAGAGGGTTCCTTTCAACTCACCTTCTACTCTACCCGGACAATCACAAACTAACCCTTCTAACATTGTGAAACCCGACTATTGCAAGCCAATCACATTGAGATCAAGTACGTCCTATGAGGGTCCCAAGGAGGGGGATAGTGAGGAAAAGAACGAAGGAGAAGAGAGCGTGAGTGAAGGCTAGGAAGTTGAAGAAGAGAAAGTTGTTGAGAAAGAGAGAAGTATGGAGAAAAAGAAGTCTAAGGATGTGGTGACATATTCAAATCCTAGTGAGGCTAGGAATCTTGATGGACCGGTTCCCTTTCCCGGTTGACTTGTGGAGAGGAAGTTGAATGACAAATTTGCAAAGTTCCTTAGTGTGATGAAGAACTTGCACATAATCCTCCCTTTCATTGAAGTTGTCACACAAATGCCTTCATACTCCAAGTTCTTGAAAGATATTCTCACCAACAAGAGGAAGCTTAATGATGAGCTCATCACTCTCCCCCATCAAGTGAGTGCACTTGTTCAACATAAGATGCCGAAGAAGCAAAAGGATCCGGGAAGTTTTACATTGCCGGTAAAGATTGGGAACATGGAAGCTAGGGGCGCCTTAGCCGATCTTTGAGCAAGTGTTAGTTTGATCCCTCTATCCATTGTTCAAAAACTTAATATTGAAATGATCCCCACAAGAAAAACTATCCAATTGGCCGACCGTTCGGTGAAGTTTCCTTGTGGTGAGCTTGAGTATGTTCCTATTCAAGTTGGGCATATTTATGTGCCTTGTGATTTCATAGTGATGGATATGGAGGAGGATTTCGATACTCCCTTGATTTTGGGTCGTGAAGCTCTCAAGATCTTGGAGGCAGTGATCAATTGCAAGAACAACACCATTACATGTGAGGTAGCCGATGAAAACATTGTTTTTGAGTTCTCTAAGCTACTTAAGACCCCCATGGTTGAGAAGTGCTATAGGGTTGTTGTTGTGAATGAAGAGTTAGATCGCTTGGGAAGGGTTATGATGAGTCCTCAAGATCCAATGGTTGAAGCTCTTACATGCAAGGAGAGTACTAGTCTCAAGAAGCAAAAGAGTTTGTCATGGCCATTGAAGAAGCTAAATACGAGGAAGAGGATGATCTTAGAGATGATGAGCTCGAGCTAGCAGAGGAGAAATTGGAGGAGAGTTCCAAGCCTCCCCCCAAGGTAGAACTCAAATCCCTTCCCCCCTCTTTGAAATATGCTTATCTTGGAAATGAAGGGGAATACCCTATTATTGTTAATGCTACCCTTGATGGTCTTGATTTGGAATAATAACTTGATGTGTTGAGAAAATATAGAGATGTGATAGGTTGTAGCATTGATGATATTAAGGGAATCCAGCTCAATTCACTAGTAGAAAAAATGAAATAGGCACCGCAAAATGCCCACCGGTTTTTAAAAACCGATGGGAAAAATAATAGGCGGGATTGAGGGGAAGACTTTTCGCACCGGTTCTAACCAAACCGGTGCGAAAAATGAGTTAATCACACCGGTTCGGTTCGAACCGGTGGGAAAGCTATTATTAAAAAAAAACACGGGCCTTATCTTCTTTCTTTCTCTTTCTGTCTTATGTATTTCTCTTTCCTCGATCTGTCCTCCTCTCCCATATGCCTCTTTCTCAGTCTCTCTCATCTACAACAATGAAGCCTCAAACTCCTTCTCTCTCCTTCGATCTCCTTCTCCATAACTGCGCCGCAAGCAACGCCGCTCTCCTCCTTCTCAGTCCGAAATCGGCCGCCGTCAATTTGAACCAAATACAACTACAACAACAAAATTGAATCTGTTATCAATTCAAGATCACAAATTCGAGGTATGTGCTCTTCGATTTGAAATCTAGGTTTTATGAATTTTTTTTTTTATTTATAGGCGTTTGAAATCTAGGTTTTATGATTTTTTTATTTTTTCTGTTTAATGATGAACAATTGAAATTTTGAATGCAATTAAGGTTGGTGTGTGAACCATCAAATAGTTGAATTTTTATTTTTGGGCGTTTGAAGGCGTTCTGGTTGATGCGAAGCCATGGTTCCGTTTGAATACAAGCCGTATTTGGATTCCAAAACATGTAAGTGTAAATTCGATTTGTTTTGTTGAATGGGATAATTAGTTGAAGGTTTATATTGTTGAAGGTGTACATGTGTGTGTTAATTTATTTAGGAATGGTTTATGAGTTGATTGATTGCATTAATTTGGTTTATGTGTGTGAGAATTCAGCTTATTGTCTATTTAGAAATTGTCTGAGGTTGTTTTACTGGAATCACATTCAGAGGTTTAGTTCTTTGGATTCTTTGCTTGGGAAAATTCTTGTCTTTCTTTAGGTATATAATATACACTGCATTTTTATTTTATTTTTCAGAATTTTTTTGCAGAAAATTTCATGGATTAGTGTTGAAATATTTTATTTAATTACTTTATTATTGGGTTGTGATTTTTTTTGAATGATGCTGAAATCCCATGTTTTGATTTTGTAAGTAATTTTAAATGGGGTTGTGTTTCTGTTGTGATTCATGTGGAAAAATGTAAAAAAAATAAATTATTCCAATCTAAGGTTGCCTGGAATGTGGATTCCTCTACATGGGACAAATATATTACTGGTGTTTGCTTTTTCCCAATATAGGCTTAATCATGTAATTTCCTAATGGAAATCCAGTGTATCACTTCCTTATTTGTTCATAGTCGTAAAAGAGAGGAAACATGAAAGTCTCATATGAGAGGCTGGGAGTACTATCTTTTTATGCATGTGTTTGATGCATAAGACAGGGGTAAATCTAATTTACAGCTAGTAAAACCTTGAAATTTTGCAGCTGAAGATTTTGACGTTCTTAAAAGTTAACAGGGCCGATTTAATCTATGTATAAGGCTGGTTTAAGGATAATATACCTCACGAATGTCAAAATAAGTTAATGTAAGATGGACCAAGACCTAATACAACCTAATATCTCAAATATCTAATCCTTCCTTTGCTATATATTTTTTAATGATTCATAATCTAGAGCTTTCCAATTCCTATCTAGATCTGAATTCTTGCTTGTGGAGTGTTCTCGATTAGTGAACCTAGTCTTTGTTTGTCGACAACAGAAGATGTTTCTAGGCTGTTAAATTCCCTGAATTGCTGAGCCCTTACTTGAGGTCATGTCTCATGAGGTCATTATAGCAGCAACAACTTTGAGTTTGTAAATTATGATTCATCTGTGTGCTCTGCCTGCTCATCCTGCATGCATCAACCTTGGCTAGTGTTTCTGAACATTATTTTCCACTTTCCATGTCTTGTTTACTTATTTATCCTCCCAGTTGATCTGCTTGTGGGTCATCTTTCTCTAGTGGGTGTAGTGGAGAGCTTATGATGTTCACTGTTGATGAATCTTTTAATTGGTGTAGGAACAAATTGTTCAAAATGATCAATTGTGTAATTTACTAATTTGTGTTGGTTTGCTGCTCCTTTGAAGATACCTTTAATAAAAGGACCTTATGTATCTTGTTTATTTTGTAATTTATACTTTTTTATCCTAACTGCTCTTATTTTATTTTATTTATACTTTCTTCAACCCAATTATTCCTTTTTAGTTGTTTATTGGTAGGAATCTCTTGCATTTTCCAATCATGGTGTACAAATCATGAATATCTTCTCTGTTTTTCTGCAGAAAAGCTCATTGCAGGTTGCTAGTCACTCATGATGATTATAGCATGATGACTAAGCTACCACAGGATAAGACATCAGTGGTGACAATATTAAGTAACCCAGTTGATTGTGTATTCAGTACATATTTATTTAAAATTGAAGTAGCTGCTAGATTTTTGGTGCATCCTAACTTAACTTCTGCCGTACAAATGGCTGGACGTTAGTGAAAGAAAAACAGTGTGGTTAGCACGCTAGATATATGGCCATGGAAGTATTTGGTTCCATGGATGAGAGAAGACCTATTTGCTAGGGTATGGCTTACTATTGTTTCTTCTCTTATTTCTATTAATTGGTGAAAATTCATATGTATGGTGTCAAGGTTTTTACAATTAATTTTATATTACCACGTTGCTTTCATTGCTTCAATTGCATTCATGTCATTTAGAGCTCTTAATTTGCATAGGGAGTTAAGGGATCTTGCTGGAAAGTTAATAAAAGATCACAAGTACAATGCTCAATAAACATTTCATCTCGAATGAATTTCATTTCCTTGCACTCTACAAGATTCATGTCTGAAAAGGGCTGCCATTTACCCTGCAGTATGTGGTAGTGATGGCAATACTAGAGATGCTACTCCAAATGAAGCTATTGTAGTGGTGGTGATACAGGTATTGATTGGCTATTACAATTACAATGGCACATGTGAGCTTTTGATGCTAAGTTACCAGATCATCTTTTGGCATGTGTTCAAGGATGCCTCGTAAAAGATTATTGGAATGCATTTAGGCTTTGTTCTCCTTTTTTCTTTTCCGTCTGTAAAAAATAAATAAGTAAAAAGTTTTCTTACTTAACCTATTTTTGCTTAACTGGACTTGCTTTTGCTTAACTTAGCTTATCAATTTGCTTAACTTATTTTTGCTGAATTTATATTAAACTTAATTATTTTTGCTAATACTTATATAAATAAATTAGAGGAGAAAATAACCTTAGTAAAAATCATAAATTTCTAAAAATACCTGTTTTTGTTGTCCATTGATGTTTTGATTTGGTATATTATCTTTTCTATAAGCTTTTATCGTGCATATTCCCAATCATGTTGTCTTCCTAGTGTCCACTATGCCTGCCACGGCAACCACTTTTTTAATTTCACTATACAAGTATCTTGTTAAAAACATATAGTGTTTGGTTGGGTGTTAACCATTTTCTTTTATTTGGTATCTAATGGGATGGAAAGCAATTTTCCCAAGGGTGGAAATCAATTTCCTTTTGTGAGTAATTAACACATTTTCCACTCTACTCCTTGTCTTTCTTATTCTCTCCTCCCATCCATCCTCCCCCTTTTACTTTTCTCCATAACTTTTCTGGTATGCTACCAAACAAAGGAGAGTTTATCAGGTTTATTTTCATTAATATACTTCGTACAAAGTATATTTTTTTGTAATGATACACCGGATCAACTCTTGACCCTTTCTCTTGTAACTGCCAATTGCAGCAAGCTGTCAATGGAATTAGCCAGATTTCTTTTAGTGTCGACGAAAGTGTGACACCCAAGAAGCCTACCTCTCTGCCAGAGGTAGAAAAGCAACGTGAATTGAGTGGCACTCTAGAAGTTGAGGCAGACTCAAAGATCAAAAAGGGACTATCATATGCCAAGTGCAAGGAACTCAGTGGAAATAACATTTTTGGCCCACCTCCGGAAAATCTTCCTCGATCATTGGCTATTGCACGTTCATTGGAGTCAAAAGAAAAGGACATGGGTGAGCCAGCACCAAGAAATCTTCCAACGTGAGTATACATACTAAGTTTTTAAGAGAGTGACTCAATCTTTTCTATTTTCTAGCTATACTAAGTTGGTTTCCCCCTTATGTTGTTCTGTTTGTGTGGTCAGCAATTAGGGATCACCTGTTTAAATACAACCTTTATTTTGCATTGTCTTGAGCTTACTATCTGTGTTTGGAGGATAATGATTGTAGAAAGGTAGGCTTTAGAGGACCGTAATAGAAAACAGTATAATATGAAATTTATATGCGTGTTAATTGAATTGCCTGATTAGTGACTACTATACTGATAAACTTGACAAAGTTTTTTCAAAGGATAAAAGTTTTGTAGCTGTAAGTCTCAAGTATTGTCATCCATTTTAGTATTTGACAAATTTTCTTGTAAACCTGATCATTAACATAATCTCTTTTTGTAGCCTGCTGGAGGACAGAGTAATATTATGTTTGGTGACGATCCTGCTGTCAAGTCAACAAGGAAGCTTCACAACCAGAGGTTCCAAGAGCTGATAGGTGAAAGAGCAGGCAACAGAACCAGCAGCCTGAACCAGACCTAAGCAGCCAGAAACAGAAAGCAGTAGCCAGCAACAACTTCTCCAGACCTTGATTCTGTATTTTTTTTCTTCAGTTTTTTAAAGTGTAATATTACAAGTTATTGAAGAAAATATATGTGTTTTATGTATATTATGATTATATATAAGTATTTGGTACAATTTAAGTGAAAAAAATGCAAAAAAAAATAATTATTTTTTTATTATTTTTGGGCATTTTTGGCACCGGTTTTCGAAAGAACCGGTGCTAAAGTTTTTTTTTTAAATAATTTTAGGGACTTTTGGCACCGGTTCTAAGGAAAAACTGGTGCGAAAAGTCATTTTTCCCACCGATTTTGAACCGGTGCGAAATCTATGGGGTTTTAGCACCCCCCAAATCCGGTCCGGTTCAAAACCGGTGCGAAATGGGGGGTTTGAACCGGTGGGGAATTCGTAATTTCCCCTAGTGATTGAGCCTCAAAAGAGGTTGAACCCTAACCTTCAAGAGGTTGTAAAGAAAGAAATCTTGAAATTGCGTGAAGCGGGCATAATCTATGTTATCTCTGATAGCAAATGGGTTACCCCGGTTCACGTTGTTCCAAAGAAAGGTGGAATGACCATCGTTAAGGGAGAAGGAGGAGAGGAAATCTCCACCCGGACGGTGACCGGGTGGAGAATGTGCATTGATTATAGGAGGTTAAACAAAAATACAAAGAAAGACTATTTTCCTCTCCCCTTCATGGACCAAATGTTGGAGAGACTCTCCCATCATGCTTTCTTTTGCTTTTTGGATGGATACTCCGGGTTTTCCAAATCCCTATCCATCCAAATGATCAAGAGAAAATTACTTTCACATGTCCATATGGAACATTCGCATAATGAAGAATGTCATTCGGGTTCTGAAATGCTCCTTCAACTTTCCAACGATGCATGACTTCTATTTTTTCTGAAATGCTTGAAAATGAGATGAGTTTTTTATGGACGATTTTAGTGTTAGTGGCTCGTCTTTTGACACATGCCTTTATAATCTTGAAAGAGTTTGGAAAAGGTGTCAAGAGACGAGTTTGGTTTTAAATTGGGAGAAATGCCTTTTTATGGTCAAGGAAGGTATTGTCCTAGGCCATAAAGTATCAAAAAAGGGCATTAAAGTTGATTCGGCCAAGGTTTCGGTGATTGCAAAATTGTCCCGTCCTACTTCCGTTACGGTAGTGAGAGCTTTTTTAGGGCATAGCGGTTTTTGCCGGAGGTTTATCAAAAAAATTTCATCAATCGCCAAAACTTTGACCGAATTACTCAAGAAATATGTTGTGTTCAACTTTCATGAGGCTTGTCTTGAGGCATTTCAAAAACTCAAGGAAGCTCTCATCTCCTCTCCTGTTGTGCAAGCTCTGGATTGGAGCTTGCCTTTTGAGCTAATGTGCGATGCAAGTGATTTTGCAGTAGGTGCAAGTCATGTCATCTACTATGCAAGTAGAACACTTGATGAGGCTCAAAAGAATTACACAACGACGGAGAAGGAAATGCTTGCGGTTGTGTTAGCCATGGAAAAGTTTAGGTCCTATCTCATATCCTCCAAAGTGATTGTGTACACGGATCATATAGCGGTTCGCTATCTTATGACCAAGAAGGAAGCTAAGCCATGTCTCATTCGCTGTGTTCTTTCGCTCCAAGATTTGGACATGGAGATGAGAGATAAAAAGGGAGCGGAGAACTTTGTGGCGGATCTTGTCTAGGCTTCCTTTTGTGAACAAGGAGGATGTGCCAATCAATGAAGAAGTAGGATTTGAAACTCTCATGGCTATGGCTTCAACATCTAGCCCATGGTATGCAGATATAGCCAATTAACTTGCTTGCAGGGTCCTTCCCCCGGAGTTTTCTTCTCAACAAAAGAAAAGGTTTTTCAAGGAAGTGAGGAGATACTTTTGGAATGACCCCTATTTGTTTAAGCAGTGTAGAGATGGCCTCTTCCGGAAATGTATTCCAGACCATGAGATCGAAGGAGTTCTTGAGCATTGCCACTCATTACCGTGTGGAGGACATGGAGGAGTTGATAAGACGGTGGCAAAAATCTCTCAATCCTCCTATGGTGGCCTACGATGCATAAGGATTCCCATAAGTTCGTTTCAAGATGTGACAAATGCCAAAGAAGTGGTGGCATAACCAAAAAGGGATGAGATGCCTCAACAAAACATTTTGGAAGTGGAGCCATTCGATGTTTGGGGTGTCTAATTTATGGGGACTTTTGTCTCTTCATGTGGGAATTTGTATATCTTGGTAGCGGTGGATTATGTGACTAAGTGGATTGAAGCTCTACCCTCCCCTACCAATGATCATAAGGTTGTGCTTAAGCTTCTCAAGAAAATCATATTTCCGCGGTTCATGGTTCCTAGGGTGCTAATTAGTGATGGAGGCTCCCACTTCGCCAAAAAGCGATTCCAAGCTCTTCTCAAGAGATATGGGGTTCATCACAAAGTTGGTCTACCTTAAAATCCTTAAACCCAAGGGCAAGTGGAGGTGTCAAATAGAGAGATTAAGAACCTTCTCGAAAGGATGGTGAACAAATCTAGGAAGGATTGGTCCCTCAAGTTTGACGACACACTTTGGGCCTTGCGGACGGCATACAAGACTCCAATTGGTACAACCCCCTATCGGTTGGTCTATGAGAAGGCTTGTCATTTTCCGGTTGAGTTCGAGTATAAAGCTTGGTGGGCAATCAAGGAGCTACACATGGATATGTCGTTGGCCGGTGAGAAGAGATTGCTCAAGCTCAATGAACTTGAAGAGCTTAGGTTTGATGCTAATGAGAACTTGAGACTCTATAAGGAGAAAACTAAGAAATGGAACGACCAACATATAAGGAACAAGAGCTTCAAGGTTGGAGATAAGGTGTTGTTATTCAACTCTAGGCTCCGTTTGTTTCCCGTAAAGCTCAAGTCCAAATGGTCAGGACCTTTCGTGATTTTAAGAATTACTCCTTATGGGTCTTTTGAGTTGAAGGCGGGAGACAACAAGTTCATGGTTAATGGTCATCGTTTGAAGCACTACTTTTGCAAGGAGGAAGTAGGCTTGATAGAATGTATGAGGCTTGATCCATTGGATCCGAAGCCACCTCTTGGATGATGGTTTATTATGGTCAAGCTAGTGACCTTTTTAAGGAAGCGCTTCTCAAGAGGCAACCCGAGTTCTTAAACTCTTTTGGTCGTTCATTTCTTGTATTTAGTCAATTTTGGTTGATTTCTCTCTAGACTCTTCTTGCGTGCATTTTGTTCTCCTTTTGTAGGTACTTGAATCTACAAATTTGAGAATGAAGGTGTTAAGGGGATGTTTAGAAGCAAAAGAGAAGATTGCACTTCGCTTTTTAGTCTCAAGATCTAAGGGGGTTCATTGTGTTTTTGAAGAAAGCGGAGATGGCAAGGAGATGCCCAGGAGAGGGCTCTCCATGTAGACGCACGGGCGCGGCCCATATGTTTCTGGAGATGCCCAGGAGAGGGCTCTCCATGAAAACCCGCAGGCGCGGCATATATACCCGCAGGCGCGGACAGGAAAAATCCGCGGGCGCGGCCATATAACCCGCGGGCGCTACCTGCTATTCTTTAGAAATATTCACAAAGTGGAGATGTTTAGAAGATGCTGAGGAGAGGGCGCGACACTATGACCCACGGGCGCGGACAGGGAAACCTGCGGGCGCGACCCTTTAACCAGCGGGCGCGGCGAGCAGGTCCTGCGGATTTTCGCCCTTTTCCTCAAGCATTTTCGAAACATTTTTCCCCAATTTAGATTTTTTCCCTCTCTCTCTCTCTAAACCCCCACTCCTTTTCAAACCATAACTCCTCGCACCTCAAATTCTCATCAATATTCATAAAAAATTATCAAATTACCTCATTTTCTCTCAGATTTTCTCATCAAAATCTGAAATTTCACCATTCAAGACCCCCATTTTCGATGTTCTCAACCGAACGACTCTAGCTCGTCCACCATTGAAGGGACCTTGAAGGTGGCTTGGAATTCTTCTTCAAAAGGCTAGTTGGAGTAGTTTTTGGCACTCATTGTTGGTATATCTCTTTTCTACTCTAGTTTTTCTTTCGCTTTGAAATATTTCTTGTGGTGAGAAAATTTGTTTTCTTGTGAATTTCATGTGGGAATTTTTGATGTTTGCATGCCTATTTTGCGTTGGTTCATCTTATTGAGCATTATTAATTCTTGATTTCTTGTTGACCTTGTTAATTGTTGTTGAGTTGTTTTGCTTGGTTGATTTTGCTTGGTGATTCCGAAAGTACGCTCATTGTGTTGAAGTATTGAAGTAGTGGGCTTGTTGTTGTGATTTGTGTGTTGTTGGATTGAAATTTGGTGTGGATACACTAGTAGAAAAAATGAAATAGGCACCACCCCTTTAGCACCGGTTCTTAAAAACCGGTGCAAAAAAAGGGCGGATTGAAAGACTCAGTGTTGGCACCGGTTCCAACCAAAACCGAAGCCAATCATTTAATTAGCAGTGGTTCAAACCGGTGCCAACTTATATAAAAAAAATAAAATAAGTATGGCATAGAGTTGGCACCGGTTCGCCTTAAACCGGTGCCAACTATGTTAATTAGCACCGGTAAAAAAAACCGGGTCTTCGTTTTCATTTCTTTCCCATACTCTTTTCATTTCCTCGATTTTTCCTCCTGCTATTTCATCTGATCTGCTTCTCTCTCTCCTCCATTGAAGCGTACTCGAATTTCTCTATTGAAGGGGCTTCTGAGCTTTCTCTAAGCACTTTCCTCAAACTCCTTCTCTCTCCTTCATCTCCATCTCCATAACCGCCACTTTCCCTTTCCTTTCTTCTCTCTTTCGATCTCCTTCTCCTTCTCTCTTTCTATAATATTGGAGGTTAGGGTTTCTGGGTGTGTCTATTTTGAATCAATTCGATGTGTGTGCATCTTCAACAACAACAAATTCGAATCAATTTTGAACCAAAAATCAGAAATTCGAGGTTAGGGTTTCTTGGTTATTTAGCTTTGCGTTATATTGTAGCAGTTTTGAGCTTTCTCCTCCATTGAAACAACTTCTGAGGTAATGTTTTTTAATCAATGCAGTTTTTTAATCAATGAATATCTTTCAGTTTCTTGCAACTTTTAGAAATTAGAAAATTCGGTTAAGATTTTCTGGTAATTGTGATAAGGGCTTAAGATCTACTATGCCAAAGAACTGTCGCCCCAAACTTGTTGAGCTGCTTGAAAGATGCTCGCTGCAAGATCCTGCAAAATAGCCAAAGAGTCTGTTTTTACTAAATTTATTTTTGATTGATTATTTTGAGCTCAGGTTCCATTCTATTAGTGTTTTAGAGTTAAAGACTTTAATTTTAATTATGTTCTATAGTTCATCCGCTCTACAAATACCTAGAATTACTTCATAACAAGGGGTAATTAGTATATTTTTAGCCAGTTAGTTACTCGAAGGCATTATTTGTTAGCATTTGAGTGACAGTGCTTAGTTCTTTTGCATTTGAGAATGCTAACTTGAGCCATCAACTGCCCTGAAGTTGTGAATAGTTTTCTTTAGGATCTGTTATTTTTTTAAAAGATTTTTTTGGGTTTCGCAGATCTAAATTCTTCAAATCGAAGTTTGTGGCACCTCCAATCTGATATGTGAAAATTATCTACTTTGTATCTCAGTTTTTTGGGGGTTACTTTGGGTTTTGGTTTGGTGAGACAATTACAACAATATGTAGGGTTTCGTAGTGACCCGACACTATGCGGAAGGAAACCCACCAAGACCCGCCCCTTAATTAAAACAATTTACAAGCATATTAAACTTAATCAAACAAGATTTAGAACAAGAATTATACCTTTGTCTCGTGCTTCGCTCCCAAAGAGCTCTTACTTCAAAATCCCGAAAACACGAGATCTCCGACGGATTGTACCCTCGACCCGACCCGAGCGTCCTAAGTCTTGAAGGTTAGTCAAGACCCGGACAAAGAAAACTATGAGTTTTACGAATCAAAGGTTTACTCTTAATTATAGTTGCCTTTTTAATTCCACTCAAGGTTGTTTTCTCAAAATCCCAACCAAGTGGGTATTTATAGAGAATGGGGACTTGAAACCCCTTTTCATGATCAATGTGGGATCATGTGCAATTGCAATAATTTATTCAATTCCAAAATAAATAATTAGGCAAAAGCAATCACAAGGCAACAAGTGGCAAGAAGAGAGAATGGGTTAGGTGAGGACCATATCCCATGGGGGGGGGGGGGACCATTGCCTTGCTCCCCAAGGGAAGCCTAGAGGCTTTGGTCCCCACTTCTCCTAAACCGCCACTCACAAGGCAGCTGGGCTGGCTGCCACCTGGTAGTGCCAGCACGCCCAGCCAACTAGCACCAGGCTGCCTAGCAGCTCCCTTGCATGCATGGTGCTGGTGCGTGCTGGCGCTGGTGTTGGTGCGTGCTAGTGCTAAGCGTTGGTGCGTGCTGGCGCTGGTGCTGGCCCTCACATCCCACGCACCACACGCATCATCGCTGCACCCTTCGCACAGGCTCGCACACCCAGCCAGCTAGCACCACTCGCCCATGCTCGCATAGCTACGCGCATCCAGGCCAGCACACACTAGCGCTGTGCTTGGTGCGTGGCCTGCGATGGTGCCTAGCACACACGCAAGGCCAGTGCTGCCTGCAAGCTAGCTGTGCTTGGTGCATGGCCTGCGATTGTGCCCACGCTTATGCACACACACACATGGGTGCTGTGCTTGGTGTGATAGGGCTGCGATGGTGCCTAGCATCATGCTAGGGCTGCGATAGCGCCTAGGCATGATGCTAGGGATGCGATATTGCCTAGCACACCATGGTGCGCCTAGCACACACATGGTGCGCCTAGGCTTGCGATGAGGTAGCCTAGCCTAGCTACGGCTACTCTCATACTTGTTGCTTGCGATTTTGCGACGCTCGGTCTCGATGCCCTAGGCTCGATATCCGACGTTTGTATTCGTAAAAATCTGCTGACTCATTAAATCCTTTCGGATTAATTCGTCGTCTCGGATCGGTGATTCGATAAGGTTCGACCCGAAGGGTTCAATTAAGATTAAGCTGTAACATCAATTGTACATTGATATTACTGATCTGAAGCGGCCTCCACCTAGGCATTCCGATCACTTGACCTTACAGAAGAATTAACTCCGTAATAATTCTGAACCCTCTATCGGAAGAATACACTTGTTGGAAGGACACCATTCCTTTCAATCTCCCACTTGTCCTTCTAGACAAGTGTGCATACAGTGTATAGCCCATTTCCTATGTCACATAATGTTTCTTCGTGAACTATAAGGTAAGATTCTTTTTCATCCTTATTACGTTCAGAAGTGTTTCTCAATCTCCGAGTTCGACTGTCAATAAGCAGATGATTTCTAAAATCCATTTGAGCACGGCCATGCATTTTCATAGTCTCGCTCCTCGAGAGGCCTTGTAAACAACAAAACATTTTTCCCTATTGTTAGTAGGGGGACAATCCCAGTCTCCTGAGTGTTCCCGTTATAATCCCCAGTTACGGCAGACGGTTGGAAACATCAAAGAGTCTAGTACTCAAACAAGAAAACTTTACAGTACTCATGGTCGGAGGAAACAAGTTCCGATAGTCATAATGAGAAATGTACTTATGACAAAAATTTAAATTTTCTTAAAGTACTTTCATAGGTCTTATCCAGTACGGTTCCAAACTGTGCCTGTGCAAATGATTTATGACCGTCACGTCCTTGCAGCACAAGAAACGGTGCTGTAAATCATACTATACACTAATCTATGGCGGTCATCAATCGTCCATCTGTTAGATGACCTCGATTAGGGATAATTATCGATTTAATTATTAAATGTTCACTTAACAGGTGTTTCTTTATCCAAGACATGGTCTTGATACCCTGTTTTGAATATTTCCGTAAATCGAATGGACTCATTATTTAATTCTAAACCACAATTAAATAGTAATGGAGTGAATGATAATTTTGCACAAAATTAACTACTCCATTAATGAATGGTTTTAATATAGTGTCTTACATTAAATATCTTATTTAATTAAAACACATGTACAGGGAATTTCAAAGCCAGTCTCCAACATGCTTGATTTCCATCGCCTCAATGTGCTTGTTGTGTTTCACTTGATGCAGCGGTTTATTCAAAGGATCGGCTACATTATCATCCGTGCCAATCTTACAAATTCTGATTTCACCTTTGGATTTCAATTCCCTTATCATGTGAAATCGCCTTTGCACGTGTTTGACCTTCTGGTGCTCTCTCGGCTCCCTAGCCTGAGCAATAGCTCCATTGTTATCACAATAGAGGTTTATCGGCCCCTTGATTGAGGGTACAACACCAAGTTCGCTAATGAACTTGCGAATCCAAACAGCTTCCTTGGCAGCATCTGAAGCGGCCAAGTACTCGGCTTCAGTTGTAGAGTCTTCAGTGGTTCTCTGCTTGGCACTCTACCAGCTAAACGCTCCTCCATTCAGACAAAATATGTACCCCGACTGTGACTTGAAGTTGTCTATGTCAGTCTGGAAGCTAGCGTCGGTGTAACCTTCAACAACCAGTTCTTTGTGGCCTCCATACACCAGGAATTTATCCTTATTCCTTTTCAGGTACTTAAGGATGTTCTTGGCCGCAGTCCCATGCGCCTCTCCTGGGTTCGATTGGTATCGACTCGTTGCATTCAGGGCATACGATACATCTGGCCTTGTACATATTGATTAGGGGATTTTGCTCCAACCAATCGGAATGCGCCACGTGGGCCAATCAGGTCCTGCCAAGTGTCCCCCAGTTAGACCTCTCAGGGCTTGCCACGTGGCACACACTTATTCGTCCACCCTGGACTTATTATGTCATGACACGTGGCATACTCCATGCCTAATGGAGAAGCCGGTCACCTAGGCCCAACTTCCGAGGGAAGCCCAATCAGCCCAAGGTTAACCTAAACCTAGATTGGCACGTTTCCCGAGGTTATAAATACCTCCCTTAAACCTCATTAAGGGAGATTACGCAGATTACACACATTAAAAACTCTCACCTAGAGAGACCCAATCACTTTAATTTCCGCATTAATTACTCCTTAATCAAGTACTAACATGACCGTCGGAGGCGGATCTCCAAATCATCCGGAGCATCCGTTTGTTTTGGAGGTACAGGCGTCCGGTTCCAGTCTCGGAATTGTAACTCTCCCGCAGGACATCAGAAAACCCCGAAACATTTTGGCGCCGTCTGTGGGGAGAGTACTTTTGAGATGGCACCCACGTTTGTACCGGCTCCTGAAGAGAGACGTCACCTGGACGATCCTCTAGTTCAGTCGGACCACGATACTGAGAATGAATTTGAAGTTGAAGCTCACACAGCTTCAGACGGGACCCTAAGGGCCCGACGTACCCGTCATACCGAAAGGAGGGAACGGGAACATCTTCAAACTGGAAGCGAGCCAGCAGGAACACCGCCTGTTCGGCAGCAGCCGACTGATGGGTCTGCTCCCATCACAAGGAACGAACTCATGACCTTCATGAGGGACTTCAAGGGAGAAATTCAAGAGTTGATCAACAAGAAGCCGCCTGCTCTGGACAAGGAGCAGTCGGCTAAGAAACCCTCCACTGCACGGAAGAGGAAGCCAGTTCAAGGGCGAGAGGCGACCCCTCATCCTAAATCTAGGAAGTGGGAGCCACCTGCCCTTGATTTCACAAAATACCGTTTTCCTACTCCAGGAAATAGGAAACTTGTTAGTCATATTCAGGCGGACGGGTCGAGGAAAACATACACAGACGCTCGGCTACTGCTAGAGCAGAAGAAGAGTGACCGATTGTCAAAGTCAGCCTCTACTTCAAACTTCCAAGACAGTCTGCGAAATACCTCGATGAGGCATACTCAGTCGTATCATGAGAGTCAGTCAGGCGGCACCTCCCGTCAGTCCGGATTTCATAGCGACCAGGCGGTACCAAACTTACCGTTTGTACCGCAACAACAATATTTTTTACAGCCACCCCCGTTTGGTGGACATGCAGCAAAAAATGTCCAACCTATGGACTGGCAGCTACGGTTGCTTAGACTTGGTGAACAGCCGTCGGCCTTCTCCAAGGAAATTACTGAAGCCGCTCAGCCGGCCAAAGTGAAAAATGTATTAGTAGGCGCCTATGACGGCACTACTAACCCAGAAGACCATCTGATGGCATTCACCAACCTGATGTACCTTCAAGGGTTGGATGATCCCACTTGGTGCAAGTGTTTCCCAGCGACTCTCAAAGGAATCGCACAACAATGGTTCGGCAACCTGCCGACTGGTTGTGGAAATAACTTCAAGACGCTTGCTTACTTATTCACCTCCAACTTCGCCATGAACATCCCTGTGAAGAAGACAACCCTTGATTTAGGAACAATTCAGCAGGGCGAGAAGGAGGGGCTTCGTTCTTACATCAGGCGATTTAACCTGATGAGAATACAGATTCAAGGGTTACCGGATGAAGTAGCCTATACTGACTTTTTCAGAGGTCTCAAAGACGGGTCGACCTTCAAATTTGATTTGGTCCGAAAGAGGGTGGCGACTCTTCAAGAGGCCTTGATTGAAGCGGAAGCCTATATACAGGCGACAGATCTTTGTAGTACGGTAAAACAGTCAGACGGGAAAAGGTCCGACAAAAGAGAAGGACGATAGAAGCAGTCGTCAAACAAAGACGAGAAGAGAAAAGAGGTCTGGGCAACTGATTCCTCTAAACAACCGTCCCAGAAGAAGAAAAAAGAATACAAACCATACTCCCCAAAGTATGTGTTTAACAAGGATAGCCAATTTATCCTAAAGGAAATCAAGGGACGGATCTCAATTGAGAAGTCGGTCCCCATGAAGGGTTCTGCAAACAATCGGAACCAAGAAAAATTCTGTGATTATCTTGAAGATGTTGGTCATCACACCAATGAATGCATCAGTCTCATGCGGTATCGTGACCGCCTGGCTGAGCAAGGTGACCTTGACACTTATGTCAAGAAATCTACGGGGAACACTTCCTCGAAAAAGCAGTCGGCCAATAAGAATCAATAGGCCGACAGCTCCGATACAGGTGATGCAGTCGTCTACACCATTGCAGGCGGCTTCTCAGGAGGCGGCCCCACTATTACGGGCAACAAAGACAATATCAGACGGTTAGATGTAAATTCCGTTCACCAAGAACGGCCCTCCAAATATTCATTTCCTGAGATTGTCATCACTGAAGAAGATCTAGGAGGGGTAAGAGGGCCGCATGACGACCCTATCGTTATTGAATGTAAAGTGGCCAATCAGAGAGTTGGCCGAATCCTCATAGATACCGGAAGCTCCTCAGATCTCATCAGTAGCAAATGTCTGTCGAAACTAAAATATCAGACTGATTGCATACATCCGGCATCCCACCCTTTAGTAGGGTTTGGAGGAGGAGTCGTCCACCCAGTGGGACGAGTGGATTTACCCATCCGCCTGGGCGAAAAAGGGGAAGGACGACACATGGTAGTCCGGTTCCTGGTAGTAGAAGAACTCTCGGCCTACAACATGATTCTGGGACGACCAACCCTGAATAATTCCAAGGCTGTTATAATCCCATCTCTTATGTTGCTCAAGTTTGAGAGGGATAATGGAACAGTCGGGTCCCTAAGGGAGATCAGAGGATGGCCCGAGAGTGCTATCTCTCGGATGTCAAGCCCATTGTTATGGCCACTGGGTCGAGAGGTAAAAAAATAGACCTTGACAATGTCAAGGAGAGTGCGCCTGTTGAAGAAGCAGGCGGCAAGAAGAGAAAGGCATCCCAAACAGGGGCCGCAAGAAAAGACAGAAAATAGCAATCATTGGCAGAGGAGCGGTTGGATGAATTCCTCCCTCAGCCAGCTGGTGAGCATACGGACCTGATCTTAGATGACTCGCGTCCTGACAGAAGAATCAAGGTTGGGACGACTATTCTAAGGGACCTGGGTGACGACTTTCACAAACTTTTGAAAGAATACAAGGACATCTTTGCATTCGAAGTCCATGAAATGCCAGACATTAGTCCTGATCTGGCGGTACATAAACTGGTCGTGGATCCGAAAAAGAAGCCGGTACGGCAGAAGAAGCGGAACCATGGCGAAGAAAGAAGTCAGGCGGCAGCCGCCGAAGTTAAAAAATTACTTGATGCAGGGTTCATTCGGCAATGTTACTTCCCAGACTAGGTTGCAAATGTGGTGCTTGTTAAAAAGCCGAATGGCACCTGACGAATGTGTGTAGACTACACAGACTTAAACAAGGCGTGCCCCAAAGACAATTACCCTCTGCCTAAAATTGATAACCTGGTCGACTCAACAGCCGGCCATGCTTTAATGAGCTTTATGGACGCCTACTCTGGTTTCCATCAAATTCCTTTATGGAAGAAAGATCAGGAGAAGACGGACTTCGTCACTGATCAGGGGTTATACTATTACACGGTCATGCCGTTTGGTCTTAAGAATGCCCCGGCCAATTTCCAGCGAATGATAAACACTGTGTTCTTTGATCAGATTGGGAGAAATGTCGAGGCATATATTGATGATATGATTGTCAAGTCTAAAATTCAGAAAGATCATCTGTCGGACCTCCGAGAAACTTTCGCCACACTCAGGCGGCACCATGTCATGCTCAATCCCAAGAAATGTGTCTTTGGAGTTGAGTCTGGGAAATTTCTCGGATTCCTTATCAATCAGAGAGGAATAAAGGCGAACCCTGAGAAGGTGCAGGCGGTCATCGACATGCAGTCGCCTCGTACCATCCGAGAGGTTTCAGAAGTTAACAGGTTGTCTGGCGGCCTTGGGAAGATTTCTAAGCCGATCAGGCGACAAATGCCTATACTTTTTCCAGGCAATTAAGAAAAAGGCATGGTTTGAAATGGGGGCCGGATGCTGAGGCGGCCTTCCAGAAATTGAAAGTTCACTTGCATTCCTTGCCGAGGCTGGTCAGCCCTTTGCCCAAAGAAGTACTCTACATGTACCTGGCCGTCTCTGATC
This sequence comes from Chenopodium quinoa, assembly GCF_001683475.1. Classification (NCBI taxonomy): domain Eukaryota; kingdom Viridiplantae; phylum Streptophyta; class Magnoliopsida; order Caryophyllales; family Amaranthaceae; genus Chenopodium; species Chenopodium quinoa. The sequence continues at coordinate 150,378 of NW_018743412.1, read as the reverse complement.
ATGCGTTAAGCGCTGTTCTCCTTGCTGAAAGAGACGGCTGTCAGCTCCCGGTCTACTTTGTCAGTCACGTACTGAAAAATGCCGAGTTGAGGTATCCCTTAGTGGAGAAATTTGGTCTTGCACTCTTCATGGCTGTTAAAAAATTGAAGCCCTACTTTTTGGACCATGTAGTCGTCGTGTATACAGACCAACCTATCAAGTGGCCACTGACCATCATGGAGTCGTCAGGCCGAATGATCAAATGGGTCATAGAAATACAGAGCCTCGAAGTTACCTTCGAGCCTAGAAAAGCAGTGAAGGGGCAAGCCTTTGCTGACTTTATTGTTGAGATGACTCGTCCTCCTGACTCTCAAGTTCCAGACCAAGTCTGGAAGGTATATGTGGATGGAAGCTCTACTTCAAATGGTTGTGGAGCAGGCGTCATATGTCAGTCGCCAGAGGGCGACAGGTACGAGTATGCTCTACGCTTCAGTTTTCAGGCCTCAAACAATGAGGCAGAATATGAAGCTTTACTAGCCGGAATCCGCATGTGCAAGGCGGCAGGGGCAAGAAAAATAGACGCCTGTTCCGATTCACAATTGATAGTGAGTCAGTACAATGGCGAATACGAAGCAACCCATCCGGCCATGATCAAGTATTTACAGGCGATCCGACAAGCAGTCGGCTCCCTTGAGGATTTCCATCTGACCCAAGTGCCGAGATCAGAAAACAACCAGGCAGATGAACTTTCAAAATTAGCATCATCTGCCTCCTGTGATACTCCTCAAACTGTTTTTTGGGAAGTAATGGAGAGGAGAAGCATTGAGGAAGACCCTATTTGAATCTTAGACAGAAGCTCAACCTGGATGGATCCAATCAGGGCATATCTGACAAATGGTACCCTGCCGGATGATCATCAACAGGCGGCAACACTGAAAAAACAAGCAACCAGTTTTGAAATAATAAAGGGAGAACTTCACAAAAGGGGGTACCTTCAACCCTTCTTAAAGTGTGTTACTCCAGAAAAGGGGCGAGAGATACTAGATGATCTTCACTCTGGTTACTGTGCTTCCCATATAGGCGGTAGGACGCTTGCTCAACAGGCAAGGCGGCAGGGCTACTTTTGGCCTACTTTAGAAGCAGATGCGATGGAGATGGTGAAAAAATGTGACAAGTGCCAAAGGTTTGGCAAAACTAATTCACCGTCCGGCTACTGACCTCACTACCATTCATAGCCCACTACCGTTTGCTAAGTGGGGCATGGATGTTCTGGGTCCATATACGCCTGCTACAGGCGGAAAGAGGTACATACTTGTTGCCGTCGACTACTTCACTAAATGGGTAGAGGCGGAGGCTGTAAAGGGAATCAAGACGAAGGATGTAATTTCATTCATTTGGAAAAATGTCATTACTCGGTTCGGGGTTCCCATGTCTATGGTTTTTGATAATGGTCCCCAATTTGAGACGCCTGTTCTCAAAAGCTGGTTGGGTAACTAAGGAATTGCACACTACTTTGCATCTGTCGGCCGTCCACAAGCAAACGGCCAGGTAGAAGCCTTTAATAAAATCATCTCTGACGGTCTCAAGAAAAAGATTGAACGAGTAGGCGGCCTATGGGCGGATGAATTACCACATGTTCTCTGGGCCATTAGGACGACTGAAAAAGGGGCGACTAAAGAAAACTCCATTCCTCCTAACTTATGGTGCGGAAGTTGTTCTTCCAATAGAACACTACGAGCCGACTCTTCGAGTAATGCTATATGACGAAGAGGCAAACTGGGAAGCCATGCGCCTGGCATTAGACTCATTTCCTGAAAGGAGGGGCAATGCTGTCTTGCGCCATGAAATTTATCGCCTGAGAATGACTAGATCATACAACAAAAAAGTACACAGGCGTCCACTCAAAATGAGGGACTTTGTACTTAGAAAAATGGAAGCAGTTGGAAGGGCTAATGAGTCTGGCAAAACTAACTCCCAACTGGGAAGGACCCTACCGAATCTGTGAAGAGGTCAGGGACGGTACCTACCGTCTGGAACACCAGACGGCCAACCGTTGCCTCGAACTTGGAATGTAGATAATCTTAAGAAATATTTCTTTTGAATGATGTAAATAGTCAAGGGCTACTTAATAAAAGTTTTCATGCTTAATATTCAATTTTGTACTAAGAGGGGCACGCCTACTAACAAACAGTCAGCTACTCTCCATAGTTTTCATTTTTACTTAAGAGGGGCATGCCTACTGACAAACAGTCGGCTACTCTCCATGTTTAATTTTTACTCTTACTTAAGAGGGGCACGTCGCTTGTTTCACTTAACCGGCTACACTCCCATAATACAGTTCACCAGAAACTATCAAAGGCTCATAGCTAAAATGATCAGACCAGGCGCCAAGCCAACTGATCAAAATATAAAAATTAAATTTGACCTGTCCCAACGTTATAGCAGGCGTCCGACGACATCCATCCGGATGAAATTCGTCGCAGAGAGCAGCTCCCTTTTTGGGTGGAACATTGTTCTATAAAATCATTACACGGCACCTATACGACTGTCTAACCAAGACAACCACGTGGTCGTTTCCCGGACAAGGATATCTTTCACTTAACTGACTAATCACGTCAAGCAAGTGTTCGCAGTAACCATCCGGGTCAACCGACCGACTGAACTACTTGGGATAAGAACAGTTGGTATTTTATGAGTTAAAAGCCAACAAACATTGGCGAATAAAGGGGAACAACCGGTACCCACTGCTTGATACCTCTACTACTCAGATACTTGGCGACTAGGTAACAATTATGTTTACTTGGTCACTCCTTAAAAATTTAGTATGAAACTAAAAAGGTGTTCATACAGCACCTGTTCACACTAGATTAAATATGGCGGGAATAGTCGGCCTAGACGGCCTAAAGTCTCTAGCCTAAAAATATGACAAGTAGGAAACCACTTTCCTACTTGGTTAATTTTACAAATGACAAGACCGCCTGCCTAAAGGGGATCCAGTCTTTAAAATGGTTTGAATACCGATTGGATAAATGGCCGACTGATCATCTAGCCTGGAAACAGACAACCAGTCGTCCAGGGCATAGGCGGCGTGACTAACTATCCGTACCTGTCTGCAACTATCGGCCATGTAAAACAGTCGGTACAGTGTATAATTGGATATCAGAATATTCAATACTTAAACAAATATTCATTAAAAGGAAGCCGGTCATTAAAGACCGACAAAATATTCAGAGCCCCGGCCCCTGGCCGGGTAAATACAAACAAACGGCACGCAGGCCAAGGAAAGAAGACATAAAGCTTATGAAGGGGGCAGATCTTCAATTTTAGCAGCTGCCGCCTGGTCAGCACTCTTTTTGCTGGACTCGGCTTCGGCTGCATCCTTCTTCGATGCATTACCCCAAGCGGCACAAGCGCCACTACCGGCTGCTCCTCCTCCTCCAACGCCTCTTCCTCAGCAGCCGCCAGGATCTC
>NW_018743412.1:23518-146828 GCF_001683475.1 Chenopodium quinoa | reverse complement strand
CTGGTTTCCATCAAATTCCTTTATGGAAGAAAGATCAGGAGAAGACGGACTTCGTCACTGATCAGGGGTTATACTATTACACGGTCATGCCGTTTGGTCTTAAGAATGCCCCGGCCAATTTCCAGCGAATGATAAACACTGTGTTCTTTGATCAGATTGGGAGAAATGTCGAGGCATATATTGATGATATGATTGTCAAGTCTAAAATTCAGAAAGATCATCTGTCGGACCTCCGAGAAACTTTCGCCACACTCAGGCGGCACCATGTCATGCTCAATCCCAAGAAATGTGTCTTTGGAGTTGAGTCTGGGAAATTTCTCGGATTCCTTATCAATCAGAGAGGAATAAAGGCGAACCCTGAGAAGGTGCAGGCGGTCATCGACATGCAGTCGCCTCGTACCATCCGAGAGGTTTCAGAAGTTAACAGGTTGTCTGGCGGCCTTGGGAAGATTTCTAAGCCGATCAGGCGACAAATGCCTATACTTTTTCCAGGCAATTAAGAAAAAGGCATGGTTTGAATGGGGGCCGGATGCTGAGGCGGCCTTCCAGAAATTGAAAGTTCACTTGCATTCCTTGCCGAGGCTGGTCAGCCCTTTGCCCAAAGAAGTACTCTACATGTACCTGGCCGTCTCTGATCATGCGTTAAGCGCTGTTCTCCTTGCTGAAAGAGACGGCTGTCAGCTCCCGGTCTACTTTGTCAGTCACGTACTGAAAAATGCCGAGTTGAGGTATCCCTTAGTGGAGAAATTTGGTCTTGCACTCTTCATGGCTGTTAAAAAATTGAAGCCCTACTTTTTGGACCATGTAGTCGTCGTGTATACAGACCAACCTATCAAGTGGCCACTGACCATCATGGAGTCGTCAGGCCGAATGATCAAATGGGTCATAGAAATACAGAGCCTCGAAGTTACCTTCGAGCCTAGAAAAGCAGTGAAGGGGCAAGCCTTTGCTGACTTTATTGTTGAGATGACTCGTCCTCCTGACTCTCAAGTTCCAGACCAAGTCTGGAAGGTATATGTGGATGGAAGCTCTACTTCAAATGGTTGTGGAGCAGGCGTCATATGTCAGTCGCCAGAGGGCGACAGGTACGAGTATGCTCTACGCTTCAGTTTTCAGGCCTCAAACAATGAGGCAGAATATGAAGCTTTACTAGCCGGAATCCGCATGTGCAAGGCGGCAGGGGCAAGAAAAATAGACGCCTGTTCCGATTCACAATTGATAGTGAGTCAGTACAATGGCGAATACGAAGCAACCCATCCGGCCATGATCAAGTATTTACAGGCGATCCGACAAGCAGTCGGCTCCCTTGAGGATTTCCATCTGACCCAAGTGCCGAGATCAGAAAACAACCAGGCAGATGAACTTTCAAAATTAGCATCATCTGCCTCCTGTGATACTCCTCAAACTGTTTTTTGGGAAGTAATGGAGAGGAGAAGCATTGAGGAAGACCCTATTTGAATCTTAGACAGAAGCTCAACCTGGATGGATCCAATCAGGGCATATCTGACAAATGGTACCCTGCCGGATGATCATCAACAGGCGGCAACACTGAAAAAACAAGCAACCAGTTTTGAAATAATAAAGGGAGAACTTCACAAAAGGGGGTACCTTCAACCCTTCTTAAAGTGTGTTACTCCAGAAAAGGGGCGAGAGATACTAGATGATCTTCACTCTGGTTACTGTGCTTCCCATATAGGCGGTAGGACGCTTGCTCAACAGGCAAGGCGGCAGGGCTACTTTTGGCCTACTTTAGAAGCAGATGCGATGGAGATGGTGAAAAAATGTGACAAGTGCCAAAGGTTTGGCAAACTAATTCACCGTCCGGCTACTGACCTCACTACCATTCATAGCCCACTACCGTTTGCTAAGTGGGGCATGGATGTTCTGGGTCCATATACGCCTGCTACAGGCGGAAAGAGGTACATACTTGTTGCCGTCGACTACTTCACTAAATGGGTAGAGGCGGAGGCTGTAAAGGGAATCAAGACGAAGGATGTAATTTCATTCATTTGGAAAAATGTCATTACTCGGTTCGGGGTTCCCATGTCTATGGTTTTTGATAATGGTCCCCAATTTGAGACGCCTGTTCTCAAAAGCTGGTTGGGTAACTAAGGAATTGCACACTACTTTGCATCTGTCGGCCGTCCACAAGCAAACGGCCAGGTAGAAGCCTTTAATAAAATCATCTCTGACGGTCTCAAGAAAAAGATTGAACGAGTAGGCGGCCTATGGGCGGATGAATTACCACATGTTCTCTGGGCCATTAGGACGACTGAAAAAGGGGCGACTAAAGAAACTCCATTCCTCCTAACTTATGGTGCGGAAGTTGTTCTTCCAATAGAACACTACGAGCCGACTCTTCGAGTAATGCTATATGACGAAGAGGCAAACTGGGAAGCCATGCGCCTGGCATTAGACTCATTTCCTGAAAGGAGGGGCAATGCTGTCTTGCGCCATGAAATTTATCGCCTGAGAATGACTAGATCATACAACAAAAAAGTACACAGGCGTCCACTCAAAATGAGGGACTTTGTACTTAGAAAAATGGAAGCAGTTGGAAGGGCTAATGAGTCTGGCAAACTAACTCCCAACTGGGAAGGACCCTACCGAATCTGTGAAGAGGTCAGGGACGGTACCTACCGTCTGGAACACCAGACGGCCAACCGTTGCCTCGAACTTGGAATGTAGATAATCTTAAGAAATATTTCTTTTGAATGATGTAAATAGTCAAGGGCTACTTAATAAAAGTTTTCATGCTTAATATTCAATTTTGTACTAAGAGGGGCACGCCTACTAACAAACAGTCAGCTACTCTCCATAGTTTTCATTTTTACTTAAGAGGGGCATGCCTACTGACAAACAGTCGGCTACTCTCCATGTTTAATTTTTACTCTTACTTAAGAGGGGCACGTCGCTTGTTTCACTTAACCGGCTACACTCCCATAATACAGTTCACCAGAAACTATCAAAGGCTCATAGCTAAAATGATCAGACCAGGCGCCAAGCCAACTGATCAAAATATAAAAATTAAATTTGACCTGTCCCAACGTTATAGCAGGCGTCCGACGACATCCATCCGGATGAAATTCGTCGCAGAGAGCAGCTCCCTTTTTGGGTGGAACATTGTTCTATAAAATCATTACACGGCACCTATACGACTGTCTAACCAAGACAACCACGTGGTCGTTTCCCGGACAAGGATATCTTTCACTTAACTGACTAATCACGTCAAGCAAGTGTTCGCAGTAACCATCCGGGTCAACCGACCGACTGAACTACTTGGGATAAGAACAGTTGGTATTTTATGAGTTAAAAGCCAACAAACATTGGCGAATAAAGGGGAACAACCGGTACCCACTGCTTGATACCTCTACTACTCAGATACTTGGCGACTAGGTAACAATTATGTTTACTTGGTCACTCCTTAAAAATTTAGTATGAAACTAAAAAGGTGTTCATACAGCACCTGTTCACACTAGATTAAATATGGCGGGGAATAGTCGGCCTAGACGGCCTAAAGTCTCTAGCCTAAAAATATGACAAGTAGGAAACCACTTTCCTACTTGGTTAATTTTACAAATGACAAGACCGCCTGCCTAAAGGGGATCCAGTCTTTAAAATGGTTTGAATACCGATTGGATAAATGGCCGACTGATCATCTAGCCTGGAAACAGACAACCAGTCGTCCAGGGGCATAGGCGGCGTGACTAACTATCCGTACCTGTCTGCAACTATCGGCCATGTAAAACAGTCGGTACAGTGTATAATTGGATATCAGAATATTCAATACTTAAACAAATATTCATTAAAAGGAAGCCGGTCATTAAAGACCGACAAAATATTCAGAGCCCCGGCCCCCTGGCCGGGTAAATACAAACAAACGGCACGCAGGCCAAGGAAAGAAGACATAAAGCTTATGAAGGGGGCAGATCTTCAATTTTAGCAGCTGCCGCCTGGTCAGCACTCTTTTTGCTGGACTCGGCTTCGGCTGCATCCTTCTTCGATGCATTACCCCCAAGCGGCACAAGCGCCACTACCGGCTGCTCCTCCTCCTCCAACGCCTCTTCCTCAGCAGCCGCCAGGATCTCTTGATTATATCTATCAGAACACTGGCGGTACGTTTTTTCCCAGGAGGCAAAGTCGACATTGGGGAAGAGGCGGCCCCAAGTCATGCGCTGGATTTGAGCAGAGTCTTCCATCATCTCCCGGACCAGCTCTTTCTTTTCTTGCTCGGCCTTTTCCGAGAGCTCCTGAGTAAGACTCTTCTCCTGGGTCACCAGGCGTTCCTTTACGCTCGCCAAGGATTTCTCCAAGGTTTCGTATGAGGACATCTTTTGGCGAAGAGGTCTCAGCTCGGTCTTGAGGTTGTTGATGGTCGCCTCCAGCTCGCTATTCCTCTTATGGGCCGCCTCTAACTGAGCCCGGATAGCGGCGGTAGCCTGCGCCTGATAATAAAGAATATCAATTGTCAGAACTTCATTTTGGGCAATTTGAAACATTGCCTTATCACAGTCAGAGGCGCCCATAGCTTTTGCAACCTTTACCTCTTTGTTCTTCCGGTCAAGCGGCTTGCGAAGGCCGTTCACTCGGAGCAGGGCCTAAGTAAAAAGGGGAACAGGCGTCAGTTTCCAAACAAAAAAGAAAACAGGCGTCCTGGAATTCAAATACTCAAAAATATGCTAAGTATACCTCAGCAAGGACCCCTGCAATCCCGTCTAGGTCAAGGGTGCCGACACCCCTGACCGCCTCCCTTTCAGCTGGAGGTACGGCCTTGATCATAAACTTGGCCACTTCGACCAAGTCAGGCTCCTGAGGGCCGGCTGCATCAAGCATAAACAAACGGATTAGACCTAGTAAAGGAGGGAGCAAGTCTAAAATTTACAAGGACAATTTCATACTTCTAGGTGGCCCAGCTGGAGTTTTAGAAGAAGTGGCCGGCTGTTTCTCAGCCGCCGCATGTTTCCTGGCAGAACCAGGAGAGCTCACAACAGTCGTCCTCCGGGCTTTGGGGTCCGGCTGTTGGGAAGAAGAAGCTCTTGGAGCGCCCGTCTAAAAAAGAAGAAAAGAGTCAGTATATGCATAAACACAACTCCAAAAAGAGGGTGAAAGGTTCGAAGCCCACCAAGGGTGCCCCCTTGTTGGGGGAGTCGGTTGAAGACTGTTGCATGACGGAGGCGGTAATTTTGCTCATGGCGTCCGCTGCAAAAACAAATAGCAAAGTTAATAAAAGTCATAACAAGAAATGCACGGAACAACAGAGTATTCGACAGGCCGGCTACCTCTTGAGCACCGACTGCTGAGGCCACAGGCGGCCAAAAAGTACTCGTCGTAGAGCCAATTGAAGCTCGGGACGCAGTGCAGGGGTACTTGCTCTCGTACCCCTGAAGTAGAGTTCACCTTCGACTCTACTTTGAAGAGTCCTTTATCTAGGATCTCTTTCTTAGCCTTAGGGGGAACAGGCGGCATGCTGCGGCCGCCTGCAAGAAGGGGCAGATTCCTGTTCCACCTGTTGAAGCGCTTGTTCAGCTCTGTGTCTGAACTCTCAATGATCAGGAAGGTGCTCCGCCAGTCCTTCCATTTGTTTGCTCGTCATGAGGTAGCCCGTCATGAGGTAGCCCGTGTGGCTCGTCAATTAATACCAGCCGGTACCGCCTGCCTTAGGGGTCCGGCTGAGGTAGTTCATGTGGGCGAAAGCCTCGAAGTTCGGCTTCACCCGGTGCCGTTCGCACCCGGCCACATAGCCGAGTACGTTGACCCAGGAGTTCGGGGCTAACTGCCATAACCCCAACTCATTCCCATCCAAGATCCGCTGAACAGCCGGATGTAGTGGGAAGCGCAGCCCAGCCTTGATGGTCGCCTCGTAGCAGCCAAAGCAGGCGCCATCATAACTAGTACCAGCCGGCCAGACGACTGTGTCTTCTGGATCCGGCACGAACACTAAAAAGTCGGGGCCCATTGTGGTTTGCGATAAAGCTCCCCACTTTCTCTTGCATGGCCGTGATCCGGCCCCGAGGTACCGTGCAGTAGTAGGGGGTATTTTGCTCTCGGTGAGAGGCGGATGGCTCCGCCCAATCGTCCCCCTTCTCAACTGCGTGAGAAAGCCTTGCCTCTTGTAGGCGATTGTTTTTCTCTTCTGTGTCCAGAGAAGCATGGCCAGAAGAGCTAGACTCGGATTCGTCCTCTGACGAGTCCGAAGAGGAGGACTCCTCCCCTCTCCAGGAGGGGCCCGCCTCTTCTCCTTTAAAAGGAGCAGGAGATAATGTAGAATTGTCAACTGTAAAATGGGAAGGGTTCACTTAGACTCCTCCCTCAGAACTGCCGGCTTCTAAGCCGCTTTGTTTCACTTCCACATCTTGCGTCTGGTCAGATGTTTCACTAATCGGCACCCTATGGGAGGAGCCGTCTAAGTTTGAGATCCTGGCAGTCTTTTTTGTTCTGGCCATCATGCTCTGCATAGACACAGATACAGTCGGACTTTGTATAAAGGGCAAAGATGGGTCCAGAAAAGGGCAGGCGGCACTCCTAGTCCCAGATTCAGCCGTCCCCGGTGACCGGCTGATCACTAACCTAGGTCGTGTCGTGTGCTTCCGTGGTGCCATTTCAAAAGAATAAAGTAAAGAGAAAATTAAGAGTAAGAGAACCGACGGTTACCTGAACGAGTGACGATTGATGAAGTTCTGAAAATCCTTTGCAGTCGGCTTGTCAGAGCAAGCGGTAGGCAGAAAGGGTCCAAAATGTCAGAGCAAGTTCAGGGGTCCGAATGTTCTCTCTCACAAAGTTTTCAAGTGTGAAAATGACCGAAGTCAACACTCCTTTATATAGGCGAAGTGAGAAGGCGAAGGGTCACTTCCAGAATTCAAAATTTTGGCGGGAGAATCTCTCGGCCTCTCGCCGAGTGACACCTGTAGCAGGCCATTGCCTGTTACAGGGCGACACCCGTCACAGGTAACACGTGACCAGTGATTAGGGGATTTTGCTCCCACCAATCGGAATGCGCCACGTGGGCCAATCAGGTCCTTCCAAGTGTCCCCCAGTTGGACCTCTCAAGGCTTGCCACGTGGCATACTCCATGCCTAATGGAGAAGCCGGTCACCTAGGCCCAACTTCCGAGGGAAGCCCAATCAGCCCAAGGTTAACCTAAACCTAGATTGGCACGTTTCCCGAGGTTATAAATACCTCCCTTAAACCTCATTAAGGGAGATTACGCAGATTACACACATTAAACACTCTCACCTAGAGAGACCCAATCACTTTAATTTCCGCATTAATTACTCCTTAATCAAGTACTAACTTGACCGTTGGAGGCGGATCTCCAAATCATCCGGAGCATCCGTTTGTTTTGCAGGTACAGGCGTCCGGTTCTAGTCTCGGAATTGTAACTCTCCCGCAAGACATCAGAAAACCCCGAAACACATATCATGGCATACATGATCGATCCGATTAGCGAAGCATATGGATCTGATTCGTTCTTTCTCGCTCAACAGGTGTATGTGGACACTGTTTCTTGCTGAGAGTTACGCCATGAGACATGGGTAAATGCCCTCTTTTGGCGTTCTCCATGTGGAATCGAGCCAGTACCTTATCAATGTAAGTAATTTGGCTTAATCCAATCATCCTCTTAGATCTATCCCTGTAGATCTTGATGCCCAATATGTATTGTGCCTCTCCTAAGTCCTTCATTGAAAAGCACTTTCCCAACCAGCCCTTTACACACTCCAACAATTTTGTGTTGTTTCCAATGAGAAGTATGTCATCGACATACAGGACTAGGAATGCAATATCACTCCCACTGACCTTCTTGTATACACAAGATTCATCTGGATTCTTGATAAAACCAAACTTGCTAATGGCTTCATCAAATCGTAGATTCCAACTTCTGCTGGCTTGCTTTAGTTCATAAATGGACTTCTTTAGCTTGCAAACCTTTCCAGCTTGCCTGGATTGAAAAAACCTTCTGGCTGTGTCACATACACAGTTTCTTCCAAAATTCCATTAAGGAAGGCAGTTTTGACATCCATATTTCATATTCGTAATATGCAACAATCGCTAGGATGATCCGGACGGATTTTAGCATTGCAACTGGTGAAAAAGTTTCATCATAGTCAATCCTGTGGACTTGTCTATAACCTTTTGCCACCAGTCTAGCTTTGTATATTGATACATTTCCATCCCTGTCCGTCTTCACTTTGAAGATCCATTTGCAACCAATGGGTGTATAACCCTCGGGCAAATTCACCAAGCCCCAGACTTGATTTTCAGACATGGAGTCCATCTCGGATTTCATGGCCTCTTGCCATTTTGCAGAGTCGGGGCTCGTCATAGCTTGCTTTTATGTCTCCGGCTCATCACCATCCATGACTAGGATGTCCCGATCATCGGTTAAGATGATACCGAGGTATCTGTCTGGTTGAGATCTTTGCCGTTGCGACCTACGAAGGGTAATCGGTTGAGCATTTTCATTGTCTGTTTGATTCTGACCAATCTTCTTAGATGCTTCCAAAGTATCTAGATTGTCAGGTTTGTCAGGTTGACATTGTTGCTCGTCCTCTCGAACTTCGTCGAGTTCGATTTTCCTCCCACTTGTCATTTTGGAAAGGCGATCCTTCTCCAAAAAGACACCATCACGAGCAACAAATACTTTGTTCTCAAATTTATTGTAGAAATAATACCCTTTGGTTTCTTTAGGATATCCCACAAAGAAACACTTATCCGATTTGGGGTGAAGTTTGTCCCCCGAAATCAATCGCTTGACATATGCTTCGCATCCCCAAATCTTGAGAAAAGACAAACCTAGGAGGTTTCTTAGTCCATAATTCATATGGAGTCTTTTCAACTGCTTTTGACAGAGCTCTATTCAGTGTTAGTGTTGTAGTTTGTAGTGCATGTCCCCAGAAAGAGATATGGAGTTCACTAAGACCCATCATTGATCGAACCATGTCTAACAAGGTTCGATTCCTCCGTTCGGTCACTCCGTTCCATTGAGGAGTCCCGGGAGGTGTCAACTCTGAAAGAATGCCATTTTCTTTCAAGTGATTGTCGAATTCATGGCTCAAATATTCGCCACCTCGATCCGATCGAAGTGCTTTAATTTTCTTGCCAAGTTGATTTTCAACTTCTTTCTGAAATTCTTTGAATTTCTCAAAGGATTCAGATTTATTCGACATTAAGTAGACATAGCCATATCTACTGTAATCGTCAGTGAAAGTGATGAAATATCGATAACCTTGTCTTGTGGGTGTGCTCATTGGTCCACATACATCCGTGTGTATTAGACCTAATAAGTCACTTGCCCTTTCTCCTAACTTGGAGAATGGTTGTTTTATCATCTTGCCTAATAAGCATCCTTCGCAATTTTCAAATGACTCTAAGTCGAATGAGTCAAGAACACCTTCTTGAAGAAGTTTCTTGATGCGCTTGATGTTAATATGGCCAAGAAAATAATGCCACAAGTAGGTTTGATTTGACTCGATGGTCTTAGCCCTTTTGGCAGTATTCTCGATGTTATAAACCTGTTTGTCTAGTGAAAGCACATAAAGACCATTTTCTGAATGTGCCTTACCATATAAAACATTATAAAAATAAATAAAACAACTATTGTTTTTTATTCAAAATTCGAATCCTTTGGCGTCCAACGCCGATATTGAAATAATGTTTTTGGTCACTCTAGGAACACGATAGCATTTTTCAAGTTCTAGAACAAGCCCTGAGGGCAAAGACAAACTTAGAGTTCCAACGGAGACGCCAGACATCCTTGCTCCATTGCCGACCCGAAGCTCGACCTCTCCCTTCTCTAGCCTCCCATTTATCCTTAGTCTCTTAGCATTAGAACAAAGGTGTGAGCCACATCCGGTATCCAATACCCATAATGTTTTGCTAGCAAAGTTTAAGTCTATAACGAAAATACCTGATGAAGAAGCAATGTTGCCATTCTTCTTATCTTCCTTGAATTTGAGGCAGTCCCGTTTCCAATGTCCCTTCTTCTTGCAGTATGTTTGAATGGCTTGCCCTTCCTCACCATGAAGCTGCCTTCTTGTCCTTGCTGCCCTTGGCAGTTTTTGACTTAGGCGGGAATTTCTTCTTTTTCCCTTAAAAGCTCTTCTTTTTGCCAGCATGTTTGAATGGCTTGCCCTTCCTCACCATGAGCATGTCATGCTTGCCCTCATCCTTGAGGGTTTGCTCAGCTTGCTTCAACATACCATGAAGCTCGGTGAGGGTATTCTCCATATTATGCATATTATAGTTCATCTTGAACTGATCATAGCCTTTTGAAGGGAGTGGAGAATGATGTCAATTGCCATTTTGGTTGAATACCCAGCATCAAGCCTTTCAATGTTTTCAAATAATCCAATCATTTTGAGAACATGCGGGCTGACTGACTCTCCTTTCTTGAGCTTGCTCTCAAGGATCTGCCTGTGGGTTTCGAACCTTTCAGTTCGGGCCTGCTCTTGGAACATATTCTGAAGCTCATAAATGATCTCAAAAGCTGTCTCCTTTTCAAAGAAAGTCTTTTGAAGATCCGGAGACATTGTGGCCAACATGATGCATTTGACATCCCGATTGGCACTTTGCCATCGGTTAAGGGCAGCTTGAGTGACCTCCTCATTGGGAGCGTCGGGCATTTCCTCATCAAGGACGTATTCCTTTTGCTCCTGCATTAGTACAATGCGGAGATTTCTTTGCCAATAAAGAAAGTTTGGCCCGCTCAACTTCTCCTTGTCGAGAATTGAGCGCAAAGAGAATTTGGTTGTTGTTTGAGTTACTTGCAGACATGATTCTAAAATTGAAAGAATTTGAAGTGAAAAACCATTCATAAATCAATAAGTTGAAATTTAAAACGTTCATGCATATATTCAATCTTATTGAACATTTTATCCACGCATTTAAAATTGTCCCTTATGGGCGAGAATAAAATGATTCCGAGATCCCAAAGATCAAGAAATGGTTAAGCATGCTTTGGCTTGTATTAATCATTAAATATCATAAGGTAAGCAATCCAATTGCTAATAGCTCCAAGATACTTTCGGTTTGATAAAATGTCGCATCTAATGCATTCTTGACATTTTATCTCCTTTGCCACGACATCTAAGGACTCCTTACTGATATCGTTGAGCTTAACCAAGACAACTTGTATACCTGGTATACCTTACGCTCCTAGGGAAGTAGTGATGCCTCGCTTTAGCATAATCCATCACGTACGCACATTAGTTCGGTAGGTGTTGTTCTTGGAATGGCAAATTTTTAGCTCAATATTATTAAAGGGACCTAGGGTTTCTATGTTGGTTGATTTAAGTGAATTTAACTAATCGTCGCAACATAATAAAAATCCTAGACATGCATCTAGCAATCATATATAATAACAATATATAAGGCATAAAATAGATGCATTTGGCAACTAGCATGACCCTTTGAAATCTTCAAGTTCCATGGGTCTTCATCTTGGCTCGTCTTCGTCGAAACGCCGTCTTGAGACATCTTGGCAAAAATGAAATAAAAAAAGCTAGCTACAACGACTAAGATTAATCTAATAATACAAAAATACTTAACGGTTCGCAGACCGTATTTAGATTTACAAAAATACATAACGGAACGTAGTCCGTATTTTCTATCCTAGTCGGGCCTCACTAGTTGCCATTTTCAAAGACCTGTTTTGAAAACAATCTTCCATTCACCCATTCACTATTTGTGAATGGCCCATGCAATTTTACGAAATACATAATTAAACACGCAAAACTAGTAACTAAGTTGATTTAAGAGAGGTTAGATTAATTAGTGAGTGAAGCTAATATAAATTATCCTACAAAAACTCCTAAATCACGAGATTAAAATGAGTAAAGCCTTGAAATCAGATTTAGAACCTTTAGGCAAAAACAAACGAGTGAAGCTTGTTTAAACCTAAGACTAAACGAATCAAGAAACGCATCAAATGGTATCAGAGCTGTTGGTGTGATTATTGTGTCGTTTTTTCTTGTTCTTGAGCAATCAAGAATCAATTCGTGCTAGTTTCTTGGTTCTTGTTCTTCTCGGCGCAAATCTGGACCAGTTGGAAGTTTTAGGTTACCGCCAACTATCTACTTGGTATTTTTCGGTGATTCGTTTTGGATTGGATTCCTATTGTACTAAAACTATAGCCTGTAAAATTTCGTGGTCATTGGATAAGTGATGCAAAATCTACAGCAACAAACATTCGAGGGAAGATTACCGGTTGTGTGCAAATATGGTGAGTAAATCAACAGAAGCTCACTTGCTTGAACAGATGGCTGCTTTGATGGAACAAAACATTACTTTTATGAATCATATGAAGAGTCTTGAAGGGGAGAACTATGACACATTCCAAGTGCTACTCAGTGAAGGCGTTTGTGCTTCTCTTAGCGCAAATGATCTCGTTTCTTGTTATGATGTAACTTGAGGACAAGTTCGTTTTCAAGAGGGGGATTATGATGCAGAAGCATTCAAGGTTTACTTTCTTGGTCCGTTTCTTTAATGTTTCTTAGATTAGATTTTTGTTTACAAGTTTTAACCTATCACTTGAAAGGGTTTTTCTTGCTTTAAGCGTTAGGATTTCTATTTTGATTAGGAACTGTTTTGGTCTAGTGAGTTCCTATTTGAATTAGGACTTGTCTTTAGCAAAAGAGATTCCTATTTGAATTAGGACTTGTTTTTAGCAAAGTAAGTTCCTAAGTAGATTAGGAATTGACTTTGCTTTTTAGGAATGTCTAGGAGTTTTAGGAGGATTGAATAACCTAATTTATGTTGAATTAAACTTTGTTAGTTTAGTCATATCCGAATTAGGAACTTGGGGATCAAGTTTAAGTTTTCTTAGGTTTTCTAGGTCAAATGGGATTCTAATTCAATTAGGATTAGTCTTCTAATTTGATTAGGATTAGGATTAGTTTTGAGTCTAAAATAAAAGTTGTAAACTTCGAATTATACAAGTTTGTTTTGTTGATTAAACCTACCTTTATTGCTTGTAATTTGGAATGTTTCTTTTTAAGTTTTCTTTGTGTTTGACGAGTGAAGTTAAACACAAAAACCCTTAGATTAGGCGAGTGAAACCTGATTTAAGAGAGGTTAGATTAATTAGTGACTGAAGCTAATTCAAACTATCCTACAAAAACCCCTAAATCACGAGATTAAGGTGAGTGAAGCCTTGAAATCAGATTTAGAACCCTTAGGCGAAAACAAACGAGTGAAGCCTGTTTAAACCTAAGACTAAACGAATCAAGAAACGCATCAAATGGTATCAGAGCTGTTGGTGTGATTATTGAGTCGTTATTCCTTGTTCTTGAGCAATCAAGAAACAATTCGTGCTAGTTTCTTGGTTCTTGTTCTTCTCGGCGCTGATCTGGACCAGTTGGAAGTTTTAGGTTACCGCCAACTATCTACTTGGTATTTTTCGGTGATTCTTTTTGGGTTGGATTCCTACTTGACTAAAATTATAGCCTGTAAAATTTCGTGGTCATTGGATAAGTGACGAGAAATCTACAGCAACAAACATTCGAGGGAAGATTACCGATTGTGTGCAAATATGGTGAGTAAATAAACGGAAGCTCACTTGCTAGAACAGATGGCTGCTTTGATGGAACAAAACATTACTTTTATGAATCATATGAAGAGTCTTGAAGGGGAGAACTATGACACATTCCAAGTGCTACTCAGTGAAGGCGTTTGTGCTTCTCTTAGCGCAAATGATCTCGTTTCTTGTTATGATGTAACTTGAGGACAAGTCAAGTTCGTTTTCAAGAAGGGGAGTATGATGCAGAAGCATTCAAGGTTTCCTTTCTTGGTCCGTTTCTTTAATGTTTCTTAGATTAGATTTTGGCTTACAAGTTTTTACCTTTCACTTGAAAGGGTCATTCTTGCTTTAAGCGTTAGGATTTCTATTTTGATTAGGAATTGTTTTGGTCTAGTGAGTTCCTATTTGAATTAGGACTTGTCTTTAGCAAAAGAGATTCCTATTTGAATTAGGACTTGTTTTTAGCAAAGTAAGTTCCTAAGTAGATTAGGAATTGACTTTGCTTTTTAGGAATGTCTAGGAGTTTTAGGAGGATTGAATAGCCTAATCTATGTTGAATTAAACTTAGTTAGTTTAGTCATATCCGAATGAGGAACTTGGGGATCAAGTTTCTGTTTTCTTAGGTTTTATAGGTCAAATGGGATTCTAATTCAATTAGGATTAGTCTTCTAATTTGATTAGGTTTAGGATTAGTTTTGAGTCAATAAATAAAAGTTGTAAACTTCGAATTATACAAGTTTGTTTTGTTGATTAAACCTAGCTTTATTGCTTGTAATTTGGAATGTTTCTTTTTAAGTTTTCTTTGTGTTTGACGAGTGAAGTTAAACACAAAAACCCTTAGATTAGGCGAGTGAAACCTGATTTAAGAGAGGTTAGATTAATTAGTGACTTAAGCTAATTCAAACTATCCTACAAAAACCCCTAAATCACGAGATTAAGGTGAGTGAAGCCTTGAAATCAGATTTAGAACCCTTAGGCGAAAGCAAACGAGTGAAGCCTGTTTAAACCTAAGACTAAACGAATCAAGAAACGCATCAAATGGTATCAGAGCTGTTGGTGTGATTATTGAGTCGTTATTCCTTGTTCTTGAGCAATCAAGAAACAATTCGTGCTAGTTTCTTGGTTCTTGTTCTTCTCGGCGCTGATCTGGACCAGTTGGAAGTTTTAGGTTACCGCCAACTATCTACTTGGTATTTTTCGGTGATTCTTTTTGGGTTGGATTCCTACTTGACTAAAATTATAGCCTGTAAAATTTCGTGGTCATTGGATAAGTGACGAGAAATCTACAGCAACAAACATTCGAGGGAAGATTACCGATTGTGTGCAAATATGGTGAGTAAATAAACGGAAGCTCACTTGCTAGAACAGATGGCTGCTTTGATGGAACAAAACATTACTTTTATGAATCATATGAAGAGTCTTGAAGGGGAGAACTATGACACATTCCAAGTGCTACTCAGTGAAGGCGTTTGTGCTTCTCTTAGCGCAAATGATCTCGTTTCTTGTTATGATGTAACTTGAGGACAAGTCAAGTTCGTTTTCAAGAGGGGGAGTATGATGCAGAAGCATTCAAGGTTTCCTTTCTTGGTCCGTTTCTTTAATGTTTCTTAGATTAGATTTTGGCTTTCAAGTTTTTACCTTTCACTTGAAAGGGTCATTCTTGCTTTAAGCGTTAGGATTTCTATTTTGATTAGGAATTGTTTTGGTCTAGTGAGTTCCTATTTGAATTAGGACTTGTCTTTAGCAAAAGAGATTCCTATTTGAATTAGGACTTGTTTTTAGCAAAGTAAGTTCCTAAGTAGATTAGGAATTGACTTTGCTTTTTAGGAATGTCTAGGAGTTTTAGGAGGATTGAATAGCCTAATCTATGTTGAATTAAACTTAGTTAGTTTAGTCATATCCGAATGAGGAACTTGGGGATCAAGTTTCTGTTTTCTTAGGTTTTATAGGTCAAATGGGATTCTAATTCAATTAGGATTAGTCTTCTAATTTGATTAGGTTTAGGATTAGTTTTGAGTCAATAAATAAAAGTTGTAAACTTCGAATTATACAAGTTTGTTTTGTTGATTAAACCTAGCTTTATTGCTTGTAATTTGGAATGTTTCTTTTTAAGTTTTCTTTGTGTTTGACGAGTGAAGTTAAACACAAAAACCCTTAGATTAGGCGAGTGAAACCTGATTTAAGAGAGGTTAGATTAATTAGTGACTGAAGCTAATTCAAACTATCCTACAAAAACCCCTAAATCACGAGATTAAGGTGAGTTAAGCCTTGAAATCAGATTTAGAACCCTTAGGCGAAAGCAAACGAGTGAAGCCTGTTTAAACCTAAGACTAAACGAATCAAGAAACGCATCAAATGGTATCAGAGCTGTTGGTGTGATTATTGAGTCGTTATTCCTTGTTCTTGAGCAATCAAGAAACAATTCGTGCTAGTTTCTTGGTTCTTGTTCTTCTCGGCGCTGATCTGGACCAGTTGGAAGTTTTAGGTTACCGCCAACTATCTACTTGGTATTTTTCGGTGATTCTTTTTGGGTTGGATTCCTACTTGACTAAAATTATAGCCTGTAAAATTTCGTGGTCATTGGATAAGTGACGAGAAATCTACAGCAACAAACATTCGAGGGAAGATTACCGATTGTGTGCAAATATGGTGAGTAAATAAACGGAAGCTCACTTGCTAGAACAGATGGCTGCTTTGATGGAACAAAACATTACTTTTATGAATCATATGAAGAGTCTTGAAGGGGAGAACTATGACACATTCCAAGTGCTACTCAGTGAAGGCGTTTGTGCTTCTCTTAGCGCAAATGATCTCGTTTCTTGTTATGATGTAACTTGAGGACAAGTCAAGTTCGTTTTCAAGAGGGGGAGTATGATGCAGAAGCATTCAAGGTTTCCTTTCTTGGTCCGTTTCTTTAATGTTTCTTAGATTAGATTTTGGCTTTCAAGTTTTTACCTTTCACTTGAAAGGGTCATTCTTGCTTTAAGCGTTAGGATTTCTATTTTGATTAGGAATTGTTTTGGTCTAGTGAGTTCCTATTTGAATTAGGACTTGTCTTTAGCAAAAGAGATTCCTATTTGAATTAGGACTTGTTTTTAGCAAAGTAAGTTCCTAAGTAGATTAGGAATTGACTTTGCTTTTTAGGAATGTCTAGGAGTTTTAGGAGGATTGAATAGCCTAATCTATGTTGAATTAAACTTAGTTAGTTTAGTCATATCCGAATGAGGAACTTGGGGATCAAGTTTCTGTTTTCTTAGGTTTTATAGGTCAAATGGGATTCTAATTCAATTAGGATTAGTCTTCTAATTTGATTAGGTTTAGGATTAGTTTTGAGTCAATAAATAAAAGTTGTAAACTTCGAATTATACAAGTTTGTTTTGTTGATTAAAACTAGCTTTATTGCGTGTAATTTGGAACGTTTCTTTCCAAGTTTTCTTTGTGTTTGATGAGTGAAGTTAAACATAAAAACCCTTAGATTAGGCGATTGAATCCTGATTTAAGAGAGGTTAGATTAATTAGTGAGTAAAGCTAATTCAAACTATCCTCAAAAAACCCCTAAATCACGAGATTAAGGTGAGTGAAGCCTTGAAATCAGATTTAGAACCCTTAGGGGAAAACAAACGAGTGAAGCTTGTTTAAACCTAAGACTAAAAGAATCAAGAAACATATCAAATGGTATCAGCGCTGTTGGTGTGATTATTGAGTCGTTATTCCTTGTTCTTGAGCAATCAAGAACCAATTCGTGCTAGTTTCTTGGTTCTTGTTCTTCTCGGCGCAGATCTGGACCAGTTAGAAGTTTTAGGTTACTGCGAACTATCTACTTGGTATTTTTCTTTGATTTATTTTGGGTTGGATTTCTATTGGACTAAACCTATATCATGTAAAATTTCGTGGTCATTGGATAATTGACGCAAAATCTACAACAATAAAAATTCGAGGGAAGATTACCGATTGTGTGCAAATATGGTTAGTAAATCAACGGAAGCTCACTTGCTAGAACAGATGGCTGCTTTGATGGAACAAAACATTACTTTTATGAATCATATGAAGAGTCTTGAAGGGGAGAACTATGACACATTCCAAGTTCGTTTTCTAGAGGGGGAGAATGATGCAGAAGCATTCAAGGTTTCCTTTCTTGGTCCGTTTCTTTAATGTTTCTTAGATTAGATTTTGGCTTACAAGTTTTTACCTTTCACTTGAAAGGGTTTTTCTTGTTTTAAGCGTTAGGATTTATATTTTGATTAGGAATTGTTTTGGTCTAGTGAGTTCGTATTTGAATTAGGACTTGTCTTTAGCAAAAGAGATTTCTATTTGAATTAGGACTTGTTTTTAGCAAAGTAAGTTCCTAAGTGGATTAGGACTTGACTTTGGTTATTAGGCATGTCTAGGAGTTTTAGGAGGATTGAATAACCTAATTTATGTTGAATTAAACTTAGTTAGTTTAGTCTTATCCGAATTAGGAACTTGGGGATCAAGTTTCGGTTTTCTTAGGTTTTCTAGGTCAAATGGGATTCTAATTCAATTAGGATTGGTCTTCTAATTTGATTAGGTTTAGGATTAGTTTTGAGTCTATAAATAAAAGTTGTAAACTTCGAATTATACAAGTTTGTTTTGTTGATTAAACCTAGCTTTATTGCTTGTAATTTGGAACGTTTCTTTCCAAGTTTTCTTTGTATTTGATGAGTGAAGTTAAACATAAAAACCCTTAGATTAGGCGATTGAAACCTGATTTAAGAGAGGTTAGATTAAATAGTGAGTGAAGCTAATTCAAACTATCCTCAAAAAACCCCTAAATCACGAGATTAAGGTGAGTGAAGCCTTGAAATCAGATTTAGAACCCTTAGGCGAAAACAAACGTGTGAAGCTTGTTTAAACCTAAGACTAAACGAATCAAGAAACATATCAAATGGTATCAGCGCTGTTGGTGTGATTATTGAGTCGTTATTCCTTGTTCTTGAGCAATCAAGAATCAATTCGTGCTAGTTTCTTGGTTCTTGTTCTTCTCGACGCAAATCTGGACCAGTTAGAAGTTTTAGGTTACTGCGAACTATCTACTTGGTATTTTTCGGTGATTCTTTTTGGGTTAGATTTCTATTGTACTAAAACTATAGCCTGTAAAATTTCGTGGTCATTGGATAAGTGACGCAAAATCTGCAGCAACAAACATTCTAGGGAAGATTACCGGTTGTGTGCAAATATGGTGAGTAAATCAACGGAAGCTCACTTGCTAGAACAGATGGCTGCTTTGATGGAACAAAACATTACTTTTATGAATCATATGAAGAGTCTTGAAGGGGAGAACTATGACACATTCCAAGTGCTACTCAGTGAAGGCGTTTGTGCTTCTCTTAGCGCAAATGATCTCGTTTCTTGTTATGATGTAACTTGAGGACAAGTCAAGTTCGTTTTCAAGAGGGGGAGTATGATGCGGAAGCATTCCAAGTTTCCTTTCTTGGTCCGTTTCATTAATATTTCTTAGATTAGATTTTGGCTTACAAGTTCTTACCTTTTGATTAGGGGATTTTTATCCACCAAGCGCCGTTTGACAAGTGGACCAACCAGGTTCCGCCACGCGTCCTCCACGGACCACTTAAGACACGCCACGTGTCCACCCATGCCAAATGGGACAACCGGCCATCAAGGCCCATTTCAGTCTAGAAGCCCGATCGGCCCTAGGTTTACCTTAAACCTAGAGAGTTGCACGCTTCCCAAGGCTATAAATACTCGATTAATCCTCATTAATCAAGGGACGGAATAATTAACAGAACAGAGGAGAAACATTACGGAACACACTAATAACCGGCTGATCTCGCTAGCAAAGCAGATTACCTACATTAAATACTCTCACCTAGAGAGACCTTATTACTTTAATTTCTGTGTTAATTACTCCTTAATCAGGTACTAACTTGACCGTTGGAGGCGGAGCTCTCAGGAGTCTCCGTTATTTTGCAGGTACAGGCGTCCGGTTCCAGTCTCGGAATTGTAGCTCTCCCGCAGGACATCAGAAAACCCCAAAACATTTGGCGCCGTCTGTGGGGAGAGTACTTCAGAGATGGCATCCAAGTCTGTACCGACCCCAGAAGAGAGGCGTCCCCTAGACGACCCTCAAGTTCAGTCGGACCATGATACCGAAAGTGAATTTGAAGTTGAAACTCATACAGCTCCAGACGGGACCCTAAGGGCCCGCCGTACCCGTCATACTGAAATAAGGGAACGGGAGTATCTTCAAACAGGAAGCGAGCCAGCAGGCGCACCGCTTGCTCGGCAACAGCCGACTGATGGGTCTGCTCCCATCACAAGGAACGAACTCATGACCTTCATGAGGGGATTCAAGGGAGAGATCCAAGAGTTGATCAACAAAAAACCGCCTGCTTCAGTCAAAGAGCAGGCGGCCAAAAAACCTTCCACTTCACTGAAGAGGAAGCCAGTTCAAGGGCGAGAGGCGACTCCCCATCCTAAATCTAAGAAGCGGGAGCCGTCTGCTCTTGATTTCACAAAACTCCGTTATCCTACGGGAAATAGGAAACCGGTTCGTCATATTCAGGCGGATGGGTCAAAGCAAACGTTCACAGATGCTCGGCACCTGCTAGAGTAGAAGAAGAGTGACCGATTATCAGAGTCGGCTTCTACTTCAAATTTTCAGGACAGTTTGCGAAATGCCTCGATAAGGCCAACTCAGTCGTACCATGAGAGTCAGTCAGGCGGCACCTCCCGACAGTCTGGCTTTCATAGTGCGCAGGCGGTACCAAATTTGCCATTTATGCCGCAACAACAATATTTTATGCAGCCACCTCCATTTGGTGGACCTGCAGCAAAAAACGTCCAACCTATGGACTGGCAGCTACGGCTGCTTAGACTTGGTGAACAGCCGTCGGCCTTCTCCAAGGAAATTACTGAAGCCGCTCAGCCGGCCAAAGTAAAAAATGTTTTAGTAGGCGCCTATGATGGCACTACTAACCCGGAAGACCATCTGATGGCATTCACCAACCTGATGTACCTTCAAGGGTTGGATGATCCCACTTGGTGCAAGTGTTTCCCAGCAACTCTCAAGGGAATTGCACAGCAATGGTTCGGCAACCTGCCGACT
Organism: Chenopodium quinoa; assembly: GCF_001683475.1. NCBI lineage: Eukaryota > Viridiplantae > Streptophyta > Magnoliopsida > Caryophyllales > Amaranthaceae > Chenopodium > Chenopodium quinoa. Next base: position 126,228 of record NW_018743412.1, on the reverse strand, counting down.
GGTTGTGTAAACAGTTTCAGGACGCTTGCTTACTTATTTGCCTCCAACTTTGCAATGAACATCCCTGCGAAGAAAACGACCCTTGATTTGGGAACAATTCAGCAGGGTGAAAAGGAGGGGCTTCGTTCCTACATCAGGCGGTTCAACCTGATGAGAATACAGATTCAAGGGTTACCGGATGAGGTAGCTTATACTGACTTTTTTAGAGGTCTCAAAGACGGGTCTACCTTCAAATTTGATTTAGTTCGAAAAAGGGTGGCGACTCTTCAAGAGGCCTTGATTGAAGCAGAAGCCTATATACAGGCGACTGATCTGTGTACAATGAAACAGTCGGACGGGAAGAGGTTCGACAATAGAGAAGGACGACAGAAACAGTCGTCCAACAAAGATGAAAAAAGAAAAGGGGTCTGGGCGGCTGATTCCTCTAAACAGCCGGCCAAGAAGAAAAAGGAATTCAAACCATACTCCCCAAAGTATGTGTTTAACAAGGATAACCAGTTTATCCTAAAAGAAATAAAGGGACGGCTCTCAATTGAGAAACCGCTCCCCATGAAGGGTTCTGCGAGCAACCGGAGCCAAGACAAAATCTGTGCTTATCATGATGACATTGGTCATCACACCAATGACTGCATTAGTCTCATGCGGTACCTAGACCGCTTGGCTGATCAAGGTGATCTTGACACTTATGTCAAGAAATCTACGGGGAATACTTCCTCAAAAAAGCAGTCGGCCAAAAAGAATCAACAGGCCGACAGTTCCGATACAGATGATGCAGTCGTCTACACCATTGCAGGCGGCTTCTCAGGAGGCGGCCCCACTATTAGGGGCAACAAAGATAATATAAGGCGGTTAGATGTAAATTCCGTTCACCAAGAACGACCGTCCAAATATACATTTCCTGAGATTGTCATCACTGAAGAGGATCTAGGAGGAATAAGGGGGCCGCATGACGACCCTCTCGTTATTGAATGTAAAGTGGCCAACCAGAGAGTTGGTCGAATCCTCATAGATACTGGGAGCTCTTCAGATCTCATCAGCAGCAAATGTCTGTCAAAACTGAAATATCAGACGGACTGCATACATCCGGCCTCCCACCCTTTAATAGGGTTTGGAGGAGGAGTCGTCCACCCACTGGGACGAGTTGATCTACCCGTCCGCCTGGGCGAAAAAGGGGAAGGACGACACATGGTAGTCCGATTCCTAGTTGTAGAGGAACTCTCTGCCTACAACATGATTCTGTAATTTCATTCATTTGGAAAAACGTCATCACTCGGTTCGGGGTTCCCATGTCTATGGTTTTTGATAATGGTCCCCAATTTGAGACGCCTGTTCTCAAAAGCTGGTTGGGAGACCAAGGAATTGGACATTACTTTGCATCTGTCGGCCGTCCACAAGCAAACGGCCAGGTAGAAGCCTTTAATAAAATCATCTCAGACGGTCTCAAGAAAAAAATTGAACGAGCAGGCGGCCTATGGGCAGATGAACTACCACATGTTCTTTGGGCCATTAGGACGACTGAAAAAGGGGCGACTGGAGAAACTCCATTCCTCCTAACCTATGGTGCAGAAGCTGTTCTTCCAATAGAACACTACGAGCCGACTCTTCGAGTAATGCTATATGACGAAGAGGCAAACTGGGAAGCTATGCGCCTGGCATTAGACTCACTTCCTGAAAAGAGGGGCAATGCTGTTTTGCGCCATGAAATCTACCGCCTGAGAATGACTAGATCATACAACAAAAAAGTGCACAGGCGTCCACTCAAAGTAGGGGACTTTGTACTTAGAAAAATGGAAGCAGTTGGTAGGGCTAACGAGTCTGGCAAACTAACTCCCAACTGGGAAGGACCCTACCGAATCTATGCGGAAGTCAGGGACGGTACCTACCGTCTGGAAACACCAGACGGACAACCGTTGCCTCGAACTTGGAATGTAGATAACCTTAAGAAATATTTCTTTTGAATGATGTAAAGTAAAGAGCTACTTAATAAAGTTGGCACTTACTATTCAATTTTGTATTACGAGGGGCATGCCGTCTGTACCTTTACAGTCGGCTACTCTCCATTGAGTTTCACTCTTTATCTTTACAGAGGCCGCCGTCTGTTCCATTACAGTCGGCTACTCTCCCTCGAGTATTTTACTCACAATACTTAGCTAAAAAGTTTAGGGCCTGGCCGATCCTGTAACTAACAGGCGGCTACCCTTCTTTTACTTAGCACATACGTTCACCAAGAACATACCAAGGCCACTGGCCGAATGATCAGACCAGGCGCCTAGTCAACTGATCTAACTTTTAAAAACTAATCCGACCTGTCCCAACATTATAGCAGGCGTCCGGCGGCATCCATTCGGATGAAATTCGTCGCAGAGAGCAGCTCCCTTTTGGGTGGAACATTGTTCTATAAACTAATTACACGGCACCTATACGACTGTCCCAAAGGGCAACCACGTAGCCGTTTTTGAGACAAGGATAACTCTATCACTAACCAAACCAGTGGTAGCAGTTGACATCTGAGTCAGATGACCGCCTGTATTACTTGGGATAAATGCAGGGGGTACCTATTGAGTTAATAGCCAACAAACATTGGCGAATCAAGGGGTCTAGCCGGTCTACGCCGCCTGGTACCTCTACTTCTCAAACAAAAGTGACGGAGACTGAGTAACTCCAAAGTTAACTCATAGTCACTCCTTCAAATTTGGTATGGAACCTAAAAAGTTTGAGTCGTCCGCCTGTTTTATACAAACAAGGGCACTCGAACCCCTATTCCTACTGGATAACCTATTGAGTAAATAGCCAACAAACATTGGTGAATCAAGGGGTCTAGCCGGCCTACGCCGCCTGATACCTTTACTACTCAATCAAGATTGTGACGAAGACTAAGTAACTCCTATGTTAACTTAATAGTCACTCAAACTTAGTACTGAGCCTAAAAGGTACGAGTCGTCCACTTGTTTTTAATAAACAAAGGCTCTCAACGAATACTCTTGCTAGGTTAACAAATAACAAATTAGAGGCCAACATTGGCAATAAAGGGAAACAACCGGTACCCGCCGCTTGTTTTCCTACTTAAATTCCTTGGCTACTTGGTAATTCTATTTACTTGGTCAAATTGAATAAAGAGTTCGAATACCGATTGATTAAATGGCCGACTGATCATCTATCCTGGAAACAGACAACCAGTCGTCCAGGGGCATAGGCGGCATACTTACTATTTGTACCTGTCTTAACGTTCGGCCATACACAACAGTCTGTCTAGTGAGCAAATTTCAAATACTTAGACAAATTTGAACAAAAACAAAAAAATTTGATTAAAATGAGCCGGCCATAAAAGACCAGCAGAATATTCAAAACCCCGGCCCCCTGGCCGGGTAATTACAAAGCAAACGGCACGCAGGCCGTGAAAAGAAAAAATATACTTAAAGCTTAAGAAGGGGGCAGTTCAGTATCAGCAGCAGCCGCCTGGTCAGCACTCTTCTTGCTGGACTCGGCCTTCGCTGCATCATCTTTTGATGCCTTTCCCCCAAGTGGCACAAGCGCCACAACCGGCTCTTCCTCCTCCAACGCAACGTCCATCGCCTCTTCTTCAGCAGCCGCCAGGATCTGTTGATTATATATTTCCGAACACTGGCGGTACGTTCTTTCCCATGAGGCAAAGTCGGCACTGGGGAACAGTCGTTCCCAGGTCATGCGTTGGATTTGGGCGGAGTCTTCCACCATCTCCCGGACGAGCTCTTGTTTTTCTTGCTCGGCCTTGTCCGAGAGCTCTTGGGTAAGACTCTTCTCCTGGTTCACCAGGCGTTCTTTTACGTTAGCCAAAGATTTCTCCATGGCTTCGTAAGAGTGCATTTTCTGGCGAAGGGGTTTCAGCTCGGCTTTAAATTTGGTGACGGTCCCCTCCAGCTCGTCAACCTTCTTTTGGGCCGCCTCTAGCTGAGCCCGAACAGCGGCGGTCGCCTGCGCCTGATAATAAAGAAGATCAATGGTCAGTACTTCATTTTGGGCAATTTGAAACATTGCTTTATCACAGCTGGAGGCGGCCATAGCCTTTGCGGCCTTTACCTCTTTGTTTTTCCGATCAATCGGCTTGCGAAGGCTGTTGACTCGGAGCAGGGCCTAAGTACAAAGAAAAACAGGCGTCAGTTTCCAATCAAAAGGGTTAACAGGCGTCCTGGAACTTCAAAAGGGTATACCTCAGCTAGGATCCCCGAAATTCCATCGAGGTCAAGGGTGCCGGCACCCTTGACCGCCTCCCTGTCAGAGGGAGGAACTACTTTAACCATTGACTTGGCTACCTCAACCAAGTCAAGTCCCTGGGGGCCGGCTGCATTAAGCAAAAGGAAAAACAAGTTAGACCTAATCAAGAAGGAAGCAAGAGTGAGTTTTTACAAGCAAGTGTCCATACATCTAGGCGGCCCCGCCTGGGTTTTTGAGGAAGTGGCCGGCTGCTTCTCAGCCGCCACTGTTTTCCTGGAAGACCCAGGAGAGCTTGCAACAGTCGTTCTCCGGGCCTTGGGGTCCGGCTGTTGCGAGGAAGAAGCCCTTGGAGTGCCAGACTGAAAACAAAAAGAGTTAGTATATGCATAATACAACTTAAAGGGGAAGAGTTTTCAAAGCTGACCAAGGGTGCCTCCTTGCTGGGGGAGTCGGCGTACGACTGCTTCATTAGTGAAACCCGCAGCATGGCCGCCGCAGTCTTAGATGCTGTTATTTTACTCATGGCGTCGGCTGAAAGAAATAAACAGCAAAGTTAGTAAAAATCCCAAGTAAACAAGGCGTGAAAAAACAGAGTATTCGTCAGGCCGGCTACCTCTAGAGCACCGACTGCCGAGGCCACAGGCGGCCAAGAAGTACTCATCATAGAGCCACTTGAAGCTCGGGACGCAGTGTAGGGGTACTTGCTCTCGTACCCCTGAAGTAGAGTTCACCCTAGTCTCTACTTTGAAGAGTCCTTTGTCTAGGATCTCTCTTTTAGCCTTTGGGGGAACAGGCGGCATGCTGCGGCCGCCTGCAAGAAGAGGCGGATCCCTGTTCCACTTGTTAAAACGTTTGTTCAGCTCCGTGTCTGAACTCTCGATAATAAGGAAGGTGTTCCGCCAATCCTTCCATTTGTTTGCCTTACCTCTCGTCATGAGGTAACCCCTGTGGCTTGTTAGTTGATACCAGCCGGTACCTCCCGACTTAGGGGTCCGGCTGAGATAGTTCATGTGGGCGAAAGCCTCAAAACTTGGCTCCACCCCGTTCAGTTCGCACCCGGCCACATAGCCGAGTACGTTTACCCAAGAGTTGGGGGCTAACTGCCATAACCCCAGATCATACCCATCTAAAATCCGCTGAACAGCCGGATGTAATGGGAAGCGCAGACCAGCTTTGATGGCCGCCACATAGCAGCCAAAACAGCCGTCACCATAGCTGGTACCAGCCGGCCAGACGACAGTATCTTCTGGATCCGGCACAAACAGTAAATACTCCGGGCCCATTTTGTGGTTAGCAATAAAGCTCGCCACGTTGTCTCGCATGGTTGCGATCCGGCCCCGGGGCACCCTGCAGTAGTAGGGGGTGTTTTCCTCTCTGTAAGAGGCGGACGGCTCTGCCCAATTATCCCCCTTCTCCACTGCATGGGAACTTCTCGCCTCTTGTAGGCGGTTATGTTTTTCTTCTGAGTCAGAAGAACTATGGTCAGAAGAACTATGGTCAGAAGAGCTGGAATCGGACTCGTCCCCTGACGAGTCCGAAGAGGACGACGCCTCCCCTCTCCTAGAGGGGCCCGCCTCCTCTCCCTTAGAAGGAGCAGAAGGTAAATTAGACATGTCCACGGTTAGATGAGAAGGGAACACCTTGGTCCCTCTCTCAGAACTGTCAGCTTGACAGTCGCCTCGTTCCACATCTGGCGCCTGGTCAGATGTTTCGCTAAGGAGTACCCTTTGGGAGGAGCCGTCTGAGTTTGATATTCTAGCAGTCTTTTTTGTTCTGGCCATCACGTTCTGCATAGACACAGATTCAGTCGGACTCTGTATAAAGGGCAAAGATGGGTCCAGAAAAGGGCAGGCGGCACTCCTAGTCCTAGATTCAGCCGTCCCCGGTGACCGGCTGATCACTAACTTAGGGCGTGTCGTGTGCTTCCATGGTGCCATTTCAAAAAATAAAAAGAAAATTAAGAGTAAGAGAACTGAGTTACCTGAACGGATGACAGTTGATGAAGTCCTGAAAGTTCGGGTCAGTCGGCTTGTCAGAACAGGCGGTAGGCAGAAAAAGTCCGAAAATGTCAGATCAAGTTCAGGGGTCCGAATGTTCTCGCAAAAATTCTCAAATGTGAAAATGACCGAAGTCAGCACTTCCTTTTATAGGCAAAATGAGAAGGCGAAGGGTCGCTTCCGAATTCAAATTTGGGCGGGAGAATCTCCCGGCCGTCTGCAAGGTGACACCTGTAACGGGCCGTCGCCTGTCACCGTGCGACACCTGTCACAGGCGACACTTGACCAGTCGCGTGCCACCTGTGAGGGGCAAATGATTAGGGGATTTTTATCCACCAAGCGCCGTTTGACAAGTGGACCAACCAGGTTCCGCCACGCGTCCTCCACGGACCACTTAAGACACGCCACGTGTCCACCCATGCCAAATGGGACAACCGGCCATCAAGGCCCATTTCAGTCTAGAAGCCCGATCGGCCCTAGGTTTACCTTAAACCTAGAGAGTTGCACGCTTCCCAAGGCTATAAATACTCGATTAATCCTCATTAATCAAGGGACGGAATAATTAACAGAACAGAGGAGAAACATTACGGAACACACTAATAACCGGCTGATCTCGCTAGCAAAGCAGATTACCTACATTAAATACTCTCACCTAGAGAGACCTTATTACTTTAATTTCTGTGTTAATTACTCCTTAATCAGGTACTAACTTGACCGTTGGAGGCGGAGCTCTCAGGAGTCTCCGTTATTTTGCAGGTACAGGCGTCCGGTTCCAGTCTCGGAATTGTAGCTCTCCCGCAGGACATCAGAAAACCCCAAAACACCTTTCACTTGAAAGGATCATTCTTGCTTTAAGCGTTAGGATTTCTATTTTGATTAGGAATTGTTTTGGTCTAGTGAGTTCCTATTTGAATTAGGACTTGTCTTTAGCAAAAGAGATTCCTATTTGAATTAGGACTTGTTTTTAGCAAAGTAAGTTCCTAAGTGGATTAGGACTTGACTTTGGTTTTTAGGCGTGTCTAGGAGTTTTAGGAGGATTGAATAACCTAATCTAAGTTGAATTAAACTTAGTTAGTTTAGTCATATCCGAATTAGGAACTTGGGGATCAAGTTTCGGTTTTCTTAGGTTTTTTAGGTCAAATGGGATTTTAATTAAATTAGGATTAGTCTTCTAATTTGATTAGGTTTAGGATTAGTTTTGATTCTATAAATAAAGGTTGTAAATTTCGAATTATACAAGTTTGTTTTGTTGATTAAACCTAGCTTTATTGCTTGTAATTTGGAACGTTTCTTTCCAAGTTTTCTTTGTGTTTGACGAGTGAAGTTAAACATAAAAACCCTTAGATTAGGCGAGTGAAACCTGATTTAAGAGAGGTTAGATTAATTAGTAAGTGAAGCTAATTCAAACTATCCTCAAAAAACCCCTAAATCACGAGATTAAGGTGAGTGAAGCCTTGAAATCAGATTTAGAACCCTTAGGCGAAAACAAACGAGTGAAGCTTGTTTAAACCTAAGACTAAACGAATCAAGAAACGCATCAATATCTTACTACTATTATACTTAAGATACGGAGGTTGAGAGGTATTCTAATAATTATCAACCTCTCACTAATGTAATCATTTTTAACATTAACAATGTAATAAGAGTTTGAATAAAAATAAACAATCTAATAATAGTTATTCCAAAATTAAAGTTTGTGGTTTCCAACAAGGATATGGACGTATGTCTACTTTTATTTAGTGGAGGTTAGTTTGGAAAATATTTGGATTATAAAAGATCGTTCGAAGTTTAAGAATTCTATTAAGTGGTATAATTATATCTTGGGTAAGGCTGTTTCACACTAATTTATTGTGAGACATTAAAGTCGTGGGGAAAAAAATTGGTAGGAAATTGTTTAGAGATGCTCACTCATTCTCATAAGCGTTTGGCGGGAGGCTCGACAATCGTTGATAGTTATGTCAACGATCAGCATTCGATGAACAGTGGATCTACTCATTCGCTGCTAGAGTAAAACCTATTTTTTTTCTTTTTTTTTTTTTTTTTTTGTTTTGAGATCTTGATAATTTCCATTGTTTTAAAGGAACACAGGAGATGCATAATACTTAGTCAACTTGCATTTGTCCTACATTAACGTTCGTCTAATAGTAGGGGATGCCACAAAATTCTTATATATACATTTTCTTAGATTTAATGGCCTTAAATTCAAGAGTGATTTCATTTATATTTTTAAATTCTTTCTTATTTTGGCGAGATTATGGATGTATGTCATGTTTTTAGCCTTTACAATGCGGTTGCATCAGATAATGGAGAATGTAATGTTTTTTACTTTCAAACATTTTCTCATAGTCGCTAATTTATTGGTATATGTTGTATTTAAATCTTAGATGCATTTGTTGACTATTGAGTAGATAAAATTATCTTACAAGAAAAAGTTTATAATTCTTGAACTTAAATATTATCTTGAGGTTCTTGAAAAAGTAGGTTTGTCTGTGCTGCAGCATGTTGAGGTTGTTGTTCCTAACCCAAAGGCTGATGATGTATTAGTTAAGATTTGAGGCAGCAACTCAGAATGTGATGGATTGGAAGATACATAATGGTATTCCACGGCCCTTCTTACCCCGCAAGTTCCTCACAATACCTAGTATGTCATACGCTCATATTGGCGATACTGTTGTAGTTTGTTACACTCTTCACACAAGCAGCTTAATCGTCATCTTTTGTACTCTGTTAAGTTTGTGAACGTGTGAATTTAGATTGCACTGTAGCTTTTCTTGTTGAGCATGAAGTTTAGGGGTGGGTGGATGGCATTGCACCTATGAATCCCAAGATTTTTGGTCCATTCAGCACTCATCTACTACGAGGGTTTACCCCACTCTCCCCTCCTGCTAATCCATAAACTACAAAATTCACTTGACATATACAAGTAGTTTTATTTATCCATCCTCCTGATCCCCCCCCCCCCCCCCCTTATGAGAAAAGTTGTTTTAAACTGATTTCAGGCTGTATGTCAAATTATGGATTTAGCCCACTCTGTCCTCATGCTAATCCCTAAACTTCAAAAACAAATTTTCATTTCTTTGATCTCACTTGACATATACGAGTAGTTTTATTTATCCATCCCTCTGCTCCCCCGCCCCCTTTCTCATGCGAAAGTTGTTTTAAACTGATTTCAGGGTGTATGTCAAGTTTGGTTTTTGCTATATCATTATTATTTTTCTTGAAGTGGCTGCGACCATTTTCCTTAAATTGTTTTTCTTTGTGTAGTGTAAGAGCTTAAGAAGGCATGTTAATGGGTGCTTGTAAATTAGTGATACTTATCCTAACAAACAGTTCTTTGCATGGTGGATGACTATATCTTTTAAGATCCTTCTTTATCTTAAGACTGGTTTTCATGTTGGTAGGAACTGACGTTGCTCGGGGAGGTAGTTCAGTCCTGATCTGCTTTAACAATGTTGAAAAACGGTAATAAGGTCGTGCCTTTTCTTAGCTATGTTATAACTCTGTAAGTTGCTTGCTTCCCCTTCTCATCCTTTCAATCAGAATAGATTTTTTTGAATTCTCTATGAGTGAGGGGCATGCCCAATCTCAGCCTCTTGCTATTTAGGTCACTGAGTCCCGATCTCATAAGACAATTAAGTGAGCTTTTTGTGGATAAAACCAAAAGTGTGACTGATTTATATTGCGACTGACAGACTGGGGGTGCACTGCCTGAGTATGTTGCGGCAAAGAAAGAAAGTTATTCGACCACTGGAAGTTTCAGCACCCAAAGGTGCAGCCTACCTGTTGCTGCCCTTATTACTCTATTAAGTTGTTGCACATTCCACACCCGACTATTACATCCACGAAGAACTTGTACAAGACTAAACATGCCATCTTCTTTATTTAAATGAATCCTGTGATTTTAGATTATCAATGATTTGCTTAATCCGACTGGTCATAATCTACGTGTAAGAGAAGATGCCCAGGTTTGTGTTGGTTTCAGTTATTGGCTAGAATATAATCTTTCCATATTATGTCTGTTTTTGGCTCTTAGTGTTATGTCTTTGCTGCTGCTCCATTATTTTACTACATTTATTGGAATCATTAGCTGGTTCGTCGTCCATTTGAGACGATCTCAGTAATCGAAAGTGGCTTATAAAACACAGCAAGCACATATACACAGGAGGCCAAAAAAACACCTACACACATCTAGCAAACACACCATAAAAAAATAGCACCCAATAAAAAACAGACCAGCAGCCCACCAAAACAGCAGCACCATCCTACACCACTACTGCTCAGAACCCAAACAACAGCCCAACCAGTACAGAGCAGACACCAGCAAGCCCTATAGGAAAACAGGCAGACAGACGGCACCAGCTGAGCATAAAGTCAAAGGAGACAAACTCTAAATCCATGAGCAGCAGCTCCCAGCAAGTCCTGACAGAGACAGCAGCCTGCACAGAAAACAGACACATCTGCATCACCACCAAGAACCAGCCTAGCAACACTGCAGCTTAGCATCACAGCTCCCAGAAAACCAGCAACATGGCTGCAAAAGGAAAACAGATAGCAGCACAGTAGTATCAACACTGTAATCTCAAGTGTTTTTTTTTTTTTTATAGTTTTTTAAAGAGTAATATTACAAGTTATTGAAGAAAATATATGTGTTTTATGTATATTTTGATTATATATAAGTATTTGGTACCATTTAAGTGAAAAAAAATGCAAAAAAAATTTCTTTTTATTTTTTTATTTTTTTTGGGCATTTTTGACACCGGTTTTGGAAAAGAACCGGTGCCAAAAGTTTTTTTTTTAAAATTTTTTTGGGGACTTTTGGCACCAGTTCTAAGTCAAAACCGGTGTCTATTGTATTGAAATAATAAAAAAAAAAGGCGCACCGTGGGTAATTAGCATCGGTTAACCGGTGCCAAAGAGGGTATTTTGCATCGGTTAACCGGTGCCAAATCTTTAAATAGCCACCGGTTTTGAACCGGTGCCAAATCTTCAGAGATTTGGCATCCCTCAAATACCCAACGATTCAAAACCGGTGCCAAAGAGGGGGTTTAAATCGGTGCCTATTTTTCACCTAGTGATAAAATGGTGTTAGGTTCAAAGAAGAGAAAAAGTGGGAAGGAACCTCAAGGTTCAACATCCGAAAACCCCCAATCAAGTGAACAACCTACTCCACCACCTTTGCCACCCCTCAAATTCCACAATAAAAATCACAAATCCATCTACGACAATTTGCAAAACTGGAAATTCAGACCAACAAAAATCTACCACCAACCTTTACAACAAAGCTAGGCATAGACGACGATTGTTGGTTCCTATTCAACCATCTTAGGTATGGCTCATTTGTGACAAGTGCCTACCGAACCTATAAGGAGCCCACTCTTGAGTTCCTTGCCTCTTTTGAATGTCATGCCGCGGGGGATAAGGACGTCACCATCTCTTTTCAACTCTTCAACAAAAAGGAGACTGTTAACCTTCGCCAGTTTAACCAACTTTTGGACCTTTACCCAGACGCCGACATGTTCCTCCCCGAGCACGAGGTTTTTCGTGATTATAATCCCCTTTCGTGGTGGAAAGTCATCTCAAGGATGGACGCCTTCAATGCCAAGTATTCCTTGGCCAGTCAAATCATGCACCCAGCCATCAGACTTTTACATCGAATTCTCGGGTACATGGTTTATGATAAACAAGACTTGGGAAAGATCACAGCGGAGGAAATCCGAATTTCGTGGCTGCTACACAGCCAGAGTTGGGGCATAGAGTGAATTTTGATTTCCTATTCACCAAGTGCATTGAAGGGGTCCTCTCGGGTACAAGGAAAGGGGAGATACATTTCGATGGGATGATCACCCGGTTGGCCAAGAAATTAGGTCACATGGAAAAGTTGGGTTGCACTCCCATTGGGAAGAGTGAAGGAAGTGATATCTAGCTTGATCTTGAGCAATTGAAAACGATGAAGTTCATTGCGGATACGGAGGATAGAGGGAGGACTTGGAGTTTGCTAGTCTCCCACGAGCATCACTGTCTCCTCCCCAAGCCGGAGTTCACTTCTTTCATAAGGGAGGGGGTTAATCACCCTTGGTGGGTAAGGAAGGACTTGGGTGTCCTCCCAGTTGCAAGGATGGAACTGGGTGAAGGTCATGATGAAGGGCATGACAATGAAGAGGATGGGAATGAGGCGGAGGTGATCCCTCTAAGTCAACAACAACAACGTCAACAAAGACAAGGAAGACAACAACAATAGCAGCAACAAAATCAACAACAACTTGACTACCATCAAGAGATGGCGGCGATGCGGGCCCAGATGGAGAGCATGCAACTCGGCATGCACGGTATGATCGCATCCTAACAACACCAGTTTTTCCAAGCCAATGCATTATATGACACTAGCGTACGTAGAGGGGATGTCACTCCCCCAGTTAACTACCCTTACGTGTCGGCCCAACAAGGGCCCGTGCCGTCTTGGGGGGGGGGTGACAACCAACCTACGTACCCCTATTGGCAGGATCCCTCGAACCCCAATGTGCCACGGCGTGAGTTCCCTGACGAGTCCGGTCATTATGACTACCGGGTTTTCGGGTGGGAGTGATTGTAGGGGTGACCCTAACTACCCCTACGTTGATCCCTCTCACCCTTCGCCTCTTGCTCAACCCGAGCCATATGACCAATTATCCGCATCTTAACAAGACTTCTTCAATGGTCATTATGGGTGTCCTCCCGATTACACCGGAGGTTGGGATCCCTATAGCCCCCCCTCGGGTTTCTCTTACGATAGTTGGAATGCGGATGATGGTGGTGCCGGCCCTAGTGGCCAATAGTTTACCCGCCCCCTCGGTCTGTTTTGTTTATCCCTCCCTTTATGGTCCCTCCCTTTCGTTTCATTTACATGTGAAGCATCGAGGATGATGCTCTTATTTAGTGTGGGGGGTGTTTGAATAAAAAGGGAGTGTTTTTAGGTGAGTGTGGGGGAAGGCACCAAGGACTCATGGGTATGATGAGGAGATTCGGGTTTGGGTCTTGTTGTTTGGTGTTGTTGGTAAGCTCTTCGTAGCTTTGTTTTTGTTTATTGTTGATAATGTCAATTTTTATGATGATGATGATGAGGATTCAAGATTGAGTTGAGTTTGGGTAGTTTCTTATGCCCAAGAATTTGAGTTGATAGATTTTTCTCTCTTTTTCCTTCTAACTTATATCTTTGTATATTGTTTGTTTTGCTTTTATCTCTCTCTTTTGTAGCCTTAAAGAAAAGTGGAAGCAACATATGGAGACATGGTAAATCGTAAGGTTGCTTTATTTATCTTCAAGTGACATATGGGTGAGATTCTTCCTTTACTCTCTCTTTTCTTTCTTTTCTTTTGGCGTGTTTAGGTTAGGATTAGTATAGGAAGAAGTTGAATGATTCGAGGATGTCTGCATTTGGTTCCAAAGGAACCTGGGATAGTTGGTGTTGATACCGAACGATCATTTTATGTCGATTGGGATTTATTTGGATTTATATGCCTCGTGTGTGAACTCTTTGATTTCTTCCTTCTTTTGTTCTGTTTTCGTTATTCTTTTGTGTGACAAACATAATTGTGGCAAAATAATATGATTGTGTTTTGGAATTTGCTTGTACATTTGGACTCTATTTCCTTGATGATACGCCTTAGAATGCTTGTTTCTTCTTAACTTTATGATGAAATGCACGGTTTGAGATTGCCATTGGTTGAATTAGACAAACCTTAGCTAGGGTAGTAAGGTTAAGAACTTGTGAGGGCATTTGAACCCTTAGTTCATGGGTAGTGGATTTGAAGCCCTTTAGTTGGCATTTGCTTACCTTTTACATCCCTTGTGAGGTTTATTTTGTTTAAGCCTTCATCAATTTGTTGTGCGGCATTTTAGGATTCTGAACTATGCGTGTCTTAATCCTTGTGTTGATTCCTAGCTCCCGAGATCGTGACCTAGCACTTCTAGGGGAGGAAAAGGACACCATTTCTCATTTTCGTTTATGTTCTCTTTTGTTTAGTTACAAATTTGATTTTCCATTTGCATAAATCTATTTGCCAGCCAGGTTGAGCCTAATGTTTCCCATTCTTGTCTAAACCGCATTACAAGCCTAACGACCCATGTTTTACCAACCCTTCTAGTTAGTGAAGCATTTGGTGTGTGAGGGTAATGTAATGAGCGTAGTGAATATGAGCATGAAGTATGTGGAGAATTGGTTTGGAGCAAAGAGTTGAGATTTAAGCTTGTATACAAACAAGCAAGAAAAGCTTGAGAAGGGTGATGCAATCTAAGAGGACCAAATGAAGTTTCAAAAAAAAATAAAAATAACCTTTGAATAAGGGTGGTAATGTATTGTAATCGAAATGATGGATGTTCGTTTGAGTTGTGGTCGTTTCTTAAGTTTTGTTTATGAGAGTTGGCCATTCTCTTGCTTCACTTAGGATTTGCCACAACTATTTCAAATGATCTCCCTACCTCTATCTTCAGCCGAGTCATTACAACCCTAGTAAAGACCCTTAGACTTTAGGGGGGCGTGGTCAAAAACTGGTGGAATGAGATGGTTTCCAACCCTATGGAGAGAGCATGCATGGTTGAGATGTCGGGATGACTATATACCTTCTCAAAAAGAATCTTTTTCCGGCTCCTTCATGGAATCATGAGGAGCCAACTAGGGGGATGATTTGAAGCTAGTGGGGAGAACGCGGATCGTTTTAGAGGGGACTAGGGCGGAGAATGAATCACTAGTTCTCTATGCTTGGCTTAGGCTTGACTATTGCAACCATAGGCATCTTGGGGCGTGTTTACATCATGTGATTGAGAAAGACTAATATTCTTTGGCGCCTGTCTACCCTTTAGAGTCCGAATAGAGCACAAGTCCACCCTAAAACTTGATTTGCATTACTAAACCTTGCCCTGTTGTGTTTGTCTTTGTAGTGTTCCCTTTGTCTTTCTTTTCTTAGTTTTGCTTGAGGACAAGCAAGAGGCAAGTGTGGGGGATTTTAATGAGTGAAATTTATGCCACCATTTCACCCTTTCTCACTAGAGAATTCCCCCAATTTGTCACTTGTTTATACCTCTTCTTACCGTTTTACCTTTATTTTAGTTACTTTAGCTCCCTCTCGTGTTTTTACTTCTCTTTTATCTTTTCTTTTACTTTTCACCTTCTATTTGTGTGTTTTGATAGCTCCTAACACTCATGGGTGAATTTTGAATTGCTAGACAGAGTTGGAGTTGCTAAGGTAGCTTGCTCAAGGAAGAGGAGATGCTTCAAAGGATGAAGAGATGCTGCAAAGGAGAGAGCACGCTGCTACAGGTAGCCGCGGGCAGGGGAGATCTTGAGCTACATAGCAGTTTCTGGAGATGGTTGGGAGATGCCTGGAGAGTGCGAGGCTCAGAGGGTCGCGGACGCGGCATTCAAGGCTGCGGGCGCGGCAATCTGGGTTTTCCCAACTTCGTACCTACGAAGGAGAGGGTGCGGCAGCTTGACTGGAGAGGCCTCTCCCATGCCCGTTTGCCTTGTTTAGCAAGAGACTATAAATAGTCTTTGTCTTGAATCTTCATCCATCTACTATTCCATTGACATCAAAAACACTTTGTAGAGAGAGAATATGAACATCTTTTACAGAGAGAAATTAGCTAGTCTTCAAGTTTCAATCTTTGTAATCAAGATATTCAAAGTTTCTTCAAGATTATTGCAACTATTTAATGTTTGGATAATCCTTCAACATTTATAATAGTAATCTCTTTTCCATAAAGTTCCTAGCTTTACTTGTTTCATTGCTTTCTCTTTGATTTAGAATCATGCTAAGTTGTGTTAGGATTGAATACGTGTATAGTTTGGTTGTCATGGCTATTTTGCTTTCTCTAGCTTAGATTTCTAGCTAGGGAAGGGGGTGAAAATCATGTTTGCTTGAGTTTCTATTGATTATTGATTGGGTTTTACCTTGAGTTGATGATTTGTGCTTAAATATGCTTGGAGTTATTGTGTGCACCTTTAACCCCAATATGTTAGTCCTAGATTAGATGCATGAGAATGATCTAGTTTAGATTTGATTGATTTCATCAACTTGCTTTGAGTAGTTGCATGAAAATGTATTGCTTCGAGTAGAGTTTGTACTCCTTGGTATAAATCCTTATTGATTTTCATTAGTGTCTTTTATATCATGATTGGAACCCCGTCTCCCTAGTGCTTTCTGCCCTTATTATCTCCATAGTTTTGCCTTTCATTTTAACTTTAGAGTGTCTAGTTCAATCTCCTATTTTTGGCTTGATTAGGTCTCTTTTGATTGATAGTGTAATCATAAAACTTCTCAAAACAAACCATAATATCCCCTTTGTCACTAGCAATAGATTCTAGATTTCACTGTAATCGTGCATGACCCCCGTTTCTTTGGGATTCGACCCTAACTTGCCACTATCTACCCTAAATTTGATAAAGCTAGGTTAGGAGTAAAAATTGTAGATTTCTAGAGTAGTAGTAACGACATATCATCCACCAATCAGTTGCCTCTAAGCTACTCCATCGCCACTTCCCCTATATCCATCTTGCCTTGTGTTATATGCCGCCACATGCTCGGGGCTCAAACCTCCACAATAAGATGTATCGTGGTTTGTTCTGCCGCAATTTTGACAAGAGAAAGAATTGACTTGAGAGGAGCTTTCCCCACTATTGACACTCGTATTCAACTTTGCAAGCCCTTTTGTCAAAAGCTCAATTTGATGTTGCAATTGATCAACCTTCTCCAATTCATACTTTCCACCCTTCTTTGGTGCATTCCTCCTTCTACCATCCCAAGAGTAGTTCTTCACTACCTCCTTAATTATTGTTTCAACATGATTTTGGGGGACCTTAATAAATTGGCCACCCGCCCCCGCATCCAAGTTAGCTCTAAACATAGGTTCCAACCCATAATAGAAGAATCGCATGATCAAGCTTTGATTGTATTCATGGTGAGGACATGCTTGTACCAACTCTTTTAATCTTTCCCAAGCTTCACTAAGACTCTCATCCGCTTCTTGTTCAAATGATGCAATCTTCCTTCTCATCTCGGCGGTCTTTTCTTCGGAAATGAACCTCCTTAAGAATGCCATGACTACCTCTCTCCATGTTGTAAGAGAATTTGGTTTGACTTGTTCGAGCCACTTCTTTGCCCTACCCGAAAGAGATTGTCGAAATAAGTGCATATGGATGTATTCTTGAGAAACTTGATTGGTTTGAATCATGGCACAAAGCTCAAGGAATTTATCAAGGTGCTCGATTGGATCTTCACTTGGAGAACCTGAAAAATGTTCCGCATGTACCATTCTAGTGTATTAAGGATGAATGGTAAAGTTGGTTTCCGTGACGGGTAGAAAAATCCCTCCCGTAAGCTCATAATCTGCTAGATTCCCAAACTCACGAAACAAAACATCATCTTCTTGCCTCGCCATTTCCTCGCTTAGAGAATTTGAAAACCAAGAATCACTCTCACTATCAAAAATAGCACCAAGACCTCGCCCCTCTTCTTGATAAAGTCTTCGGACTTAGTGCGGTCGATTTCGTGGCCAATGTAGTGTGTAGGAGGTCCTTGAGATCTCCTTTGCATCAACCAAAGCTAAGCAAACAATTAGCAATGACTAGCAAGAGAGTAAAGGAACAAAATAAAAGACAACAATTCCAATAATAACACAATAAGAGTGCAAAACAAGTCGTTTCGCCGGCAACGGTGCCAAAAATTTGATCGGGCGACGATAGGTCGTTAATACTACCCTAGATCAAATCTACAATTTTTACTCCTAACCTAGCTCTATCAAGTTTAAACTAGATAGTGGCAAGCTAGGGTCCAACCTCAAGGAAATGGGGTATTGCATAATCAATGTGGAATCTAGAATTTATTGCAAGTAACAAAGGGGGTATTTTAGTTTTTTTTTGAGAAGTTCTATGGTTAAACTATCTACCACAAGAGACTAAATCAAGCCAAAATAAAGCGATTGAACTAGGCACTCTAAAATGAAGATGAAAAACAAGACTATAAAGGTAATATGGAAAAAAAGCACTAGGGAGAGGGGGTTCCAATCATGACCAACAAGACAACTATGAAAATCAATATGGATTCATGCCAAGGAGTACAAACTCTACTCAAAATAATTCATTCTCATGCAATTACTCAAGCAAGTTGATGAAATCAATCAAACCTAAACTAGATCATTCTCATGCATCTAATCTAGAACTAAAATATTGGGGTTAAAGGTGCACAACAATAACTCCAAGCATTTTTAAGCACAAATCATCAACTCAAGGCAACACCCAATCAAAAATTAATAAAACTCAAGCAAACATGATTTTAACCCCCTTTCCCTAGCTAGAAATCTAAGCTTGAGAAAGCAAAATAGCCATAACAACTAAACTAAACATGTATTCAATCCTATCACAACTTAACATGATTCTAAATCAAAGAGAAGCAATGAAACAAGTAAAGCAAGGAAACTTATGGAAGAAAACACTAATAAGAACAATAAAACTAAAAACTAGAGAATAAGGAAAAGAGATTACTATTACAAATGTTGAGGGATTAGCCAAACATGAAATGGTTGCAATAATCTTGAAGAAAACTTGAATATCTTGATTATAAAGATTTAAACTTGAAGACTAGCTATTTTCTCTCTCTAAAAGATGTTCATATTCTCTCTCTACAAAGTGTTTTTGATGTCAATGGAATAGTGGATGCATGAAGATTCAAGCCAAAGACTATTTTTAGTTTCTTGTTAAAACAAGGAAAACGGGCATGGGAGAGGCCTCTCTAGTCAAGTTGTCGTACCCTCTCCGTTGTGGGTACGAAGTTGGGAAAACCCAGCTTGCTGCGCCCGCGGCCTTCTTAGTCGCGCCCTCTCCAGGCTTTCTCCCAGCCATCTCCAGAACCTACTATGTAGCTCAGGATCCACCTGTCCGCGCCCTCGGCTATGGGACCCACACCCGCGGTTACCTGTAGTAGCGCACCCTCTCTTTTGCAGCATCTCCTCTTCCTTGAGTAAGCTACCTTAGCAACTCCAACTCCGTTTAGCAATCCAAAATCCACCCACGAGTTCTAGGAGCTATCAAAAGACACGAATAGAAGATAAAAAGTAAATGAAAAGATAAAAGAGAAGGAAAAACACGAGAATGAACAAAAGTAATTAAAACAAGAGTAAAAACAGTAAAAAGAGGTATAAACAAGTGACAAATCGGGGGAATTCTCTAGTGAAAGGGTGAAATGGTGGCATAAATGCCACTCATCAATATGGTATAATTAACTATGTGATATGTGGCATGTATTTGAATCATACGAAGTTACATGTGGTCAATATGGTTGAGTTTTTTTTTATTTTGAGATGAGAATTTGAGGTTTACCATGGGATAATGAGAAGTTATTTTGGATTGTTAATCATGAATATTTGGAGGATTTGTTTAATCCAAGCCTTTTCTAATTTTTGGAATATGTTTTATGTTGAGCACGGAAATATTATTTGTGGTAATGATGAGTTAAGGGTTCTACATAAGTGTTGGAGTAAGGTATGTATTTTTAGGAGATATGAATTTTGATATTAGCGTTAATTTATGATCGTTTGTATCTAAAGGTGGAAAGTATTCATATTACGAGAATGAGTATTGTGACGATTATTTAAAGAAATATTGTTGATGATTGAATCTTTGAAGAAACTTAATACAAAAGTTAGAGGATTTAAGTCAATTGAAGTGAAAGGAAGTATAAGAAATAATATTTGAGATAGAGGAATTTGTTTAAATTGAAGTTATTTTGAAGAAATAATACCTTGTGAAGGGATTTATTGAAGTTAGTTAAGGAAATGATTGTTTGGATGGTTACTTAAAGGATTTTACTCTAAGGGATTGACGACAAAGTTAATTGATATAGAGAAGTTATTAATGATGGAAGAATCAATTGAGTTATTTAATGGATTATCTTAGAGATAAGTTATGGATTATAACAACCAGATTGAGGAATTTGAAGTTATGAGAAAAGATTATCGAGTTTTTGAATGTTTTAATGGCGAAATATTATGTTATTTGAAGTGACCAAGATTTAATGATTATGTTTTAAGGCTGTAATACTAGGACTTATGAAATTGTTGGGAAAATTGTAAATACTTTTGGATGATACCCTGAGACAAGTTACTAATCTATGAGCGATAAGAAGGTCAAGATGAGATATGTTCTTGTATGCATTGTACCTATGACAATCTTTGCTTTGAAGTTGAATATGTGATTATTGTAATTATAAAGTTTCTTTATGAAAAAGTAAGACTTTTAAAAAGTATTTTACAAGTATGCAAAATGAATTTTCAAATATATTTTCCAAATAAAGTTTTGTATTCCTTGTTTTTAAATAATGGTTTAGATTAAAAAATTTCATAAATCTTCTAATATATTTGATTAAATATTTTGATTTCAGTTCATACCTTATAGTGTTTCAACGATTTCTCCTAATGAAAGTATATTAAATTTTACGAATGACTCATACATATATTTTACAAGTTTTTTCACTACTTTTGTAAGCAAATCATTTTAAAACCTAAGTTCTTTTGGATGTTTAAAACTTGCTGATTTTCCTTACTTTGATTGATGATTGTTGATAAAGTGTTAAAATAGTTGATTTATTGAGTTAATATGTTGGTCGAGTTACGGGGACGTAACTCTTTTTAAGGGATCAGAGGGAGATAGAGTTTCACGCGTTTTCTTTTTGAGTTATTTTTGAGTAATTTTGAGTCTTTCTTAAGTTAGTTATGATCTTGAGTCTGGTAAGGATGTGCATGAGTCTAAGAATTTAAAATTGATTTCTTTATTATTTTTTTTAAAATTTCGGGACGAAACTTCTTTTAAGGGGGGTAAGTATTTAATACCCCATATTTTTGAAACCTATTTTCTAATTAATTAATTTATTAATATTTTCTAAATAGGGTATCTTAAAAATTTATTTTACTGTTTGAATTTCGGAGCCAAAATGATATGCTAATTTTGGGACCAAATACATTTTAAAACTCAATAATTATTTTGGATTTTGGATAAGATTTATTATCCATATATTTTATTTTGAAAACCGGATTATTTGTATATTTTGGATATTTTAATTAAAGCAAAAACTATATTTTATTATTTAATTCATAAGGTCCGAAAATTCCTAATTATTGACTAAGATTTTCGGATTTTCCTAGTGTGGAAAATATTAATTTAAAAACAGGGTGCGACTGCTTTTATTTCTCAAAATTCCGCCTGTTTACAAGAACGTATCAACTCAGCATCACAAAAATCAAGTATCACAATAAAAACAGAACCTATCGCGCCGCGTTAACACCATCACGCCGCGTCAACATTATCGCGC
Source organism: Chenopodium quinoa (assembly GCF_001683475.1). Lineage (NCBI taxonomy): Eukaryota > Viridiplantae > Streptophyta > Magnoliopsida > Caryophyllales > Amaranthaceae > Chenopodium > Chenopodium quinoa. Next base: position 104,708 of record NW_018743412.1, on the reverse strand, counting down.
CGCAACGGACATATCGCGCTGCGATAGAAATCGTTTTTTGATGTTTCGGAGTTGCGATTAATTACGACAGTTTCAAATTATTTCGAGGATTTTCTGACTCCCGTACTCGGATAATTCTCGAAAATACTCAAGATGTTTTCATTGCTTAAAAATATTTTTTAATAATAAAGGAATATTAAAGACAAAAGTTGATTAATTGAAAGCTAAAAATTGCATTAATAATTGAAATAAAATTGAAATTACATTATTGATGACTTAAAAGCTTGAAAATAAATCAACTTGAAATAAAAATTGTCTAATAACATTAAAAGAAAAGCAATGCTCTACTCTTTCTTCTCCTTTCGAACCCTTTTTTAGTTCTTGTCTGAATCCTTTTCATCCTCTAGCTCCTTTACCAATAGGGAACCTTTAGGTGATCGAACTGCGACTTTAGAAGTAGAAGTTTCTCTGTTCGCAAAGACCCCTACTTTCTTCTCAACCCAAGCCTTCTTTTCCTTTTTGTACAGGATTAGCCTTCCTTTTCCTTTACCCTCCAAAACACTCTTCTTCTTAGGCATGGTAAGAGTCTTGAATTCAAATTTTGAACCCAAACGATCTTTAGGAGGAATCTTCTTGTCACCTCAACGGTATTTTATGTTAGTCTTCTCCACACCCTTAGAGTTTGTGTTTCGAACCTTGCTTTTATCCTTGTAATTTCGCCCAAGTAACCAATGTTAAAATTCTCTAGACAATGGAGGAGGGATTCTATCAGAGACAACATTCCGTAATGGTCTAGCATACCAATAATCGTCAAATCTTTCAACATTCTTCGATACAGAGTACTCATAAGGTCAACGATGATCTCCAGAAGGAATGGTTTGAGCAAGACCACATTGTCTCATCACCCTAGAAGGATAGTAAAAGGTCAACTTTGACAAGATTGGAATACGGCAGGAAGGTTGAGTGTTGACTCCAACCATCTTTTCAATCCTCTACCAAGGAATGACCCACTTGATAGAAAATCCGCGAGTTTCAAATATTCTACTCCACTCCCGGCGTTCCATCTTTAAGGAGAACCGGTTCTTCCTTCTCAAAAGGCAATTTGGAGTATACTTCTCAATATTATCATTAATTCAAGCAAAATATGCAAGAATATAAATAAATTGTTATTACTTTACAAAATTACATGTTTTGATTTCGGTAATTAAAAGAATTAATTTTCTACCTGTAATAATATTGGTGATCCACGAAGTGGTGCTTTAGGATCATTCTTCAATTCATCTAGGTTTAGCATTTTTTCTCCAACAATTAATGGCATTGGATTTCTCCCAGCGTCAATTTTCTCCATAACAGATGCTAATATAGCTTGACCCATAGGGATACTACCACTAGTACGCAGAAATTGGCTAAACATGCAATAAAGAATTGCTCTCTTTCTATATATGTGGAACGAATCAGACTTAGGTCTATTAAAAAAGAAAGATGCAAATTTTCTTAGATCAACTTCGTTTCTATGGACTATAGATTTTAAATCGATCGGTCTCGCTAAGATTGTAATATAGCTCAAAATCTTTGTAGTAATGTTCACACACCGTGGGAATTACTACAAGGTTTAAAGAGGGAGAAACAAAAATAGCACCAGATTCTTCCGGCAGGGGGCAAATTTCATCATTTCTTTGCCTAAAGCAGTGAGTATTGGGGTCCCAATATTCTATGGCAGCATGAATAAAATCATTATCAAGATCTACCCCTTTGATGCCCAATAAACCCCCCATATTAAGGAAATCCAGTTCTTTTCTCTCCTTAGCAGTAAAAGATCGACACCACTCACGGGTAGTTTCACAAAAACATCTAGACATGATTGCTAAACTATGAAAAACTAGAAAAGTTTAGAAAGCTAACCGGCTCGAATTATGCAGAATATGGCGTATTTGGGGGCTTTTTATTAGCAAAATTGGAGTAGAAATTGAGTTTAATTCGGACTAGGATTTCCCAGGTCCATCGGGACACGATAGAAATATCGCGCCGCGTCAAACCTATCATGCCGCGACAGAACCTAGCGACTGCGATGGAAAAGCGCGTCTTGTTTTAGTCATTGATTTGATTTTGACTCGAATTTGTACTTTGACTTTTCCGGATTTTATCCAATTCTTTTCACCTTTCCTATCTTATGCAATTGTTTCACCCTCTCCCACAATAATTCAACCCGTTTAGTTAAATCCTTATTGATTTGGGAATTTTTCTTCTTAAGGTATCTCAAATTTATTAATTTTTAAAACTTATTTTCGCCTCATTTTTCATTTATTTTTCTTCATTTTTTTCTTTTTGGGAGAGAAAGTTGGATACCCTCTAATTATGATAAAAATGACGGAATTTTTGCGCAAAATTTTACACAAAATCACACACGCACATGCACATAAATAATTGTAAAAAAATGAAAAGACTAAAAGAAGTACATAAGTAAAGTTTAGTGTATATACACGAGTCTTATAAAAGAGTCAATAAAATGTATAATATGAAAGTAAAGCCCTAGATAGTCAAAAGAGATAAATGCAGACACAGTTATGGCACTGGAGGACGGAGATCCCGAGGGATGCCCATCACATAATAAAACTCAGCAAACCGTGGAGTCAAAATCGGGACAGGATTAGCACCACAAGTCGTCGGGATCGTAATCTAACGACCAGTCCACTGAGTACCCACGTGAGGCTTATACTGCTGAAAACTCCCACCAGCAAAGGGAGTAGACACAAACTGCTGCGATGATGAGCCAACGTCGTACGCCCTACCACAAGGCCGAGAAAATGGACCAGCCGCAAAAGCATCTGCGGACTCATAAGGAGGAAACACTGGAGTGCCATAATAGGGCGGTCTCACCTCTGATAACGATGAACTACCATCGTCATCACCCGCTGCCTGGCCAGGTGCCTCCCGCCCATTCCGGGATCTCCAATGAGGTGCCCTGACGCCTCGCTCCTCCCTCTCTCGAGCCCCCTGGCCTCGAACGAGTGCGTGACCGAGGAATAGGCTGAAATAAAACAAAGAAATGCAAGTCAGGCATAAGAAAAAATGAAACAGAAAAAAAAAAGCAATGGCATAAAGACATACCGGCCAAACATCCCCCGTACGTTGACACGAAGCCCGATGGCTCCATCTCGCTAGCTGGTAGCGAAATGCATCCATGGAAGCTGCCATCCGAGTAACCACCTCGTGAAAGAACTGCAAAATCAGACAAAGTTGGGAATGTAGAAAAATATATACACCGGACATAAGAGAAGGGTGACAACCTACCCATGTCTGATGGCAGGGAATAGATTGCTCCATTAATCACCACTCCTCTAGGGCTGGAGGGACCATCTCCTCGATAGGTCCATGAATCCCCTGATAAAGGATGAACATGCGTGTAGGCACAAACTCCGCAGGCTTCTCAGACTCCTACAAAAACAAATTCCAACAATTAAACACTGTTGGGGGCTATAAGAAAAATCAAACGGCTAATCAAAATTCACAAACCTCCTCCTCACGGTAGGGTGGTGGAGCTAGTCGAGGAAGTTGCGCCTCTGCGTAAGGACGGTCGGGGTAGTTATGTATCCGCCAGTCCTCGCCTATCGCCCCGGTCGCAGCATGAATCTGGAGCTGCTCCTAACTCATCATCTGGGCAGGAGGATCAGCAGGAACTACCTGAATAGCTGGGGAGTTCTGGATAGCCACTCTCTCGCCAAGGTACCATACCACCTCGTAGGTACCCTAGAAGAAAGCTCCTCTTAGCAGTATACTAAGAAGCCAGCCTAAAATTGCCCAAGCTAGCCCATGGAGGATACTAGATCTCGGGGCGCTCCAACAAAAAGGAACGACTCATGAACTTGTGACGAACTCGCAGCCCTAACATCGGAAGCATAAACTAGACCGCCTCTCCCAACTGGCAGCAATCGGGAGTCCTCTAGATCGAGGCCTCGCCGGCGCCAGTGAAGGGAAATACTCGTAGAGCCAGATCTGCGAGAAGACAGAAAATTTAAAAATTGAAAAACATCAAGAAGGAGATTAAAATCATTATATTGGAGGAAATGTACCTCTACGATCTTCCAAAAGCCAGAGAGAGAAATCTCTGCTCCGCATTGTCGCTGGTGGAAGTCGACCGTAGCCCCAAGAGCAAATCAGCATAGATAACGTTGGCCCAATCATATGTGCCGACCTGTTGAAGGTCGCGTACGGCATAAAGATAGTGCAGTAGAACGCGACTTTCCCTATTAGGAGAAAAGGTCCCTGACAGGAGAATGAGAACCAAAATGCGAACCTGGTACTCCGGGGTGGTCACATCATCATCAAAAGCCTCCGCAAGCAGCGCCCTACGAGTTGTCCTCAAACTAGTGTTCAATCTCTAAGCCTCACCAGCAGCTTGGTGAACAACCGAACCCAATAGATCTGCAGTCTCGGGAGAAACTAGAGTGTGCATCCCGTTTACAGGAAGTCGAGTAGGCCGAAACTCAAGGCTGGTGATAATAGAGAAGTTGAGAGGGGTAATAGTAATCTCACCCCATGGAAAGTGAAAAGTGTTCGTTGTATCCCAGAAAAACTTTAGAACACCTCGAACAATGCGACGACTCTCTTGCTAGGGATGAATAGCCGTAGCAACCCGAATGAGGGGAGTCAATCCGCAGGACTACCAAAGAGTTCTCATCGCCCCATTGCCTACAATATGGCGGCGATAGATAGACAGAATTGTATCATTGCCCGAGCCATGGCAATGAACGTGCTCCTTAGTGAATCCTAGCCGAACGCGCTCAGAAATGTGGTAAACTGGCTGAAAAGCCAAGGTGTGCTCATCCTACTCAGAAATTGACCACCCTCGGCTGGTAGAAGCACCCTGACTGTAGCCTACAGGCTCGTCCTCTCGGTGAGACGAGTGGGAGTGTGAGCCAAGACCTCGACGTCGGACCATGCTATTCATTGTTGGCACAAAAAATAGTAAATTAAATGTTCTATAGTGTCTAAGTTCGCCTAGCAGCATGATACTACATTCGTCAAAGCAGAGTACAAAATACAAAAATAGAGCATGATTTTGATTCGCACAACAACAAAAATTGTGAGAACCAAAACAATTTCTTGCAAATTTACAACAAGTATTGCAATAAATTAAGCACAAGGAGCAAGCAAAATCATAAAGAATATGTCACATAGTACTCACGAACCTAGAGTGTTTAACAATAGTAAGATGCTTGTTTCTTCACCAAATCATGCAATTCTAGTCTCAAATTACTCACAAAGCAATATAAAAACACATACAAGCAATTTCATAGCAAAGGATTCAACAAAAATTGAGGAAAAAGCATAAACATGTTTTGGGTTTCCGGGAAAACCGCGCATAAAACACTCTAAATTCACTGAAATTAAGGAAATTTTGTTGGGTTTCGTAGTGTCCAAATCTACGTGGAATAAAACCCTCCCAAAATCCGCAAAGAAATTAAAGTCACTAAACATTCATATTCATTAACAATCACATAATTAATTAAAAGAGAGAGAAAGAAAAGACGATCATACCCTTGATGCGTGCTACGCTCTTTCTTAGAGCTCGTACTTGAAAGCGTAGAGCTTTGAAAATGCGCAAGCCACCAGCGGCTCTCACCCTCGAGACCTGACCCGAACAAACCCGACCTCGAAGCTTAGTCGGGGCTAGACCAAAAGTACTTAGAGTATTAAAACGAAAGTCTTCTCGCTTGTGGAGATCCTATCAACTTCACAACTCAAGTGCCTTTTCCCATTGCCAAATAATTGGTATTTATAGGGAAAGAAGCCCATGAATTCCAAGATCCCAACAATGTGGGAAAGTTGGTAAAAAGACAATTATTCAATTTAAATTAATTCTAAAATTAAATTAAAATGCAAATGAATCAATGAACAACAAGTGTCAAGCGAAGAGCAAGGGGTTAGGTGAGGACCACAAGGGGGGACCACCCTCCCCTTGCTCCCCAAGAAAACCACAGAAACCGGCTCCCACACGGGCCCTATCGCAACCCCCACTTGGCTCCCAGCCTTGGGCACCAAGGCGCGCCATGCTGGCGGCCTGGCGCTCAGCTGGGCTTGCCAGCGAGGCGTTATGTTTGCGCGCAGCCTAGCTCGCAAGCCTTGCATGCATGCGGGCTGCTGCTGGGTGCTACGATACGCCAGCACAGCCCAGCAAGTTGTGCTTGCTTGCGGGCTACTGTGTGCGAGGCACTAGTATGCTAGCACACCTAGCGCGCTAGCGATGCTTGCCATACCGCACCAGCCAGTGCTGCTAGCTTGTAATGCTAGCATGCATGCGCTACTAGCAAGATCGGCATGGTGCAACTGCCTTGGCTAGCTATATTGCCCTTGGCCCTCGGATTTCTGGGGGAATTCCGAGGCTAGGGTATATTTGTAACTTGTTGTTTGCTTGATTTCTCGTCTCGTAGAATCCTAAATTCGGCTCGACTTACGATGCTCGGTACCAACGCTCTAAACTCGGAATCCGATGTCTATGTTTAAAATACTCTAATGACTCATTTAATCTTTCGGATTAATTCGTCATTTGGGTTTGGTAACTTGATTGTGTGTGACCCGAAGGGCTCAGTCAAGATTAAGCTGTAATATTAATTACGCATTAATATTACTGATCGGAAGCAGTCTTCATCTAGGCATTCTGATCACTTGACCTGACTGAATAATTAGCTTTCTAATAATTTCAAACCCTCTTTCAGAATAATACACTTGTTCGAAGGACGCCATTCCTATCAATCTCCCACTTTTCCTTTCGGATAAGTGTGCTATTAGTGTATAGCCTATTTCCTATGTCACTTAACGTCTCTTCATGAACAATAAGGTAAGATTCTTCGTCATTCTTATTACGTCCAGAAGTGTTTCTTGATTTTCGAGTTCGACTGTCAATAAGCAGATGATTTCTTAAATCTTTTCGAGAGGCCTTGTAAACAACAAAGACATGTTCCTTATTGTTAAAAGGGGGACATTCTCAGTCTTGCATTGTTAGCTTCCATTACTAAGAGGACCTAGCCGCCAGAGTGTTGCCGTTATAATCCCCTTGTACAGAAGACGTTTGAAAACATCACACTGGACTAGTACTCAAAGAAGAGAGCTTACAATACTCATGGTCGAGGAAAGAGGTTTCGATAGCTATTGTTTAGGGTAAAAATACCCCTATCCACGTGAACCAATCGTTTGCTGACACGTGTCAGCATCAGAGAGGTTCTGAGAGAACGAATCCTCTGGTGCCATGTGGCACTCCAACTCATGAAAGGGGAACTGATCCCCTCACACTATAAACAGAGGAAAATCCTCATTATTACATATTCATAAATATATGCACAAAAACCGAGCAATATTAATTGCAGAATTCTCTTGTAATCCGAGAGAAAAACGGCTTATACCACCAACCCAGAAGATCACCTAATGGCTTATACCAGCCTCATGTACTTACAGGGGTTGGATGACGCCGCCTGGTGCCGATGCTTCCCGGCGACATTTTAGGGTGTAGCCCAACGATGGTTTTGCAATCTACCAGCCGGATGCATCAACAACTTTAAGATGCTCGCATACTTATTCACATCCAACTTCTCTATGAACATCCCCGCCAAAAAGACAAGACTTGACTTGGGAGCTATTTAGCAGGGAGATACAGAAGGGCTAAGGTCCTATGTCAGGCGGTTCAATATGATGAGAATTCATATTCAAGGGCTGTCTGACGAAGTTGGCTACACAGACTTCTTCAAGGGTCTGAAAGACGGGCCAGCCTTTAAATTCGACCTCATTAGAAAGAGGGTTGCTACCCTCTTGGACGCTTTGATGGAAGCCGAAGCCTATATACAGGCGACTGAGCTCTATTTCATCAAGCCGCCGTCGGACCCTAAGAAGTTTGACAAAAAAGAGAGCCGATTAGCTCAGCCGGCTAAAAAAGAAGAAAACAAGACAAGAAAAGAAGTTTGGGTGGCGGACAATTCTGGTCAGCCGTCCCAAAAGAAAAAGAATGAGTTAAAGCCGTACGTCCCCAAGTACGAGTTCAACAAGGACTGCTCCTCCATCCTCATGGAGATTAAAGACCGATTGATAATTGAGAAACCGGCTGCATGAAAAGTCCCATCAAAAGTCGAGACAAGATCAAGTATTGCCATTTCCATGAGGATATAGGCCATAACACTAATGGGTGCTATTGCCTCAGGCGGTTATTGGACGGTCAGCCTGGTGAGGGGGCTTTGAAGTCCTATATTCTAAAGTCCAAGGGTAACCCTAGAACAAACAGTGGTCAGCCGCCCAAGAAGCTTAACAACCTTGATATAAGCTCCGACACTGATGAAGAGAAAATATTTACTATAGCAGGCGGTTCCGTGGGAGGGGGTTCAACCATCCGGGGCACCAAGGACAACATTAGAAAGCTTGAGGTCAACTCAGTAGATGAAGGCCAGGTGTCGAAAGACACCTTCCCTGAGGTCTTCATCTCTGAGAAGGACCAGGGCAAGGTCAGGCGGCCTCACGATGACCCCATAGTCATCGAATGCAAGGTTGCCAACCAACGAGTTGGCCGGATCCTTATTGATACCGGGAGCTCGTCTGGCCTTATCAGCTATCGGTGCTTGGCGAAGCTCAAGTACAAGCCTAGCAGTATGCATAAAGTCTCTCACCCTTTAGTTGGTTTTGGGGGAGGCGTAGTGCATCCGGTAGGGTGGATTGACCTACCCATCCGGCTAGGAGAAAAGGGGGAGGGACGGCACATGGTCGTCAAGTTCTTGGTGGTCGAGGAATTGATCGCTTACAATCTGATTCTGGGTCGTCCAACCCTCAACTAGTCCAAGGCAGTCATCATCCCATCCCTCATGCTGCTGAAATTTAAGAAGGATGATGGAACGGTGGGTTCCCTAAATGGGGATCAAAAGACAGCAAGGGAGTGCTATCTCTCAGACGTCAAGCGTACAATGGACGCAGTTGGCCAAGGTGAGGAACCCATTAACCTTGATGACTTCAAGGAAGTCGCACCTGCTCCCAAAGCAGCCGACAAAAAGAGAAAGGCATACCACTTGGTGGCCGTAAAAAGAGAAAAGCAATAGCAATCACTGATCGGGGAATGGTCAGATGATCTCCGTCCCCAGCCGGCTGGTGGGAATATTGACATTGTTCTTGACGACAACCATTCGAAACGAATCGTTAAGGTGGGGACGGTTGCTTTTGCCAAGTTGGGTGCAGATTTGCACCAACTGCAAAAGAATTCAAAGACATTTTTGCCTTTGAAGTGGAAGAGATGCCAAGCGTCAACCCGGATCTTACTTTCCACAAACTCGCTGTGGATCCAAAAAAGAACCCGGTTAGGCAATAGAAGAGAAATCACGGTGAGGAAAGATCTCAAGCATCTGCCGCCGAGATCAAGGAGCTGATGGATGTCGGGTTCATTTTGCAATGTTACTACCCAGATAGGGTAGCAAACGTTGTCCTCGTTAAGAAGCCGAAAGGTCCCTAGCGGATGTGTGTTGATTACACGGATCTTAACAAGGCATGTCCGAAGGATAGCTATCCTCTTCCAAAGATCGACAGTCTAGTCGACTCTACAGCCGGTCATGCCTTGATGAGCTTCATGGACGCCTACTCAGGCTTCCATCAGATACCCTTGTGGAAAAACGATCAAGAGAAGACGACATTCATCACTGATCAAGGGTTATTCTATTACACGGTGATGTCGTTTGGGCTGAAGAATGCGCCTGCTACCTTCCAATGAATGATTAATACAGTCTTCATTAATCAAATTGGGTGGAATGTAGAGGCGTACATATATGACATGATACAAATCTAAGCTACAGACGGATCACCTTGCTGACCTCCGAGAAACCTTCACCACCCTCAGGCGGTATAAGGTCATGCTTAATCCCAAAAAGTGTGTCTTTGGTTTTGAGTCTGGGAAGTTTCTCAAATTTTTGGTTGATCAGAGGGGGATAGAGGCCAACCCGAAAAAGGTACAGGTGGTAATTGACATGAAGTCACCCCATACTGTTAAGGAAGTTCAAAAACTTACTGGTTGTCTGGCGGGATTAGGAGATTCCTCATCCGGTCAGGTGACAAGTGCCTCTACTTCTTCCAGGCAATCAAAAAGAAGACTAGAATCGAATGGGGGGAAAATGCTGGTTAGAAGACATTCCAAAAATTAAAAGAGCACCTCCACTCATTGCCACGGCTGGTTAGCCCTCTAGTAGGGGAGGTTCTCTATAGTATTTGGTCGTCTCAGATCATGCCCTAAGTGCCGTTCTCCTAGCTGAGAAAGACGACATTTAGCTCCTGGTCTATTTCATTAGCCATATTCTTCTAAATGCTGAGCTACGGTACCCCTTGGTTGAAAATTTTGGCCTTGATCTTTTCAAGGCAATCAAGAAGTTGAAACCTTAATTCTTGGCACATCCGGTGGCAGTCTACACAGACCAAACCCTCAAGCAGCTAATGACAACCTTGGAGTCATCCGGCAGAATGCTCAAATGCGTTATTGAAATGCAAAGGCTGGAAATAATCTTCGAACCAAGAAAGGCAGTTAAAGGTCAGGCGTTCGCTGACTTCATTGTAGAAATGACAAGTTCGACTCAGCCGAACAATGTTGATCAGGTTTGGAAGGTATATGTAGACGGAGCTCTACTATGAACGGCTGTGATGCAGGCGTAATTTGCAAGTCTCCGAAAGGGGACAAATATGAATATGCACTCCGGTTCAAGTTTCAAGTCTCAAATAATGAGGCGGAATATGAGGCCCTGCTAGAGAAAGGTTGACGCTTGTTCTGACTCACAATTGATCGTTAGCTAATACCATGGTGACTATGAGGCCACCAATCCGCCTATGATCAAATACCTTCAGGCGGTCAAGGACGAGGCCGGGACGCTGGACAAATTTCATCTAACCTAGGTGCCCTAGTCAGAAAATAATCAGGAAAAAGCGCTCTCTAAGCTAGCATCATCCACCTCCTGTGATACGCCTAGGTCAACCTTTTGGGAGGTCATGGAAATATGAAGCATTGAACATGATTGAAAGGAATGGTGTCCTTCCAACAAGTGTATTCTTCCGATAGAGGGTTCAGAATTATTACAGAGTTAATTTTTTAGTAAGATCAAGTGATCGGAATGCCTAGGTGGAGGCCTCTTCCGATCAGTAATATCATGGTGCAATTGATATTACAGCTTAATCTTAACTGAACCCTTCGGGTCGAACCCAATCGAATCACCGATCCGAGACAACGAATTAATCCGAAAGGATTTAATGAGTCGACAGAGTTTTACGAATATAGACGTCGGATATCGAGCCTAGGGCGTCGAGACCGAGCGTCGCAAAATCACAAAGCGACAAGTATGAACATAGCCCTAGCACCACACTGGCCTAGCCATGTGGATGCTACGCTAGGTCGAGCTTGCATGCACCTAGCATGGCTAGGCGCAAGCCTAAGCACACTAGGTGTGCTAGGCGCACCATCGTGAGTGTGCGAGGCTGATGCGTGGTGCGAGGTTAGTGCGTGGTGCGAGGCAGGTGCGTATGGTGCGAGGCATGTGCGTGTGCGAGAGGTGCAGCGAGGCAGATGCGTGTGGTGCACGGGATGTGCATTGCTAGCAAGTACGTGGGCTACTGGGGCCAGCGCCAGCACGATGTGCTAGCAGCGCTAGGCGCTAGCACAAAGCACCAGCACCAGCACAGCCCAGCACCAGCACGCACTGGCTAGCTGGGATGCTGGGCAGCAAGGCAGTCTAGCTGGCAGCCAGCTAGCCCTCCTTGAGCCTGTTTTGTGCTTGCTTATGGGGACCAAATTAAGGGCCTTGGGGAACAAGGCAAATAGTCCCCCCCCCCCACCTAGCCTTGGCCATCACTCAAGCATGTGATTGTGGCACTTGTCGCAATGTGATTAAGTTGATTATTTATTTAATTTGGAATTAAATAAATTGTTGATTTTACCAACTCTCCCACATTGATGGGAGATTGGAAATCAAGGGTGCTCTTCCCTATAAATACCAAAGGCATGGGTATTGGGAAGAAACAACCTTGAGTGGAATTAAAAAGGCAACTCTTGTAATTAGAGTAAACCTTTGATTCGTAAAACTCATAGTTCTGTTTGTCCGGGTCTTGACTAACCTTCAAGACTTGAGACGCTCGGGTCGAGTCGAGGGTACGATCCGTCGGAGATCTCGTAGTTTTGGGATTTTGAAGTAAGAGCTCTTTGGGAGCGAAGCACGCAACAAAGGTATAATTCTTGTTCTTAATCTTGCTTGATTAAGTTTATTATGCTTTTTAATTGCTTTAATTAAGGGGCGGGTCTTGGGGGGTTTCCTTTCGCGTAGTGTCGGGTCACTACGAAACCCTACAGTGGTATCAGAGTCACGCTCCTTTTAATTTTTGCAACTACTTATTAATTAAGGTGTTTTAAAAAGAATTTATTTTTCTGGTTCATGTTCTTCTAATTAGATTAGATGCTCGTTTTAATTAATTTTAAAACTCGGTTTTATTCTCGATTTGGCTGTCGAACCCAGATTTTGGCTCAAAAATAGTGATTTTTGGGTGGAATCGACATTCTGGAACAGATTCAACCCTTAAAAGGATTGTCCAGAAGCTAAGTTCGAACCAGAAACCCATTTTTTTTTGGGTTTTTTCATTTTTTAACGAAAATTTTAGTTCTTTTTAAGCCTTGATTAATGCAAGCATTACAAGGTTAGATTAAATGCACATTTGCATCACTAATCTACTGGTTTTAAAAATATCCTTAAGCATAATAATGGAGTTTTTATTAGTGCTTAAGTTGATATACCATTTTTCACATAAACTTGTTTTTCACAAATTTTGCAAATAAATTGCAATAAAATGTGAAAGCTTGTTGTGAACTTGTAATTTTAAGTTCCTATAATGTTAAAGTTCTAATCTTTATAGGTTTAAATGATTGGAACCCTAATCCTAAATTCCATATTGAACAAAGTTTGGATTTTTCATGTTTGGTTGATTAAAATCCATCAAGTTTAAATACTTGTGTGTAAAATTTGATTAATCTTCATATTGGAAGATGTAATCTTGGTATTTTACACAAGTATGAAAGTTGGAAAATTTTTCATTAGATGATTAGTTTATATTTTTTTCCAACTCCCATTTGCCAAATCCATTATTAATTTTCATATTGGCAAGATTAATTATGGACATAGCTCATTTTATTTTAAGCATAAAGAAAGACCTAATTTTGTTCAAAATAAAATTTTTTGGATAATTTAGGCTTGTGCACCAATAAAAATAAATTTATTTAAGTCTTATTTTATTTTATTTTATTTTCCCTCAGATTTATTCTAAAATGTAATTTAGAATTAATTTTTGTCACACACAAATCGGAATTAAAATTCCGAGTGAAATGGCAGGCAAATCGAGGCAAAACGCCCAAGCGCCACCAAGGCTAGCCGGCTGCCTAGCAGCCCACATGTGGCTTCCTATGGTGCGCACAGGGGTGAGCCATGGTGATGTTGTGCACTGCTGTGTGGCGGGGAGGCTTTGGCCTGATGTGCGTGGAGCAGTGGGAAGGGGGCTGGCTTGCAAGAGGATGCTGCTGGGCAACATGGCAGCAAGCACTTGCCCAGCGCACCACTTGCTGGCAGGCGCCATCTTACTAGCCAGCATGCGTAGCATGCCTGGCAGGCTGCTGGTGCTAGCAGCGTGGCTTGCTGTACTGGGCGCAGCATGCTAGCATCACGCACCACAGCACCAGGCATGGGCTGCCTAGCAGCCATGGTGCACACCCACTAAGGGTTTTAGTGGGACATTTTGCTTAATGTTTGAGCTATGATTTTGCAATTTTTCCAATTTTAATAATTTTATGTAATTATTTTAACGAGGTTAAAAACCTCGATTTTCGGTTTTGCAAAAATTTGACAAATTATGGGTTATGCCGACTTAATTAATCGGATTAATTAAGTATGGATGCGGAATTTAGTGGGAGCTTATTTAATTGCGTGAGCATTTTACTTTTAGAAATAATGGATTAAACAACTTTGACTAGTTTTAATTAGGCGCGTTAATCGGATTAACCACCTAAATTAGTTACTAGTTTTGTGTGTTCAATTATGTATTTCATAAAATTGCATGGGGCCATTCACAAAAAGTGAATGGGTGAATGGAAGATTGTTTTCAAAACAGGTTATTGAAAATGACAACTAGTGGGGCCCGACTAGGATAGAAAATACGGACTGCGTTCCGTTATGTATTTTTGTAAATCTAAATACGGTTTGCGAACCGTTAAGTATTTTTGTACTATTAGATTAATCTTAGTCGTTCTAGCTAGCTTACTTTATTTTGGCCAAGATGTCTCGAGACGGCGTTTCGATGAAGACCAGCCAAGAAGAAGACCCATGGAAATTGAAGATTTCAAGGGGTCATGCTAGTTGCCAAATGCATCATTTTATGCTTTATATATATATTTTGTTATTATATATGATTGCTAGATGCATGTCTAGGATTTTTATATGTTGCGACGATTAGTTAAGTTCACTTAAATCAACCAACATAGAAACCCTAGGTCCCTTAATAATATTGAGCTAAAATTTGTCGTTCCAAGAACAACACTTACCGAACTAATGCGCGTACGTGATGGACTATGCCAAAGCGAGACATCACCACTTCCCTAAGAACGTAAGTTATACTAGGTATACAAGTTGTCTTGGTTAAGCTCAACGATATCAGTTAGGAGTCCTTAGATGTTGAGGAAAAAGAGATAAAATGTCAAGGATGCATTAGATGCGACATTTTATCAAACCGAGAGTAGCTTGGAGCTATTAGCAATTTGATTGCTTACCTTAAGATATTTAATGATTAAGACAAGCCAAAGCATGCTTAACCATTTCTTGATCTTTGGGATCTCAGAATAATTTTATTCTCGCCAAAAAGGGACAATTTTAAATGCGTGGATAAAATGCTCAATAAGATTGAATATATGCATGAACGCTTTTAAATTTCAACTTATTGGTTATATGAATGGTTTTTCATTTCAAACTCTTTCAATTGTAGAACAATGTCTGCAAGTAAATCAAACAACAACCATGTGTGCCCGGAACTCCCCGAAAAGTTAGCTATCAAGCTTAACTTAACAAACCTTGAAGAATGGGAAGAAGAACTCAGGAGAACTCTCCGGAGTTGTTCCAAGGAGTATGTTCTGGATACTTCCCTCCCAACCCTCTGTACCAAGAAACACTTGAGTGACGAAACTTATTGTGCATGGTCAAAAGATTGAAAACTAGTGTCACAACTCATAGCTAACTCCATCCCGGAAGAATGGAAAGAAATACTTCCATTCTCTTTTCCGGACTTGTTCCTTGGAGAACTAAGGGATGTTGTCGGTGTGAGATTCTCTAAGAGTTTCAACGACGACAGTGATGGACTCTTGTTTGAAGTGACTAGGTCACTTACAGACATGAATGTGAAGCCATCGGATCAAGGTTGTCTTGGAAAGAGAGGTACCATCTTTGGTTTACAGTCTGCAACACCAAGTTGAGACCGGGTATGCCCTTCTGACCCCATGTGGAAAGAATGACTAAGCTCTTCAAGCACATGGAACTCCTCGGAATTCCACTAGAAGATGGAATGGCTGGTCATATTATGCTCACTTCACTCCACACAGGGTATGATGCACTAAGGGCATATATTTCTGAAATGAAGGAGACACATTATTTGAAAAATGTGGTGGACCTAATTCACCGAGCCAACTCATTTGGGGCAACCAAAAGACCGTCAAGAAGGAGGGATTTCAAGGTTAAGGCAAAGATGCGTTGCTTCTATTGTGGTGTGCAAGCCCACTTCAAGAGAGAATGCAAGCTCTTTCGAGAAGAGGAAGAGAGGAATGGAGCATCTACCTCAGGTATCTTCCTAAACACTTGTGAATTAAGCTTATCATAGGTATTGGATACCAAGTATGACTCACTTTATGTTGCCTTTTTCAGGGACCAAGTGAGAAGCTTATTAAGTGTTGGTGCAAGAGCAAGAAGACGACGAAGATGGTTTTTCGGTCATGCTTGCATGCACTATTTTATATTTGAGATGTAATTAAAACTATTCCTTGTTTTGTCATGCTTTTTGAACAATATTTTGATCGATGGTGTTGGACACCTAGTTATTTTGCTTGTAAAATTTTGACAATAGTTGTTTTAAAATTGTCTTGCAAACGTATGTTCAAATTAAATTGCATGTTTTACACAAAGACAATAGGATTGATACTAAATGAACTTCTACAAGAAACTTCTATTAGGAAAGTAGGTTCAAATTAAATTGCAACACCTACTTGTGGCATTTTTGTCAAACGCATCAAGAAACTTCTACAAGAAGGTGTTCTTGACTCATTCGACTTAGAGTCGTTTGAAATTGCGAAGGATGTCTATTAGGCAAGATGATAAAACAGCCATTCTCCAAGTTGGGAGAAAGGGCAAGTGACTTATTAGGTCTCATACACACGGATGTATGTGGACCAATGAGTACACCCGCAAGACAAGTTACCGATATTTCATCACTTTCACCGACGATTTTAGTAGATATGGCTATATCTACTTAATGTCGAATAAATCTGAATCCTTTGAGAAATTCAAAGAATTTCAGAAAGAAGTTGAGAATCAACTTGGCAAGAAAATTAAAGCACTTCGATCGAATCAAAGTGGCGAATATTTGAGCCATGAATTCGACGATCACTTGAAAGAAAATGGTATTCTTTCAGAGTTGACACCTCTCGGAACTCCTCAATGGAACGAAGTGTCCGAACGGAGGAATTGAACCTTGTTAGACATGGTTCGATCAATGATGGGTCTTAGTGAACTCCCTATCGCTTTTAGGGGACATGCGCTACAAAATGCAGCACTAACACTAAACAGAGCTCCGTTAAAAGTTGTTGAAAAGACTCCATATGAATTATGGACTAAGAAACCTCCTAGGTTGTCTTTTCTCAGGATTTGGGGATGTGAAGCATATGTCAAGCGATTAATTTCGGACAAACTTCACCCCAAATAGGATAAATGTTTCTTTGTGGGATATCCAAAAGAAACCAAAGGGTATTACTTCAACAATAAATCCGAGAACAAAGTATTTGTTGCTCGTGATGGTGTCAATTTGGAGAAGGATCACCTTTCCAAAATGACAAGTGGGAGGAAAATCGAACTCGACGAAGTTCGAGAGGACGAGCAACAATGTCAACCTAACAAAACTGGCAGTCTAGATGCTTTGGAAACATCTAAGAAGATTGGTCAGAATCAAACTAACAATGAAAATGCTAAATGGATTACCCTTCATAGGTCGCAACGCCAAAGATCTCAATCAGACATATACCTCGGTATCGTCTTAACCGATGATCAGGACATCCTAGTCATGGATGGTGATGAGCCAACGACATACAAGCAAGATATGACGTGCCCCGACTCTGCAAAATGGCAAGAGGCCATGAGATCCGAGATGGACTCCATGTCTGAAAATCAAGTCTGGGACTTGATGAATTTGCCCGAGGGTTATACACCCATTGGTTGCAAATGGATCTTCAAAGTGAAGACATACAAGGATGGAAATGTATCGATATACAAAGCTAGACTGGTGGCAAAAAGTTATAGACAAATCCACGGGATTGACTATGATGAAACTTTTTCACCAGTTGCAATGCTAAAATCCGTCCGGATCATCCTAGCGATTGCTGCATATTACGATTATGAAATATGGCAGATAGATGTCAAAATCGCCTTCCTAAATGGAATTTCGGAAGAAACTGTGTATATGACACAGCCAGAAGGTTTTGTTGATCCAGGCAACACTGGAAAGGTTTGCAAGCTGAAGAAATCCATTTATGGACTAAAGCAAGCCAGCAGAAGTTGGAATCTGCGATTTGATGAAGCCATTAGTAAGTTTGGTTTTATCAAGAATCCAGATGAATCTTGTGTATACAAGAAGGTCAGTGGGAGTGATATTGCCTTCCTAGTCCTGTATGTCGATGACATACTTCTCATTAGAAACAACACAAAATTACTGGAGTCCGTAAAGGGCTCGTTGGGAAAGTGTTTTTCAATGAAGGACTTAGGAGAGGCGCAGTACATATTGGGCATCAAGATCTACAGAGATAGATCTAAAAGGATGATTAGATTAAGCCAGAGTACTTACATTGATAAGGTACTGGCTCGATTCAACATGGAGAATGCCAAGAGAAGGCATTTACCCATGTCCCTTGGCATAACTCTCAGCAAGAAACAGTGTCCACAAACACCTGTTGAGCGAGAAAGAATGAATCAGATCCCATATACTTCGCTAATTGGATCGATCATGTATGCCATGATATGTACAAGGCCAGATGTATCGTATGCCCTGAGTGCAACGAGTCGGTACCAATCGAACCCAGGATAGGCGCATTGGACTGCGGCCAAGAATATCCTAAAGTACTTGAAAAGGAACAAGGATAAATTCCTGGTGTATGGAGGCCACAAAGAACTAGTTGTTGAAGGTTACACCGACACTAGCTTCTAGACTGACAGAGACGACTTCAAGTCACAGTCAGGGTACATATTTTGCCTAAATGGAGGAGCGTTTAGCTGGAAGAGTGCCAAGCAGAGCACCACTGCAGACTCTACAACTGAAGCCCAGTACTTGGCCGCTTCAGAAGCTGCCAAGGAAGCTGTTTGGATTCGCAAGTTCATTACCGAACTTGGTGTTGTACCCTCAATCAAGGGGCCGATAGACCTCTATTGTGATAACAATGGAGCTATCGCTCAGGCCAGAGAGCCGAGAGAATACCAGAAGGTCAAACACGTGCAAAGGCGATTTCACATGATAAGAAAATGGAAATCCGTAGGTGAAATCAGAATTTGTAAGATTGGAACAGATGATAATGTGGCCGATCCTTTGACTAAACAACTACCTCAGGTGAAACACAACAAGCACATTGAGGCGATGGGAATCAAGCATGTTGGAGACTGGCTTTGAAATTCCCTGTACATGTGTTTTAATTAAATAGGATGTTTAATGTAAGACACTGTAATGAAACCATTCATTTATGGAGTAATTAATTTTATGCAAAATTATCATTCACTCCATTACTATTTAATTGTGGTTTAGAATTAAATAATGAGTCCATTCGATTTACGGAAATATTCAAAACAGGGTATCAAGACCATGTCTTGGATAAAGAAACACTTGTTAAGTGAACTTTGAATATTTAAATCGATAATTATCCCTAATCGAGGTCATCTAATAGATGGACGATTGATGACCGCCATAGATTAGTGTATAGTATGATTTACAGCACCGTTTCTTGTGCTGCAAGGACGTGACAGTCATAAATCATTTGCACAGGCACAGTTTCGAACTGTACTGGATAAGACCTATAAGAGTACTTTAAGAAAATTTAATTTTTAGTCATAAGTACATTTCTCATTATGACTATCGGAACTAGCCTTTGCATGGCAGCACCAAGCAGCACACCATGCGTGTGCGAGGGCCTGGGCGCCAGCACATTGCTAGACCACGCACAGCAGCCCAGCATCGCTACGCATCCAGCCTGCTAGGGGATGCGTGAGTGTGCGAGGCTGATGCGTGGTGCGAGGTGCGAGGCATGTGCGTGTGCGAGAGGTGCAGCGAGGCAGATGCGTGTGGTGCGTGGGATGTGCATTGCTAGCAAGTGTGTGGGCTGCTGGGGCCAGCGCCAGCACGATGTGCTAGCAGCGCTAGGCGCTAGCACAAAGCACCAGCACCTACACAGCCCAGCACCAGCATGCACTGGCTAGCTGGGATGGGCAGCAAGGCATTGCTAGCTGGCAGCGTTAGCTGGCACGCTAGCTGGCAGCCAGCTAGCCCTCTTTGAGCCGGTTTTGTGCTTGCTTGTGGGGACCAAATTAAGGGCCTTGGGGAGCAAGGAAAATGGTCCCCCCACCTAGCCGTGGCCATCACTCAAGCATGTGATTGTTCCACTTGTCGCGATGTGATTAAGTAGATTATTTATTTAATTTGGAATTAAATTTTTTTTTGATTTTACCAACTCTCCCACATTGATGGGAGATTGGAAATCAAGGGTGTTGTTCCCTATAAATACCAAAGGCATGGGTATTGGGAAGAAACAACCTTGAGTGGAATTAAAAAGGCAACTCTTATAATTAGAGTAAACCTTTGATTCGTAAAACTCATAGTTCTGTTTATCCTGGTCTTGACTAACCTTCAAGACTTGGGACGCTCAGGTCGGGTCGAGGGTACGATACGTCGGAGATCTCGTGGTTTCGGGATTTTGAAGTAAGAGCTCTTCGGGAGCGAAGCACGCAACAAAGGTATAATTCTTGTTTCTAATCTTGCTTGATTAAGTTTATTATGCTTGTTAATTGCTTTAATTATGGGGCGGGTCTTGGGGGGTTTCCTTCCGAGTATTGTCAGGTCACTAGGAAAGCCTACAATGATCCCATCGGGGTTCTTGACCAAAGCTCGACCAGGATGGATTCCATCCGGACATATCTGGCGGACGACACTTTACCGGATGCCCCTTTAGAAGTGTCTGCATTGAAGAAGCAAGCCGCAAGTTTTGAGATCCATAATGGAGAACTCATCAGGAAAGAAGTACCAGAGGATCTGCACTCGGGCTTTTGTGCATCACATATAGGCGGCAAAACTCTAGCAAAAAGGGCCAGGCGGCAAGGCTACTTTTGGCCCACTCTTGAGGCAGACGCCATGGAAATGATAAAGAAGTGTGATAAATGTTAAAAATTCGGCAAACTCATACACTGTCCCGCTACTGACCTCACGGCTATCTACAACCCGGTTTTATTTGCAAAATAGGGCATGGACATCCTGGGTCCATGTACGCCTGCTACAGGCGGATGAAGGTACATCCTGGTTGTTGTAGATTACTTCACCAAATGGGTTGAGGCAGAGGCGGTCAGGGGCATAAAGACAAAGGATGTCATCTTCTTCATTTCGAGGAACATCATCACCCGTTTTAGGGTACATATGTCTATGGTCTTTGACAGTGGCCCTCAGTTTGAAACGCCTACCCTCAAGAGCTGGTTGGGAGATCAAGGGATCTCACATTGGTTTGCATCAGTCTGTCGTCCCCAAGAAAACGGCCAAGTTGAAGCCTTCAACAAGCTCATCTAGAAGGCATTAAAAAGAAAATTGAAAGAGCTAGCGGTCTATGGGCAGAGGAGTTGCCTCATGTCCTATGGACCATCAGAACTACTAAAAAGGTGGCAACCGGTGAATCCCCGTTTCTCATGACATATGGCACTGAAGTCGTCTTGCCTACTGAACATTATGAGCCAACACTTCGAATCATGCTCTATGATGATGAGACTAATTAGGAGGCCATGTGTCTAGCATTAGATTCACTCTCGGAGCGCAGGGGCAATGACGCCTTGCGCCATGAGATATACCGTCTGAGAATGACGAGAGCCTACAATAGAAGAGTGCACAAACGACCGTTGAAAGTGGGGGACTTTGTGTTACGGAAAATGGAGGCCCCCGGTAGGGCCAATGAGCAAGGAAATCTAACCCCGCCCCTACCGGATTTTTGAAGAAGTTAGAGGCGGCACTTACCGCTTGGAAACTCTAGACGGCAGGTAGCTAGCCAGAACTTGGAATGTAGATAACTTGAAAAAGTACTACTTCTAAAGACTTGTAAGTCTTTGTAAATAGAGTATTTTAATGAAAAGATGCTTTATTTATGTTTTCTTTTACAAAGTCCCATCTGTGCAATGAAAAACCGGGCATACGTTTGCTCTAACTTGAGTAGACACAAGTTAAGTCCCAAATTTAGCAGCTATTTATAAGGCCAATGGCCGGATAGTTTTCAAACCGCCTGCTCCAACATGAGCAGGCAACCGGCGACGCCCATTTGGGTGAATTCGTCGAAGAGGGCATCTCCTATTCAGGGGTACATTATTCTATAAATCATAGCTCAAGTGGCTTTAACCAATTATCTAGGTTAAAGATAACTCACAACCGTTTGAATAATTCAAAGCCTAGATACAACCGGTCGTTGCTTCAAAGCAACACAAACGGTAACTAATATCTTGGTCAAATATAACCGGTCTTTGCCCAAAGGCACTACAGCCGGTTACAGATCCAAATTAAGTATGGTCAAAACCTTAGTAACTAAATCATAACTTGGTTATGATGCCTACGCTCGGCTAATGGTCGCCTGCATCCTAACAAACGGCGATGATGGATACCCAAAGGGTAACTCGCAGCCGGTTAAACGAATAATCTAGGTTGGCCCTAGCCGGCACCATCTGCTAATCCAACTTGGAGAATAATTCTACTTCTTTTAATATGGTCAATGACCGTCTGTTTATCCCTCCGGATACTTGATTGGACGGCTGCCTACTTAGGGTTGGGCAATTTCAAGCAAACAACCGTCCAGGGGAAGGTGAAGCCAATGCATCCGGCATGTCGCATGTGCTGAGACACTTGGCAAAAAGAAAAAGATTTGTATGAGCATACTTAAAAAATTGCAAAAATTGAAGCAAATTATATCGAAGGCAAATAATGGGCAAAACCAACTCAATCGGCAAATTCTATTAATAAAAACTCATTATTAGCTAGAACTACTTCCAAGGAAAGAAGAATACATGAAATACTCAGCTCGTAGGCCGGAGATAGAAAAAGAAAAACAATCAAGATTCACTGCTGCTTGGGAGGCTGAGACGTCTGGCCCTAACCAGATGGGGGAGCATCTTGAGTCTGCTGAGGTTAAGCTTCATTACCCTCACCCAGCGCTCGTTCTTCCGCCTCCTCCTCCTCATCTTCGTCGACAATTCCAGCCCATTCCTCGAAGGGAGCCGGCTTCTCAAGCCCAAAGGTTTGAGCGTCGTACACCTCGGTGGCGTACTTGTACCTCAGCTCGAAAAACTCTCATTCGGTGTCCGGGGGATAAGGGTCCAGGCCATTATCATGCATCTTGCAGTCCCGCTCATTTTCAGCAACCAGCCGGTCCTGTTCGGCTTCTTGTTTGGCCTTATGATCAGCCTGCGTTGGGCCAACTTGTTCTTCAACCGGGAGACGTCTGCCCTCAGTTGGGTGTTCTCCTTGTCGGCATCCCCTAGTGCTTTGACGTCGGCCTAGAGGTTTTTAACTTGCAGCTCAAAGTCAGCCGCCTTCTTGTTGGCCACATCAGCAGCCGCAGTGAACTCCTTGATTGTCTCCTCCTTTTTCATCTCCCGGCTTTTAGTTTGTATTTCATACATTAAAGTGTTGTATTGAGTAACGTCAATAAGGTAAGCCGCCCGCCTATTGGTGTCTCTTACCTCCTCAAACTTCTTCCTCAAGGGAACCTTGAGGCCGTCTACTCTTCAGTCGGAGAAGGTTTAGCGTCTCAATTATGATAACCGGCAAAAGATTAAATTGTACAAAAGCACCCAACCGGCTAATCACCTCAGCAAGCAGCGAGTTGATCGGTCAATGTTGACCTGGTGCACACCTGGCACCACCTCCTTTTCGGACCAGGTGAGGGTCCTTAGCACCCTCTTGGCATATTGTTGGAGGTCAGGCCAACGGGAAGAGGCAGCTGCACCAACAGATTCATTCGTTAAGTATTGAGCATAGGCGGCACCTATATTCTGCCGGCTGCTTGAAGAATCCCCTAATTGGGTTGCTTGGGACTTGACTCGCATAGGCCCAAGCGGCCAGGGGGGATTAAAGGTGAGAGCCATACCTTTATTTCTAGGCTGAGGGGTCATCCCACCCTCAGCCGCATTAGAACTGGTCGCTACAGCAAGTTGTCGGCTTAAGGAAGTTTCAGGCTCCCTCGCCTTAACCTTAGTCGGCCTTGTGTTTAGGCCAAGGTCTTTCACGCTCTTGCCTGCTGAGGTGGGCCTTTCAGGCACAGGTGGACTTCCGAAAGAGGGAGGGGCAACTGGAGTCCTCCTGGACTTCGAAGGAGGCTAGGAGGACTCCTCCCCCGGTCTTTTTAGCATCTTGGTTAGGGAGCGAGGAACATTCTTGCTCCTCGTCTAAAAAATAAACAAAGCAACCGGTTAATATTAGAATTGACATCAATTTATAGACGGTAATATCAGCCGGAGCTTACTCATCATCCTTGGCCGCCAGTTAGGCCCTCTTCTTCTCCATTTGATCCTTCCGGATCTGAGCAGTAGATTTAGCAAGCGTCTTCTCTGGAGGCACTATCTCTAATCCTTTCTCTGGAAAGAAAATTAAAGTCAAAATCCATTCAAGCATGGTAAAGACGGCATAAAGTGTCGGTTATCAACCAACATACGTCTGCTAAACATTGTGCTAAGTCCATTGGCGGAAAGAAACGCCTCGTCCTTTAGCGAGTCCGAATGGGGGACCCAGTTCTTGGGGACAATGATTTCAGTCCCATCATCCAAAGGCATTGAGGTTCTCTTGAAGAGCCCCGTCTCCATTATTTGCATCTAAGCCTCTTCCGGTACTCTAGGAAGGGCGTATTTCTCTCCAATGAGAGCCGGGAGCTTATTGTAGTGACGTAGCCGGTGGTTTAGGCGCAACGATGGGGAAGAAACCAAGTCAAACTTGCTATTCCAGCTGCTCCACTTTGACGGCTTGTCAAGCGTCATCATGTATTCCGGATGTGTGGTCAATGTATACCACGCATTCCAGCCGCCTGGGGCATGACTGAGGTAGTGCATATGTGCAAACGCCTCCCAGCTAGGCGTTATGTCTTGCATCTCGTAGGCGACAATCTATCCTAATATGTTCACCCAGGAATTGGGTGTTACCTGCCAAACGCTAGGTCGTAGCCTCTTAGAATGGCTTTTATTGTATTGTGGAGGGGGAACCGGAGGCCGGCTTTAAATGCCGGCTCATAGCAGCTGAAGTAGTCGTCGGCATGATCAAGGTCGTCATCCCAGACGACGGTTGCCTCTAGTGGCAGCACCACAATTTCCTATCCTTTTCTAACCGGGCACTTCTTTATAAATCTGGGGAGGGTAGCGTTCAAAGTGACCACATCCCTTGCGGACATGTGCGCCTCTATTGGATTATTGATTGAGGGCCATTTATACGCCTCCTCATCCCCTTGGGGGGCATCTGGTTCCAAGGTAGACTCTAAAGAGTCTAATTGTTGGATGGTCTCTTCACCGCCTATATCCTCGGACGCTTCTAAAATATCATCACTAGGCGTGCTAGGTACACCCGGATGGTCATAATGTACAAGGTCAGCCGGAGCTTTGGCTGAGCCGTTTGATTGGTAGTCGGGGTCTACAACCGTCCGTCTCGTCCAAGCCATTCTGTCCTGCACATGAACAGAGACGGTCGGATTCGTAGAAGAGTAAGGTGGTCCAATCACCCCCAAACGGCATCCCCAGTCCTAGACTCAGCCGTATCCGGTGACCGGTTGACAACTGTCCTAGGCCGTGCTATGTGTGTGTTAGGTGAGTCCATTATTCTTTACAAGCTATACAACCGGAAAAACTCAAAAAAGTTACAAGGGGTAGAGACGGTACCTCGAAGAAGTTTTAAGTTTGGAGGAGGTTGACTATCTGGATTAGCAGCCGGAACACTCTTTGTTGCTTGCTAGATACCCAGACGGCTGCCCGGATGTACCCCCTTGAAGAGCAACTGAAAATTGTAGAAAAACCCAGCCGTTCCTCAGAAGTTTTTCTTGAAGATACCCCAGATGGTTGCCCGATTGTGGGTGTATTGAAAGCAAAGGGAATCAGTCCAAGGACCTGATAAGTGGCATTTATGCCATCGTTTCACCCTCTTTCATTAGAGAATTCCCTCGATTTGCCACTTATTTATGACACTTAGCACTTTTTATTCTATTTTAGTTACTTTAGCTCCTTCTCGTGTTTTCCCTTCAATTTTATCTTTTCTTCCACTTTTTACCTTTTATTTGTGTGTTTTGATAGCTCCAAGCGCTCCTTGTTTATGGATCGCTAGATGGAGTGGAGATGCTAAGGACGCTTGCCAAAGAAGTGGAGATGCCAAAAGGGAGAGGGCGCGCTGATATGAATGGCTGCGGGCGCGGACAAGGATGTCCTGAGCAAGCACGAGATTCTTGAGATGTCGAGCCGCGGGCGCGGAGTTAATGGTCGCGTGTGCGACATCTACCCCCTCGGGCGCGGCTATCCGGGTTTGGCAAACTTATTACCCAGCTTGGAGAGGATGCGGCAGCCTATTTGGAGAGCCCTCTCCCTTGCCCATTTTCCTCATTATAGTAGAAGACTATAAATAGTCTTTAGCTTGAGTTTTTCAATCATTCACTATTCCATTGACATCAAAAACATTTGTAGAGAGAGAAAATCCATGTCTTTTAGAGAGAGAAAACATTAGTCTTCAAGATTCAATCTTTGTAATCAAATATTCAAGCTTTCCTCTAGATTGTTGCAACAACTTTGATGATTGGGCAATCCTTCAACTTTTATAATAGTAATCTTCTCTCTTATTTCCCTAATACTTAGTTTTATTGTTTCTACTCATGTTTTTCCTCATAAATATTTATGCTTTATTAGTTTCTTTGATTTCTCTTTGACTTGGAATCATGCTAGGTTGCATTAGGATTGAATACTCGTTTAGCTTGGTTGTCGTGGATATTTTCCTTTCTCTAGCTTAGATTTTTAGCTAGGGAAGGGGGTGAAAATCATGTTTATTTGAGTTCCTATTGATTATTGATCGGAATCTACCTTGAGTTGATGATTTGTGCTTAATATGCTTGGAGTTATTGTGTGCACCTATAACCCCAATGTTTTAGTCCTAAATTAGATGCACGAGAATGATCTAGTTTAGGGTTGATTGATTTCATCAACTTGCTTTGAGTAGTTGCATGAGAATGAATTGCTTTGATGAGTAGAGTTTGAACTCCTTGGTGCATTTCCTTATTGATTTTCATTAGTATCTTGTTGGTCATGATTGGAACCCCCTCTCCCTAGTGTTTTTTTCCATTGATATTGCTATAATCTTGTTCTTTGTTTTCATTTAGATTGCCTAGTTGAATCCCTTCTTCTTTAGTTTAACTTGGTCTCCTTTTTGGTAATTAGATTGATCTTAGAAATCTTCAACATCAACCCATAATACCCCTTTTTCTTGTCACTAGCATCTTGTCCTAGATATTGTATTGATTGTGCTCAACCCCCGTTTCCTTGGGAATCGACCCTAACTTGCCACTATCTTAAGTAATAATAGAGTTGAGTTGGAGATAAAAATTGTAAATTTGATCTAGGATAGTAGATCAACGACCTATTGTCTACCGATCAGGACCCCCAGGAGGTTTTAATGTGTTTCTGGTAATGAGCACTGAGACGTTAATCGGTTGAGTGAAGAAAAGGAAGACCGTTGCACAAGAAATAACTGTTGGTATCAGAGCTCTTTTCTCTCAGAAAACTTCTCAAAAATTGCAAAGTGTGAAAATGATGGGAGGGGGTCTCTACTAATAGAGAACCCTAGAAGGCGAACAATGCACAAAGATGCTCAAAAGTTCGTTTCAATGTGTGACAAAAGCCAAAGGAGTGGTTGCATAACAAAAAGGGATGAGATGCCTCAACAAAACATTTTGGAAGTGGAGCCATTCGATGTTTGGGGTGTTGACTTCATGGGTCCTTTTGTTTCTTCTTGTGGGAATCAATATATCTTGGTAGCGGTGGATTATGTGACTAAATGGATTGAAGCTAGACCCACCCCCACCAATGACCACAAGGTGATGCTCAAGATTCTCAAGAAGGTCATATTTCCACGGTTTGGGGTGCCTAGAGTGATAATCAGCGATGGTGGTTCTCATTTTGCCAAGAACCAATTCGAAGCTCTCCTCAAGAGATATGGGGTTCATCACAAGGTTGGTCTACCTTACCACCCACAAACTCAAGGACAAGCGGAGGTGTCAAATAGAAAGATCAAGAACCTTCTTGAAAGGATGGTGAACAAGTCTAGAAAAGATTGGTCTCTCAAGCTTGATGACACGATTTGGGCTTTAAGGACGGCATACAAGACTCCCATTGGTACAACCCCTACCGGTTGGTTTATGGGAAGGCTTGTCACTTGCCGGTAAAGTTGGAATACAAGGCTTAGTGGGCGATCAAGGAGCTTAACATGGATATGGCCTTGGCGGGTGAGAAGAGGTTGCTTAAGCTTAATGAACTTGAGGAGCTCCGATATGATGCTTACGAGAACTCAAGGCTATACAAGGAGAGGACTAAGAGATGGCACGACTGACATATAAGGAACAAGAGCTTCAAGGTTGGAGACAAGGTGTTGTTGTTCAACTCTAAGCTTCGGTTGTTTCCCGAAAAACTAAAATCGAAGTGGTCGGGGACTTTCATAATTTCAAAGATTACTCCTTACGGGTCTTTTGAGTCGGAGGCGGAAGGAAACAATTTCATGGTTAACGGCCACCGTTTGAAGCTCTACCATTGCAATGACCAAGTTGGCATAATTGAGTGTGTGAGGCTAGATCCATCAGATCCTAAGCCGCTTTCTTGATGATGATGTGTTATGGTCAAGCTAATGAACTTATAAAGAAGCGCTTCTCGGGAGGCAACCCGAGTTCTCAACATAGATCTGCAGGCGCGACACCTAGACCCGCGGCCGCGGCCCTGCGGGTCTGCGAATTTATTCAGATTTTCTCAGCAGCAATCCGAGCCAAACTCACCTAAAATCAGAAACTTTCGCCCATTTCCCTCTCTAACTTCACTCCACTCCAAACCCTAACCCCTTCTACCTCAATTTCTCACCCCAAATCATTAAACTCCATTAAATTCCATCACTTTCCTTCAAATTTTCTCAACAAAAATTTGATATTTCACCATTAAAAAACCCTAATTTCGGTGTTCCTCTTTGTGTGGGCTTTGCTTTCACCATTAAAGGGTCCTTGAAGGTGTGCTTTGATTCTTCTTCAAAGCGCTAGTAGTTGTAATCGTTGGTACTCATTTTGGTATACATTTCTTCCTTACTCTAATTTACCTTTGAATTTGAAGCATATTTTTGATTGAGAAAAATTTTATGCTTATGATTTCTCATGTTGGAATTCTTGATGGTTGCATGCCTAGTTTGCGTTAATTCATCCTATTTTGCATTGTTAATTATTGAGTTGTTGTCTTGTTAGTTGATTGTTCAGTTAGGTTGCTTGGTTTGAGTTGTGCTTGGTGATTTTGGAAGTGTGCTCAGTGTTGTGGTTGATTGAATTTGGGGAATTATTGTGGTGTGATTGTTGTGGTATTGGATTGCATATTGCTATTGGTGAAAATGGTTTTTGGGTCAAAGAAAAGAAAACGTGGGAAAGAAACTCAAGGCTAAACATCATCAAACCCCCAACAAAGTGAACAAACCGCTCCACCTCCTTTACCACCCCTCAAATTCCACAATAAAAACCACAGGCCCATCTACGACAACCTTCAAAATCGAAAACTGAGACCCACCACCACAAAACTTGGCATTGACGACGATTGTTGGTTCTTATTCAACAATCTCCAGTTAGGCTTGTTTGTAACAAGTGCCTACCGGACGTTCAAGGAGCCCACTCTTGAGTTCCTTGCCTCTTTTAAGTGTCATTCCGCAGGGGATAAGGACCTCACCATCTCCTTCCAACTCTTTAACAAAAAAAGAAACCCTCACCCTCTGCCTGTTTAACCAATTACTGGACCTAAACCCAGATGCTGATTGTAGGTTTTCGTAGTGACCCGACACTACGCGGAAGAAAACCCCCCAAGACCCGCCCCTTAATTAAAGCAATTAACAAGCATAATAAACTTAGTCAAACAAGATTAAGAACAAGAATTATACCTTTGTTGCATGCTTCGCTCCCGAAGAGCTCTTACTTCAAAATCCCGAAACTACGAGATCTGCGACGGATCGTACCCTCGACCCGACCCGAGCGTCCTAAGTCTTGAAGGTTAGTCAAGACCCGGACAAAACAAAACTATGAGTTTTACGAATCAAAGGTTTACTCTAATTACAAGAGTTGCCTTTTTAATTCCACTCAAGGTTGTGTATTTCCCAATACCATGCCTTTGGTATTTATAGGGAAATGCACCCTTGAACTTCATTCCCCAACCAATGTGGGACAATGAATAATTTGCTAATTAATTTATTTCTAAAATAAATTAATAAATAAATTCAATCACAATGCAACAAATGTCAAGGGGAAAGAGAAGGTTAGGTGAGGACCATGAGGGGGAGAGGGGGACCATTGCCTTGCTCCCCAAGGCTTTGCCCAAGCCTTGGTTCCCACCCTTCACAAAACCGCCCTAAGAAAAAGGGCTGCTAGGCTGCTGCCAGCTAGCACAAGCCCAGCCAGCAGCCTTGCATCCCTGCCAGGCAGTGCTGGTCGATTCTTGGCGCTGGTGCGTGCCAATGCTAGGCGCTGGTGCGTGCCAGTGCTAGGCGCTGGTGCGTGCTGGCGCTGGTGCTGGCCCTCGCCTCTCTCGCACATGCTCGCATAGCCAGCATGCGTGCTGCTAGCGAGCCACGCATGCTGGCCCCCTTGCCTCGCCAACCACACGCACCACCCTCGCATCCCTCGCTGCACCTCTTCACACACGCATCAGCCATGCACCCCATGCACATGCGCCACACGCATTGCTAGCCCAACCAGTGCACCTACGCACGCAAGGGCCTAACATACGTGCTAGGCGATGCTGCCAGGTGCCCTCGCACTAGCATACATCAGCTAGTGCCTAGCACTGCTATGCTTGGTGCGAGGCACGCACACACGCACATGCACATGCGCTAGTGCCTAGCACTGCGATGGTTGTGCTTGGTGCGTGTGTGGCCTGCCATGCGCACCTAGGCATCCAGGCAAGCACGCTGCTAGCTGCGATGGGCTGCCTGGTGCTCCTGGTGCTTGCGATAGGCTGTCAGGTGCCCCTGGTGCGCCTATTGCTTGCGGTAGGCAGCGATAGTGCCTAGGCATCATGTCAGGGCTGCGATAGCGCATAGGCATGATGCTGGGGCTGCGATAGTCAGCGATGGTGTGCCTAGGCTGCGATAGAGCGCCTAGCACACCTAGTGTGCTTAGGCTTGCGCCTAGCCATGCTAGGTGCATGCTAGCTCGAACTAGCCTAACATCCACATGGCTAGCCAAGTGTGGTGCTAGGGCTATGTTCATACTTGTCGCTTTGTGATTTTGCGACGCTCGGTCTCGACGCCCTAGGCTCGATATCCGACGTCTGTATTCGTAAAACTCTGTCGACTCATTAAATCCTTTCGGTGTAATTCGTCGTCTCGGATCGGTGATTCGATTGGGTTCGACCCGAAGGGTTCAGTTATGATTAAGCTGTAATATCAATTGTACCTTGATATTAGTGATCGGAAGCGACCTCCACCTAGGCATTCTGATCACTGATCTTACTGAAGAATTAACTCTGTAATAATTCTGAACCCTCTATCGGAAGAATACACTTGTTGGAAGGACACCATTCCTTTTAATCTCCCACTTGTCCTTCCGGACAAGTGTGCGTACAGTGTATAACCCATTTCCTATGTCTCTTAATGTTTCTTCGTGAACTATAAGGTAATTAAGATTCATCGTCATCCTTATTACGTTCAGAAGTATTTCTCGATCTCCGAGTTCGACTGTCAATAAACAGATGATTTCTAAAATCCATCTGAGCACGGCCATGCGTTTTCACAGTCTCGCTCTTCGAGCGGCCTTGTAAACAACAAAACATTTTCCCTATTGTTAATAGGGTGACAATCCCAGTCTTGCATTGTAAGTTCCTCTTACTAAGAGGACTTAGTCTCCCGAGTGTTCCCGTTATGATCTCCAGTTACGGCAGATGTTAGGAAACATCAAAGAGTCTAGTACTCAAACAAGAAAACTTCACAATAATCATGGTCGGAGGAAACAAGTTCCGATAGTCATAATAAGAAATGTACTTATGACAATTTGAAATTTCTTAAAGTACTCTCTTAGGTCTTATCCAATACGGTTCCAAACTGTACATGTGCAAATGATTTATGACTGTCACGTCCTCGCAGCACAAGACACGGTGCTGTAAATCATACTACACACTAATCTGTGGCGGTCATCAATCGTCCATCCGTTTAATGACCTCGATTAGGGACAATTTTCGATTTAAATATTCAACGTTCACTTAACAGGTGTTTCTTTATCCAAGACATAGTCTTGATACCCTGTTTTGAATATTTCCGTAAATCGAATGGACTCATAATTTAATTCTAAACCACAATTAAATAGTAATGGAGTGAATGATAATTTTGCACAAAATTAATTACTCTATAAATGAATGGTTTCATTACAGTGTCTTACATTAAACATCCTATTTAATTAAAACACATGTACAGGGAATTTCAAAGCCAGTCTCCAACATGCTTGATTCCCATCGCCTCAATGTGCTTGTTGTGTTTCACCTGAGGCAGCGGTTTAGTCAAAGGATCGGCCACATTATCATCTGTGCCAATCTTACAAATTCTGAGTTTACCTTCGGATTTCCATTCCCTTATCATGTGAAATCGCCTTTGCACGTGTTTGACCTTCTGGTGTTCTCTCGGCTCCCTGGCCTGAGCGATAGCTCCATTGTTATCACAATAGAGGTCTATCGACCCCTTGATTGTGGGTACAACACCAAGTTCGCTGATGAACTTGCGAATACAAACAGCTTCTTTGGCAGCTTCTGAAGCGACCAAGTACTCGGCTTCAGTTGTAAAGTCTGCAGTGGTGCTCTGCTTGGCACTCTTCCAGCTAAACGCTCCTCCATTAAGGCAAAATATGTACCCTGACTGTGACTTGAAGTCAACTATGTCAGTTTGGAAGCTAGCGTCGGTGTAACCTTCAACAACCAGTTCTTTGTGGCCTCCATACACCAGGAACTTATCCTTGTTCCTTTTCAGGTACTTTAGGATATTCTTGGCCACAGTCTAATGCGCCTCTCCTGGGTTCGATTGGTATCGGCTCGTTGCACTCTGGGCATACGATACATCTGGCCTTGTACATATCATGGCATACATGATCGATCCGATCAGCGAAGCATATGGGATCTGATTCATTCTTTCTCGCTCAACAGGTGTTTGTGGACACTATTTCTTGCTGAGAGTTATGCCATGGGACATGGGTTAATGCCCTCTCTTGGCATTCTCCATGTTGAATCGAGCCAGTACTTTATCAATGTAAGTACTCTGGCTTAATCCAATCATCCTTTTAGATCTATCTCTGTAGATCTTGATGCCCAATATGTACTGTGCCTCTCCCAAGTCCTTCATTGAAAAGAACTTTCCCAACAAGCCCTTTACGGACTCCAGTAATTTTGTGATGTTTCCAATGAGAAGTATGTCATCGACATATAAGACTAGGAATGCAATATCACTCCCACTGACATTCTTGTATACACAAGATTCATCTGGATTCTTGATAAAACCAAACTTGCCAATGGCTTCATCAAATCGCAGATTCCAACTTCTGTCGGCTTGCTTTAGTACATAAATGGACTTCTTCAGCTTACAAACCTTTCCAGCGTTGCATGGATCGACAAAACCTTCTGGCTGTGTCATATACACAGTTTCTTCCAAAATTCCATTAAGGAAGGCGGTTTTGACATCCATTTGCCATATTTCGTAATCGTAATATGCAGCAATCGCAAGGATAATCCGGACGGATTTTAGCATTGCAACTGGTGAAAAAGTTTCATCATAGTCAATCCCGTGGATATGTCTATAGCCCTTTTCCACCAGTCTAACTTTGTATATCAATACATTTCCATCCTTGTCTGTCTTCACATTGAAGATCGATTTGCAACCAATGGGTGTATAACCCTCGGGCAAATTCACCAAGTCCAGACTTGATTTTCAGACATGGAGTCCATCTCGGATCTCATGGCCTCTTGCCATTTTGCAAAGTCAGGCCTTGTCATAGCTTGCTTGTATGTCGCCAGCTCATCACCATCCATGACTAGGATGTCCTGATTATCGGTTAAGACGATACCGAGGTATCTGTCTGGTTGAGATCTTTGCCGTTGCGACCTACGAAGGGTAATTAGTTGAGCATTTTCATTTTCAGTTTGATTCTGACCAATATTCTTAGATGCTTCCAAAGCATCTAGATTGTCAGTTTTGTCAGGTTGACATTGTTGCTCGTCCTCTCGAACTTCGTCGAGTTCGATTTTCCTCCAACTTGTCATTTTGGAAAGGTGATCCTTCTCCAAAAAGACACCATCACGAGCAACAAAAACTTTGTTCTCAGATTTATTGTAGAAGTAATACCCTTTGGTTTCTTTTGGGTATCCCACAAAGAAACACTTATCCGATTTGGGGTGAAGTTTGTCCGAAATTAATCGCTTGACATATGCTTCGCATCCCCAAATCTTGAGAAAAGACAACCTAGGAGGTTTCTTAGTCCATAATTCATATGGAGTCTTTTCAACAGCTTTTGACGGAGCTCTTATTCAGTGTTAGTGCTGCAGTATGTAGCGCATGTCCCCAGAAAGAGATAGAGAGTTCACTAAGACCCATCATTGATCGAACCATGTCTAACAAGGTTCGATTCCTCCGTTCGGACACTCCGTTCCATTGAGGAGTTCCGAGAGGTGTCAACTCTGAAAGAATACCATTTTCTTTCAAGTGATCGTCGAATTCATGGCTCAAATATTCGCTACCTCGATCCGATCGAAGTGCTTTAATTTTCTTGCCAAGTTGATTTTCAACTTCTTTCTGAAATTCTTTGAATTTCTCAAAGGATTCAGATTTATTCGACATTAAGTAGATATAGCCATATCTACTAAAATTGTCGGTGAAAGTGATGAAATATTGGTAACCTTGTCTTGCGGGTGTACTCATTGGTCCACATACATCCGTGTGTATTAGACCTAATAAGTCACTTGCCCTTTCTCCCTACTTGGAAAATGGTTGTTTTATCATCTTGCCTAATAAGCATCCTTCGCAATTTTCAAACGACTCTAAGTCGAATGAGTCAAGAACACCTTCTTGAAGAAGTTTCTTGATGCGCTTGATGTTAATATGGCCAAGAAGACAATGCCACAAGTAGGTTTGATTCGACTCGATGGTCTTAGTTCATTTGGTATTAATCCTATTGTCTTTGTGTAAAGCATGCAATTTAATTTGAACATATGTTTGCAAGACAATTTTGAAACAACTATTGTCAAAATTTTTACAAGCAAAATAACTAAGTGTCCAACACCATGGATCAAAATATTGTTCAAAAGGCATGATAAAACTAGGATTAGTTTTAATTACATCTCAAAGACAAAATAGTGCATGCAAGCACGATCGAAAAACCATCTCCGTCGTCTTCTTGCTCTTGCACCAACACTTGATAAGCTTCTCACTTGGTCCCTGAAAAGGCAACATAAAGTGAGTCAATACTTGGTATCCAATACCTATGATAAGCTTAATTCACAAGTGTTTAGGAAGATACCTGAGGTAGTCGGAATGTTCCCCTCTTCCTTGAAGGGCATGCATTCTCTCTTGTAGTGGCCTTGCATGCCTCAATGGAAGCATCTCATCTTTGCCTTGACCTTCTTGAACTCCTTCTTCTTAGCTCTCAAGGGCCTTTTGGTCATTCCATAGGCGGTGGCTTGGCTAAGAAGTTGCACCACCTCCTTGAGGGAGTGTGTCTCCTTTCCCGCAGCTATATGCACTCCAAGTACATCATAGCCCGAGTGGAGTGAAGCAAGCAAGATATGCCCTGCCATCTCATCTTCCAATGGGATTCCGAGAAGCTCCATGTGTTTGAAGAGTCTAGTCATTCCAAGCACATGAGGTCGGAGGTGCATGCCGGGTCTCAATTTGGCATTGTAGACCTTTGTCCAAAGCCGGCGCCTTTCCTTAGCAAGACATTCCACGTTTGGTGGCTTTATCCTCATGTTTGAGAGTGACCTAGTCAAGTCAAACACGAGGCCATCATTTAGTTGCTTTAATTAGTGAGCGGGTCTTGGGCGGGTTTCTCTTCCGCGTAGCGTTGGACGCTACGAAACCCAACACCGGTATCGGAGCCGCTCATTATAATTATTGTAACTAATAATTAATTGAGGTGATTTAAAATGGATTTAAATTCTGGTTTTGCTTTGTAATTAGATTAGATGCTTGTTTTAATCTTGAATTTTACTAATTTTGGCCAACGAACCCAGATTTTGACTCAAAAATAGTGATTTTTTGGTGGAATCAATGTTCTAAATTGTTTTTGACCCTCTTTAACGATTGTCCAGAAGCCAAAATCCACCCAGAAACATGTTTTTCGAGGGGTTTTTTGTAGTAAATTAGTGATGCAACCATACATTTAATCTACCTTTAACATGCCATAATTAATCAAGGCTTAAAGATTTAAAGTTTTTTCGTCAAAAACGAAAAATCCCTCGAAAAACATGTTTCTAGCAGGATTTTGGCTTCTAGACAGTTCTCAAAAAGGATCAAAAACGATTTAGAACATCGATTCCACCCAAAAATCACTATTTTAGAGTCGAAATCTGGGTTCATTGGCCAAAATTAGTAAATTAAAGATTAACACGAGCATCTAATCTAATTAGAAAGCAAAACTGGAATTTAAATCCATTTTAAATCTCCTCAATTAATTATTAATTACAATAATTAAAATGAGCGCGGCTCCGATATCGCTGTTGGGTTTTGTAGCGTCCAACGCTACGCGGAAGAGAAACTTGTCCAAGACCCGCTCACTAATTAAAGCAACTAAACATGCAATCACATAATTAACAACATAAGAGAGAGAAAGAGAAAAGACATTCTTATATGCTTCGCTCGATTCACGAGCTCTTACTTCAAAGCTCGGGCCACGTAAGTGCGACAGCCTCCTGCGGCTCGCACCCTCGACTCGACCCGAACGGTCTTAATCCCGAAGGTTAGTCGGGACTTAACCAAATAAAACTAGAGTATTACGAACTTAAAGGTTTTTTCACTAATAATGAGATGCCATATTGAGTTCCACTCAAGTGATTTTTTCCAAACCCAAAACTTGGGTATTTATAGGGAAGGGAGCCTTGATCTCCTTCTCCCATCAATGTGGGAGATTTGCATTTTCCTCTATTTTAATTTAATCAAAAACAAACTAGAAATGCAAGGCAATCAACAAGCTCCAAGTGTCACATGGAGGGAGAGAGTAGGTGAAGACCACCAAAAAGGGGGACTAAATCACCTTGCTCCCCAAGCCACACACCAACCCCTTGGTCCCCTCCTCTCAACCAGCTGACCATGCCACATGGCAGGCTGGAAGCCTCCCATGGCTGCCAAGGCTGCCAACTAGCGCCTAGCACCAAGGCTAGGCTGCCCAGCAAGCACGCCCAAGCATGCGTGCAGCTAGCAAGCCACGCATGCGGGCTGATGCTCCTAGGCGCTGCTATGTGCGTGTGTTGGTGTTGCTGCTATGCGATGGCAAGGCCGAGCAAGCACTTGCGTGCTGCTGGCCTTGCGATGCTTGTGGGTTGTGCTAAGCCATGCCCAGCATGCTGCTATGCTAGCAAGCACGCCCAGCCATGCATGCACAGCCACAGCACACACACGCATGGCACGCATCTTGCGATGCTTGTGCCATGCGATGCCGTGTGCTAGGCGATGCTAGGCACGCATGACATGCATGGGTTGGTGACCTCGCGTAGCCTAGCACTCGCAAGGCTAGGCAATGCGAGGCTACGGCTTGGCTCGAACTGGTCGCTTGTTGAATCTACGTCTCGTCGAATTCTAAATTTCACTCGACTTGCGACGCTCGGTCTCGACGCTCTTAGATCGATATCCGACGTCTTTGTTTGTATTACTCTAATGACTCATCTAATCCTTCGGATTGATTCGTCGCCTCGGATCAGTTACTCGATTGGGGTCCGACCCGAAGGGATTAGTCAAGATTAAGCTGTAATATTAATTATACATTAATATTACTGATCGGAAACGGCCTCCACCTAGGCATTCCGATCACTTGACCTTACTGAAGAATTAGCCTTTTTAATAATTTTGAACCCTCTATCAGAGTAATATACTTGTTAGAAGGACACCATTCCTTGCACACCCTTTGTTTCACGATTAGGCTAAGCACGAATTTCTAAATTTTTCCACACCTTTACCCCCTAGCAAACGTTACAATCCTTTCAATGCTCTTTTGACCTAGGTTGGTTGAGTCACTAGTCGGTGGAGGGAGCTAGATTTCAAGCATATGAAGAGGGCGTGACTTGGTAAGATGTTGGGTTCCCCTAATTTGTATTGTTTTATCTTTGTTCCGACTCATTCGAGGAGTCACGGGATGCTACCTCCAAGGGTGAATTTAAATCTAGATGAGGGAACGCGGTAAGATTGTATGGAATGCGAGGGGAGTGGTGCATGTTATAGTTCTCTATGCTTAGCATGAATTATCCTTCAATCAACCTTTGGAATCCTCTTGCATGCTCAATTCTACTACTTAGAAAGTTTGGCATTCATTCATGTTTGTTATCTCTAAAAGCTTGACTTGACTATGATTTGTGTTGGTTTTGTTGCTTTTCCCTTGTTTTTGGTTTGTCTTGAACACAATTTTGTAAGAGTTGTGGGGTATGCTCTTTGGAAACGCTCACGTGATCACAACTCTTCCTCATTGGTGACCTTGGGGTTTAAATGGCTTGTTGCTTTTGCTAAAAACAATTTCGGCTTTTCTTTGTTCTTTGCTTGTTTGAATAACTTAAATTTTCTCCCTTGTTCTTCTTTTTTTGCTTTGCTCGAGGGCAAGCAAAGGCTTAGCGTGGGAAATTTGATGAGTGACATTTATGTCACTCTTAAGAGTAGTGTTTAGGTCTCTTTCCTCCTATTTTTTAAGGTTTTTCTACCTCATTTCTCCTCCTATGGATTTTTTATGTGTCGATGAAAAGTGTGCTTATTTGTGCTTGTTTTGATAATCTTTATGCATTATTTTATCATCCCCTTGCTCTCGAGATTTTTGCTATCTTTTGTAGGTTCTATGGCGGTCCTAAGCACGGTGGGAGACCTCTTAGCCAATCTTAGAAGCATGGATAAAGGCAAGAGGAGCAAAGGGAAGGAGAGGAAGCAAGAAGAGGAGGTGTGGTCGAACCTCTGAAAGGTTCGGTCGAACCAAGGTGTGGTCAAACTTTTGAAAAGTTTTACCGAACTTCCAAGGTGCAAATGAGGCAGTTTCAAACCAGTTTTCAGCGATTCTGCAGGAGGGGTCGAACCTCAAAAGTTCGACCAAACAAGGAGCAGGGAAGGTTCGGTCGAACCTACCCAGGGTTTGACCGAACCTACCCAGATGTCCGACCAAACCTACCCAAAGTTCGGTCGACCTATTCCCAATCTCAGCTGACTTTGTACAGACTATTTAAGTCCCTTTTTAGAACGTTTTTTGGGGAGATTAGATTAGCTTAATTTTCTGGTATTATAAGCCCTAATTTTAAAGAGAGAAACACCCTTAGTTTAGCTTTTTAGAGAGAGAAAGTGTTGATTTGTCCATTGTTGAGATTGGATTTTGAAGAAGAAGCTTAATCAACCTCTTTGTAGACTTTCAACTTCAATCAATGAGAATTTACTTACTCTTTTCACTTTATCTTTCTATTTGATTTTGCTTTACTTTGCATTTGTTTTGTTGATTACTCATTAATCATGTCTTTGCTTGTTGATTTCATGATTAACTTGTTAATTTCCATGAATAGTGAGTAGTTCTATATCTAAGGGTGTGGGGATGATGTAGTTGGAATTTGTTCATTCTTTTGGTTTGGAATTTAAGTTGATTGTGATTACAGCTTTTGTTTGCTTGATGTTATTCAATCTTCTTGCAAAGTGCACGTTGCTAGTTGATTGAGGGTGAATTTATGCTAGGTGATACGATAGTTGAACTAGCTAGATTCATTTATATCGATTGTTACTTGATTGCACCTCCTAATATGGTTCTAATGTGATAACATAGAGGCTATATTAGGAGAAGCCAATTCACCCCGATAGATGGCTAGATTGGACCTTATATCGATATTCAAGCATGTTTAGTTCATGATAAATTTGTTTCCATACTAGTGTGTGTTCAAGTGAAGCCTACATCTACCCATTTCCTTAGTGTTTTCATAGCATTGTTAATAATTCATTTCACTCTTAGTTTTAATATCTTAGACAACTTCGTTCCCCCTTTCGGAGATAGCTTAATTGTTGGTTGTGATCGTAGTGCTTAGCTTCTCCCTATGGTTTGACCTCTCTTCTTGCCATATACTTGTATCAGGTTAGTTGAGTGTTTTAAATTGTATTTGATTTAGGGATAGACAAATTGATGACGTGTTTATTCCCTTATCAAATTTGCGCTGTTGTCGGGGAGACGACTTCCATTACAATTTCATTACCTTATTGAGACTATCTCATAATCTGTTATTCGCTCGTTTGTGCTACTCTTGTTACGGTCAGTGCTTACCTTCTTCTTAGATTTGTTGTATGAACAGGGGACAAACCCGCTCAAGGTCTTTGGTCCTTATCGATCCCAAGCTTGAGAGATCTTTGTCCTTGCTAAGAAGAGAAGCAAGAGCAAGGAGTAGAAACTCCCATACTCCTACAAGAGAGGGAGTAAGAGAAGAAGAAGACACTCCACATTCCTTACCTTCAAGTGAAGAAGAAAGAAGTCCTAATTCTTCATCAAGTTCAGAAATCAATCCTTTCTCAACCTTTGAGTCGAGTATCACTGAGCAAACAGTTTAAGTCAAACAAGAAAGACTCTAGTAGAGACTTTCAACCGTATCACATAGCAAATAGTTTAGCAAGACTCAATGAAACTAGATGAGCTAAAAGTCAATGAATGGGATGAAATTGGGAATATTTCAGCAATTGAATCCATCATGTATGCTACGATATGGAATCGTCACATGACCCGCATGCTTAGAGCATGACAAGTATAAAATACCAATCGACTTGAATCTAAGAAATGGATCGTGAGATTATGATCAAGAACATCCAAAATACTTGGTTAAGTAAAAGGATGAGTTCTTGATGCATGGAAACAAATATAATTTAAGTATTAATGTTGCAAGCACAACCTTAACGAGGATTAGATCCTTAGTGGGGAAGCCATTTATAAGCACGAGATTAGAGCCGTTGTGGCTTGAGAATGGCAACATGGACTTATGTCCATGTATATTATGCGGAAATTTAAGGTAAAATTCCATAATCATAAATGATCCCAAATCATTGTGAACTAATTGGAGTAAAATCCAAGCATAGCATCATTAGAAAATCTATTGAAATATATGTTGAGAACATTGTTGCCTTAAAGGCAATAAAAGGGATGTTGTTCAATGGATAGTTCGTTTTTGAACATTAATGCTTGTAGGTTGTCAGGTTGAAGGTATCAAATCATGAAAATGAGTGGGAGCCATCATTGGGCAATAAATCCTACATCACATATAATCCATAACAGTCTCGAATCTTATCATCTTATTATGAAAGTGTTTCGATAATGAAGATGCTAAGATTTGCAAAGTAATGATAACTAAACCTATGCAATAAGTGAACCACAGCATTCACAATTGCATAAAAGAAATCAAGCATGTTAGATATGGGTGTGATTTCTATAAATGTTTTGTAAAGAGTATTACTCTAGAAACATTTAGGGAAAACCATTTATCATAAGATGAAACGTTGAAAAGTTTCATAGTGAAATAAAAATTTTACTAATTATTTAGGATAAAAATACCCATGTCCACGTGGACCAATCGTGTGCTGACACGTGTCAGCATCAGAGAGGTTCTGAGAGAACCAATCCTCTGGTGACACGTGGCACTCCAACTCATGAAAGGGGAACTGATCCCCACACACTATAAATAGAGAAAAATCTTCATTTATTGCACATTCATAAATATACACACAAAAATCGAGCAATATTAATTGGAGAATTCTCTCGGAATCCGAGAGAAAAACCTTTATATTCCGCACTTTTATACATCCGGATACGTTCTAACTTGATCGTCGGAGGCAGAACTCCACCTAACCGGAGTTTTCCGTGGTTTTGCAGGTACAAACGGTCGACGCAGATTCTTGGAATTGTAACTCTCCCGAGGGACTCCAAAATCCCAGAAACACTAATAATTTTACAAACTATTTAAATTGTGGTTAGAATTAAATAATGAGTCCATTCTATTTAAGGATATTCAAAATAGGGTTTCAAGACAATGTCTTGGATAAAGAAACACCTATTAAGTGAACGTTGGATATCATATCGAAACTATCCTTAATCGAGGTCATTTGAAAGTTGGACGACTAATGACCATGTGAGATAATTGTGTTTTATGATATATAGCACCGTTTCTTGTGCTACAAGGATAAAATTGTCATAAATCATATGCGCAGGTATTAGTTTGGAACTATACCGGATCAACCTATGAGAATACTTTAAGAGATTTAACAATTGTCATAAGTATATTACTCATTATGGCTATCGAAACCTCTTTCCTTGACCATGAGTATTGTTAGTTCTCTTATTTGAGTACTAGTCCGTTTTGATGTTGTCAAACGTCTCCATACAAGGGGATTATAAAGGCAACACTCGGACAGCTAGGGCCTCTTAGTAAGGGAAGTTAACAATGCAAGACTAAGAATGTCCCTCTATTAACATTAGGGAATAAATCTTTGTTGTTTACAAGACCTCTCTAAGAACGAGACTGTGAAAATGCATGGCCGTGCTCAGATTGATTTTAGAAATCATCTGTTTATTGACAGTCGAGCTCGGAAATCGAGAAACACTTCGGACATAATAAGGATGACAAAGAATCTTACCTTATAGTTCATGAAGAGGCATTAAGTGACATAGGAAAATAAGTTATACACAAACAGCACACTTGTCCGTAAGGACAAGTGGGAGATTGAAAGGAATGGTGTCCTTCGAACAAGTGTATTATTCCGATAGAGGGTTCAAAACTATTTAGAAAAGCTAATTATTTAGTGAGGTTAAGTGATCGGAATGCCTAGCTGGAGGCCGCTTCCGATCAGTAATATTAATGAATAACTAATATTACAGCTTTCTCTTGACTGAACCCTTCGGGTCACACCCAATCGTTTAATCGAACCAAGGCGACGAATTAATCCGTAGAATTAATTGAGTCGACTGAGATTTTACGAACTAAAACGTTGGATTCTGATCTTAGAGCGTTAAAGCCGAGCGTCGTACGTCGAGTCAATTTATGCAACCGACGAGACGAAAAAATAAGACT
Source organism: Chenopodium quinoa (assembly GCF_001683475.1). Classification (NCBI taxonomy): domain Eukaryota; kingdom Viridiplantae; phylum Streptophyta; class Magnoliopsida; order Caryophyllales; family Amaranthaceae; genus Chenopodium; species Chenopodium quinoa. The sequence goes on along the minus strand of NW_018743412.1, from coordinate 61,686 downwards.
AATGACAAGTCATCGCAAAAGACCGAGCCTCGAATTGGCCTAGCCAACCGAGGACTAGGCAACATTAGCTAGCATGGCTGCTAGCCATTGACTAGCCTCGGCCGCAAGCCCAGCAGCCACACATGTGCGCTGGCCAGGTGTGCTGGTCGTGTTAGCTAGCTAGCATCGCAAGGCCTCGCAAGCATGGTTGGGCAAGCTAGGAGCGTTAGCATCAGGCCGCTAGCATGCAAGCAGGCCAATGCTAGCATCACTAGCACCTGCCCGCAAGCACGCGAGCATGCCTAGCAGCAGCCCGCTAGCGCCCAGCAGCTCTCGTGGGCTTCCGCCGAGCTAGCAGGCCCAACCAAGGGCAAGGACGCTAGCTAGGCGTGCCTTAGAGTCCAAGGATTGAGGCTGGTCTTCCTTGTGTTGACCAAGTGTGAGTTGGTGGGTTCATGCTTGCTCTCCAAGGATGGGTGTGTGGTCCTTACCTACTCCCTCCCTCATGTTGACACTTGTCATTTGACTATTGCATAGCTTATTTAATTTAATTTGGAATTAAATTAATTGCTTATTTTCATATTTCACCAACTCTCCCACGTGGAAAGTTGATGGAAACTCTTGGGAGTATTTCGTTATAAATACCCACCTTGTGTATTGGTAATACTCACTTGTGTAGAACTTAAAAGGAATCTCCTATTAAGTGAGAAAGCCTTAAGTTTGTAAAACTCTAGTAATTTTTGTCTAGCCCGGTCTAAGCTACGGGGTAGGGGCTGGTTTGGTAATCGAGGGTGTGAGACGTTGGAGGTCTTGCATTTGCGGGGCTTGAAGTTTTCCTAGTCCGAGCTCGATTAGTGTGCGAAGCACGCGTCTAGGGTGAGCTTCTTACTCTCTCTTCTCTTTATGTGTTTGTGTTTTACTTATTTACATGCTATTTTGTTATGTTGTAATTATTATGCATGCGATCAGGTTTTCGGGTTTTATTTCCGCGCGGTGTCGTACACCGCAAAACCCAACAATACCATCCCCTCCTAAAGATTGGTTCATGTGTTGAGTGAAATGTTTAAATATGGGGAAAACAAGGTATTACCAATAGATTGTTGAGATGATGAGCTACTTTGAGAAAAAGGGAGTTGAAATTGGGGCATGTTATTGACATTTATCGTTACTGATTGACTACAATATCGTTATAAAGTTTCCTAAAATTGAGGATTACTCAAACCGTGGAGGATTATACCGTTAGCTTTGGACTATTCCCTCCACAACTGTTAGCTTTGGAATATTCCATCCACAAGCGCTCTCCTTCAGCTTTCATTCCTTAAATAAAAAAAAATATTAAAAAAAAAAAAAAAACCAACCAAAATAGTAGAACTTTTCACTCCTGTCGAGGCTCCTTTTCCTCTTCACTAAGAGGGTTAGCTAGTTTCCTTTTGGTAACATGATCCTTTTAGGATATTCAACATCCACATGAATCCTTTTACCAATTGAAAAGGACGGATAAAAAGAGATTCATCCTCTCCATTGACCATGCTCTTACCAAATTATGATGCGTTGCAATTATTGTAAAACGGATGTAAAAGATAAGTGTTAACATTGGCATTCATGATGCTAAAACCTGGAACCTACTAGCTCTGGGCAAAGGTATGCAAGAGGAAATCTGAGGGAGGCCTTGGCATTCATGATGCTGAAAACCTGGAACCTAGCAGATCTAGGCAAGCATGTTTGGGCCATAGCTGTGTACTTAAAGTGGATCAATGTTGTGTACTTAAAGTGTCAAAGTTAGTATGACTACCAACCAAAAGCTGATACTAGCTAGTATTAGAGAAAGATTTGCAGTATGAAAGATAAACTGAAAAGTGTGTATTGAATTAGCACTTTTGGGAAAGGAAATTATAAAATCAGCAAGACCAACGAAATGCTAAAGCAGAATGATGAAAGATGCAGGCGGTACAGCCTGGTGTGGGGAAGATTAGCCAAGCCTAAGCACCAGTTTATCTCTTGGCTTCCCATACAGGAGAGGCTGTTGACAAGAGACATATTGGCTCATTTTGGTCTAGTGAACAATCTTGAGTGTCTTTTGTGTGGTGTGATGAATGAATCACATTCTCACTTGTTCATTAACTATTTGTACAGTAGGAAAATATGGGAGCAAATTGGTTAGTGTATTAGTTTTGCTGGAGATATTACAAGTCTACATAATGCTGTGAGGAAGGTCAGAAGATGCAAGCCTATCTTTAGGCCGACCTTGCTGAAAGTCTGTATTGTAGCAACTGTGTACTAGATCTAGAAAGTTCAAAAAAAAAATTTTCAGACTCTAAAGTGTTGTGTATACATACAATTGTAAAAAAAAATGTAAGATGCACGATTTGGGCAAAAATGCCCAGGCCATGTGGCCCAATCAAAAGGTGACACATGTCACCCTAAGAGAGGTCCCTAGAGGACCAATCATTCCCTAGAGGACCAATCATTAGCTGACACGTGGCATCCCCTATCATTAGGGAAAAAAGCGGCCTTCAAAGGCCCAAATCCTGAGGAGCCTAAAAACGCCGCAGCCCATTTACCTAGGTTGATAACCTGGGAAAGGGACGCTAATTCCGAATGCCCTATAAATAGGGACATTTACCCCATTTTGGTGGCACGTTCATTTATTACATTATTTATTACTCTCACAACAGAGAAATCTTTAGATCTCGAAAGCCGAGAAGATTCAATTTACTTTTCCGCATTTTTCTCAAATTCGACTCTTACTAACTTGATCGTCGGAGGCGAAACTCTGTACAACCAGAGCTTCTGTTTGCTTGCAAGTACAGGCGAAGAGGATCCAATCTTGGGGACGTAACTCTCCCACATGACACATAAAAAAAACTCCAAGACATTTGGCGTCGTCTGTGGGGAGAGTACCTCTAAGATGGTTTCTAGAGAACCTATACCGTCAGCTGAGGACAAACGTTCGTCAGCAGATGTCCATTCGGACCATGATACTAAGTCAGATCTAGAGGTCGAAGTACATACGACCGAAGATGGATCCCTCATCTCTAAACGCATCCATTCAAAAGATAACAAGGAACGGGGCAAAAATCAGGCGGGTCCGAGCAAGTCAGCCAGTAAGCCCAGGCTGAAGGGCAAACTGCTCACATCACCCGTGAAGAGTTCGTGAATTTCATGACGAACATCAAAGGTGAGATGAAAGATCTCATCGAGAGTCAGCCGGCTGGTCCGAGCAAAGGAGAGTCGGCCAAGAAGCCTTCTCACTTTAGGAACACCAAGCCGGTCAAGGACAGGCAGTTCACTCCACATCCCAAGCAAAAGGAGGGGGACCGGCCCTTAATTGACTGGACAAAATTCCGTCTCCCAGAGACGGTAAAGAGGAAGCCCATCCAGCAAGTACAGCCAGATGGCAACAAGAAGACTTTCATTGATGCTCGGCTAATCATCGAGCACAGGAGAAACAGTCAGCTATCTGACACGGCATCCCTGCCGACAATGCCAGACAGCTTCAGGAATACCTAACAGAGGTATTCCCAATCAGCACAAGAGCACCTGTTAGGTGGCCAGTCCATCCCCACAGGCCCTCATGTGATAGGCTCAGTGTCGTATGTGCCCCATCAATCATACGGGCCATTTGCCCAACAATATCAGCAGCCTACAATCTTCGAAGGTCAAGCGGCATATCAAGTCCAGCCCCTGGACTGGCAGATCCGTCTGCTCAAGCTTGAAGAACAACCTTCTATGTTCTCTAAGGAAATAACCAAGGCAGCACAGCCGGCCTAGGTTTAGAATGTCTTGGTTGGTGCCTATGATGGCACCACCAACCCAGAAGACCACCTGATGGCCTACACCAACCTCATGAATCTACAGGGGTTGGATGATGTTGTATGGTGTAGATGCTTCCCAGCTATGCTGAAGAGCATTACCCAACAGTGGTGCGACAACTTGCCGCCTGGGTGCATAAACAATTTCAGGATGATTGCATTCCTGTTTGCCTCTAACTTTTCCATGAACATACCGGCCAAGAAGACAAGCATCGACTTGGGCACGGTTGTTCAAGGAGACGGGGAGGGGCGTCGTTCTTATGTTAGGCGGTTCAATCTGGTGAGAATCCATATCCAAGGACTATCTAACGAAGTTGCTTTCACAGACTTTTTTAAAAGTCCGAAGGACGGGTCACAATTTAAGTTTAACCTCGTCCGAAAGAGAATCTTCACTCTTCAAGAAGCAATGAGGGAGGCAGAGGCCTATATACATGCGGCCTCTAGCAAGCAGCCGGACTCTAAGAGGTCCGACAAACAAAAAAGGAGTCAGCAAGATCAGTCGGCTTAGAAAAATGAAGAGAATAAAAAGAGAAAAGACATCTGGACGGTCGACGACTCTAGTCAACCGTCTAAAATGAAAAAGAAAGAGGTTAAGCCGTACGTCCCTAAGTACGAGTTTAACAAGGAATGCTATTCCATCCTCATGGAAATCAAAGACCGAGTGAACTTTGAAAAGCCCTCGGCAATGAAGGGTCCAACCAAAAACTGAGACAAAAGCAAGTATTGTCACTTCCATGAGGACATTGGCCATGACACCAACAATTGCTACAACCTCAAGCGGTTGCTTGATAGATTGGCTGATAAAGGAGTGCTGAATTCCTACATCCTCAAGTTCAAGGTGACATTGAAGACAGACCCTAGGCAGCCGTCCAAAAAGCCAGCAAAGGCTGATAGTGGTTCAGACACTAATCCGGACATGTTCTGCACCATTTCAGGCGGTTTTGCCTTCGGTTGCCCAACTATCAGAGGCACCAAGGACTATGTTAGAAAAATGGTCAACTCAGTTGACGAAGGTCAGACGTCTGCTGACACTTTTCCTGAGGTCGTCATCTCTGAAAAGGACCGGGGCAAGGTCCGCCGGCCGCATGACGACCCCATAGTTATTGAAAGCAAGGTGGCTAACCAAAAGGTTGGTCGAAAACTCATTAATATCGACAGTTCGCTTGACGTAATCAGTTGGCAATGTTTATTGATGTTTCTTAAAGGAGGCATGGGGTTTTTCTTTTATTGATGTTCCGAAATGGAGCTTGGGGAGACAACCTTGTCTATTGCTTAATCCAATCAATAAATGAAATGAAATGAATTATTTATCAGTAGTTAGTGAAGTCCTAGTAATGTTAACAGTTAAGGCATGTGTTTAAGTCAATAATTATATTGGGTGTGCTGATTAATTTTTAGTAACATGCTAGGGATTCTTTGTTATATTTCGTAGCTTGTAAGTACTCATCGTTGCTGATTGTGTGCTTTTGTGTGTCTTTTTCCTGGTCATGGCCTTCGCCTTTCAATGACCCTGTTATACTTGTAATATTGAGGAGCAGATTTTATCACAGGTGTTTACATAGTCTGGCCTGGACTTGCATCAAGGTGGTGGGATTTTGAGTGGAGTGTTGGATATTGTTCACAGTTTATTTCATTTCATAAGTTAGAATTTATTTAAACTCCGGTTGATTTATTTACTATTTTTGCTGGGTTTTGAATAAGGGTCTTAATGGTTCCAACTTGTAAGACTTAACTTGGTTTTGCTCTTTGGTTTTGAAACTTATTTATAACTGAGTTAGTTTTTTCCGCTATTAAATTTTGAACTAGCCTTAACGTTTGAACATGTGGCGTTAGCACGTCAGTAATTCTCTTAAATTTACAGGTTTAAAGGGAGAATTATCGAGGTGTTAAACCAGGAGATCGACTGACTACGACCCTAGGCTGTGCCATGTGTGTTGTTGGTGAATCCATTTATCCAAAACAATATGCACAAACGGTAAAAGGAGGAAAAAGTTGAGATAGAGAGGGTTACCTCAATAAATTTTCTGGAAAGGAAGAGGTGTCAAGCGTTGACCGGTTGTATCAAGCGGTAATATCAGACGGTATTATCAAGCGGTAATATCAAACGGTATTATCAAAAGGCTAACACAAACGGTTATTAGGGTCTCTCTCTCTAAAAATTTCTTACTTTCTCTCCCTAGACGCTACGTTTTACGAAATGTCAAACATGAGGGGGGGTAAATCTCTATTTATAGAGGGGTAAAATCAAGGCCATCCTTGTAATTTCCACAGAAGGTGAAAAGTTAAAAACTGTTGACCAATGCCAAAGTGACAAGTGTCATAGGCGCCACGTGGCACGCCACGTTACCCCTGTAAAGGGCAAATGATTTGGGCAAAAATGCCCAGGCCCCGTGGCCTAATCAAAAGGTGACACGTGTCTCCCTAAGAGAGGTCCCCAGAGGACCAATCATCAGCTGACACGTGGCATCCCGAGGCCTAAATCCCGAAGCGCCTAAAAATGGCGCAGCCTATTGTCTTAGGTTGATAACCTAGGAAAGGGACGTTGATTCCCAATGCCCTATAAATAAGGACATTTACCCCATTTTGGGGGCACGTTCATTTATTACATCATTTATTATTCTCTCACAACAGAGAAATCTCTAGATCTCGGGATCCGAGATGATTCACTTTACTTTTCAGCATTTTTCTCAACTTCGACTCTTACTAACTTGATCGTCGGAGGCGAAACTCTGTACAACCAGAGCTTCCGTTTGCTTGCAGGTACAGGCGAAGAGGATCTAGTCTTCGTGACGTAACTCTCCCGCATGACACATAAAAAACCCTGAAACAATGGATATTAGGAACAGATCGTTAGAAGTCAGTTCAAAGAAAATTGGGCATGATGATAAGAGTTGGTTAGAGGAGCAAGTTGTATAGCATAGGGCTTGCTTTAGTTTGTGTTGTTCCCTATTAGGACTTGTTTGTACTCCCTCCGTGTTTTAATAAATGTTACACTTTGACCAGCACATAGTTTTAGACAATATAATTGACTCAAATAAAATAAGAGGTAAGTGGAGCTAGTTAGAGTATTAAAAAATTGTAAAAGAAATATAGTAGGGTTAATATAGTTTATTGAAAAGTAATGAATGTGAGACGAAAAAAATAATTAAAAAATATAATAGTGGGTTTGAGTAGGGACCATGAGAGGAGAAAGATATTATATTTAAATGTAGCTTTCTGCCCCAAAAAAAATAAAGTGTAACACTTATTAAAACATGACCATATTTAGTAAGTGTAATATTTATTAAAACACGAAGGGAGTAAATAGTGTTTGAGCTATAAAATTTACTTACTAAAAAAAAAAAAAAAAAGTGTTGCAGTTATTGTGAAGCAAAGGGAGTAGTATAGAAGACAAGAAGCTCAAAGGCACCCATAGAAGAGCCTTAAAACAAAAAATTCCTTTTAATTTCGTAACTATTTCAAAAAAAAATAAAAAATAAAAAATTCACTACTGCTACTTTACGTAATCCACGTTCAACAAAAACCTGCTTCTGAACAGCAGCAAAAGTACATAATTGAACCTGTGAAAGAATATTGAGGCCAACCAGTACACTAGGGACTGCCTCATTATACATGTATACAATAGATCAAACAAAGTAGTGGAATTCAAAAGCTTCAAGTAAATCTTTCTTCACTTTGTTCTGTTTATAACTCTGAGTGTAAGATCTATGAGTGCCTGCCTTGACCTTCTAACATCATCATCATCACTCTCGGGCAGAGAATCAATGGCTGCAGCCGCTAGGTTTGCATGCTTCAATGCTAAATCCTTCGCTCTTTGAATTCCTTGGCTTCTACCAAGATAATCAAGAGCCTAAATGCAAAAAACGATTGTACAAATACATCAAATTTGTCAACCAGAATTTATTTTAAAAAAATCAACAAGATATAATACGTGTTTTTAAGAAAATATATATAGATGAATAAACCCCTGCTACTGGAAAATAATCTGGTAAACTCTTTACCAATATACATAATGAAAAAATATAACTTTTCTAATGCAAAAGACTAGATTTTGTGATTAACACCCAAGCAGGTAAGTAGGTTGCAGGGGCGTGTTCAAGCCAACAGGCACCGAAGATATGAACACTACCAAATAATATTTCCACCCGTATTTGCCACATCACTAACAATGAGCACACAATAAGAACTTCCCCAGCATATGATACTTTTAAAGAAAAACCTAGCAGGAAATCATCAATTCTTTTCTGATTATCTCCCTATTTTCAGTATTGGGCCATTGGCTAATGCAACGAATATCCTAGATAATTGTAGATCAACTTTCATCTATTTGTATGACAGGTATTTATTCTTGACAAGACATCCTAAACAATTTCCTGAAAAGAAATAATCATCAGAAGAATTAAGAGGTCCGGAGAAAATGACCACCATAAATGCATATCCTTGGCACAATGCCTCGACCCAAACCCCAATTTATTACCAAACCCAGGTAATGTTCACAAATCTTCATTTAAAGATTCCAGTCTTTATGAGTTTTCAGTGACCATGAAAAAGAGAACTTGTTTAAGGGTCGGGAATGGCAAAAGTAAACTAATCTCTAGCTTCAAGGGATATAAGCATAAATTGTACAGCCCAATTCTTAAATAGAACCTGGGTATAATAGAAATTGGCTCCTGAGCCTTAAAATTATCCAGAGAACACAAGACTCATCATTGCCAACAGAGTGGCCAATCAGATTATAGAGCCACAATAAAAGCCTTTTGCTGACCAATGTACACTTCTCACTCCAATCCATTGTACAATATTTTATTGCTCTAGAATTTTTAATAATATTCAGAAAGTTCATTACACGAGATATTAAGATAACTTAGAAAGTTTGATGATTCAGGCAACACGGGTACACAGATTCTAGCAAAAATGCTTCCTGACTTGTAAGGTAGCATGAGTCAGAAAAAAATGTTTAATTGACCAACCTGCAAAGTCCTAATGCCCAAATGGCTATACTTTATAAAAATTTAACTGTGAAGGAATATGTAACAGAGGTTGACTACAAAATGGCACCTAACACATAATAAAGCATTGATTTCGGCAAGACTCTCAAACAAGAAATAATGCAGGATTTTAACATGAGATTCACACATAAACATACAAGATCAACATCTGCAGGGTTGTCAAGGCCTCGCTGCACAACTTCACCTAATCGAGGGAATTCTTCTGTGGCAAACAACAAAGGGGCTGTGATGATTCCCTGTAGAAAAGAATGCAAACAAGTAGCACTTTGAGTTAAAGAAAATAGACATCTATCATATTAAGACTGATTTGCAGCAAGTTCTGTGGCAGTGATGCTAAGAACATACTACAGCAAGGGGCATTGCTGATTATACTGTAACAGGAGTATCTTTCTAGGTTAGAAAATTTCCCATCTTCCACTAATTGATCTCCAATCTGACTTGTTAACTTTGTGGCTTCCAGACACTTTTGATGTGTATGAATGAATTGTCACTTCCCTGAAGAAGAATATTGGCAAAACATGTACAACACTTAATCACAGACAAGAGGTAATTACATGACGAATATCAGAAAGTGAACCCTTTCCAAGTGATGCAGATGTGCCAGTGAAATCAAGAACATCATCAATCAATTGGAATGCCAATCCCTGTGGAAGAAAAAGAATCGGAGATGTAATGAGCAATATTTACTAATATTATCCAACTGAAGTTTGCTTAATTTTAAAGGAAAAATTGACAGGAATAATCCCAACTTTGCTCGATTCGCCCCAAATAATCCCAACTTTCGATTATTTTTTAATAATCCAAACTCTGATATGAATTTGCTTCTAATGGTCCCAACCAGTCATCAAACTTGTTATAATAAGTCACATGACACGTGTCAAGACGTGATTTGTCAAAAATATAAAAATTAAATAAAATTTAAATAAAAATATTTAAAAATTAAAAGAATTTTAAATTAACCAAAAAGTAAAAACCCACAACCCCTCCCCGGTAGCCCAGCCACCTCTCCAACACCGTACCTCCGCGTAGCCCAGGGTCCCCCGCCCCCACCTCCGCTCGCATCCAGATCCACCTCAGCGCCGCCCTTCTCCTATCGTCCTCCCACCCCAAAACCACCATGGCCACTCCCGAAATCCTTAAAAAAAAACATCTCCCTCACTCGCATAAACCCCGATCTCCACCTCCCTCACCCTCGGAACCCTAGCGAATAGGGGGTTGCGAGGGTTGGAGAAGGGGCAATTGGCGGTTTAAGAGGTGGAGGGGGTTTTTCTAAAGTTTTTTGGGGGATGGAGGGGGTTTTGGGGTGGGCGAATGGAGGTTTAGGGTGAAAGGCGACGGCATGGGCAGCGCAGGGGAGAGGTTCTGGGGAGCAGCGGGGGTGACGGGTGGCTTGGGACTAGGCGAAGGTTGGCGGCCGGGGAGGTGGGCAGGTGGCTGGGGCTTACGGGGGGGGGGGGGGAAGGTGTTTTTTTTTTTTTTTAAATTATTTTTAAAATAATTAGTTTTTTTTAATAGTAAGTTAAAAACATTTAGTTAATTGTTAATATGTAGTGAAGTGTTAATTTTCCTACCTGTTAAAAAAATAAAGTGTTAATTTCCTAAAAAAAAGTTAAGTGTCAATTTGTAACTGATACTTTTTTTTAAAAAAGAAAATTAAAATCAAACATATTTTTGACTAATCACGTAAATGACACGTATACATAAAACTTTTTTTTTAAAAAATTTACCTATTCAACAGGTTGTTGGTCACTTGGGACCATTGGAAGCAAATTCATATTAAAGTTCGGATTATTAAAAAAATAATCTAAAGTTGGAATTATTTTTGGCGAATAGAGCAAAGTTGGGATTATTCCTGTCAATTTTTCCTAATATAAATTATTAACACTGTTGTGTTAGATGAACATTATTACATCTGCTAGCTTTCTGCAGCACATTGCCAGGATTCAACCTGAACCTCCACTCCTATTCAATTATGCATGCCAGAAAAAGGCGCCAAAGTCAGTTAGCTCCACTTGAGGGCAACCCAGTAAAATTTGTTTTCAGTCAATTATGGTGATTCCTAGATAAGTGTGTGAAATTTGTTATGGGGGAATCTGTTAAGAGAAGTTATGAGCTTTTCTTTTATATATAGGGGATTGTAATAAGAAAAGGGTATGCTGAATGTTTATTGAGAACTTTTCTCTTGATTTTTCTTTTGTGGGAGAGCCCTTACCTCTCAAAAGCAAAGAGTTGTATTCTAATTATTTATCATCAATACAACATACTATCCCGGCCTTCTTCTTCCCTATTTTTCTGCTGTAATTTCTTAACAATCCCATCCGCTTCCTTGCCACATGAACTTATAAACAGAAAAACCACAACAGATACAGTAATGCTGAACTTTTTACACTCTCTACATTCTTCTTTACTTGCCCCATTACCCATTCTTTTTTTTTTTTTTTTTTTTTTTTTGGGTTTTTCTACGTTGTGACCCTGTTTTTTCGCGTTTTCTACGTTGTGACCTGACAATTAGGATTTTCTACGCTGTAACCCTAAATTACCAAAAGTCACTACATTGTAATCTCACCGTTAAACTGCCGTTAGTTTTTCTGTTAAACCCCAAAAATTAAACTTTTTTTTTTTTTTAAACATGCTGCCACGTCAGCTGGAGCAATTTCCAGCCAACGCAGCAGCAGGTAGCAGCCAACGCAGCAGCCGCAGCCAGGAACAGCTTCCAGCCACCACGTCGACGCCTGAAATCGCCTAAGCCACCGCAACCACCGACGTCCCACTTGAATGGCGCGCAACCCTTGCACGCACAGCCATTAATGCAGCCACGTCACGGTGCCGCGATGAAGAAGAAAAACGAGGCCAAAATTCGAACAATTTCGAATCAAAATAAGGTTTTTCTAGCGATTTGATGTTCGATTTCAATCCCAAGACAAGATTTTGGTATCAATTTTCAATCTTATTGAATTAATTTGATGATTTTCATTCCAAATCAAATTGGGGAAAAAGTTAGGGTTTTTAAAATTTTTGAACCAAACTCTTTGATTTCAAAACGAAAATAACAATTATTTACATGATTTTGCAATTGAAATCTAAAGAAAACAAAGCCCTCAATCAATTTCGACACAACTTGTCGAAGGGAAGGGGGTACACTGGTCGGAATTTGGTGGGGAAGGGGGTGGGGTGGTCGGATTTGGGAGAGGAATGTGGTGGGCTGCCGGAATTTGGAGGGGAAGGCGGTGGGGTGGTCAGAATTTGGAGGGGAAGGAGGTGGAGCTGTCAAATTTGAGAAGGGAAGGGGGTGCGCTGGTCGGAATTTGGTGGGGAAGGGGGTGGGGTGGTCGGATTTGGGAGAGGAATGTGGTGGGGCTGCCGGATTTGGGAGGGGAAGACAGTGCGGTGGTCAGAATTTGGAGGGAAAGGGGATGGGCTGCCAGGAAGAGGTGGCTGGAAAGGAGGGGGAGGGTGGTGGTTGGTGGGGAAGGACGGTGGTTGGGCCCCACTAACGGAAATAGTTAAAGTTAACGGAAGCAACTAACGGCAGGGTCACAACGTAGAAACGTTTGGTAATTTAGGGTTACAGCGTAGAAAATCCTAATTGTCAGGTCACAACGTAGAAAACGCGAAAAAAACAAGGTCACAACGTAGAAAAACCCTTTTTTTTTTGGCAAGTAAGAAATATATTAATCAAGCAAACCATTTCCCATTCTTGGACTGTAATTAACACCCATTTTCTTTTTGAAATTGTTTTCTCTACGCTTTCACTGTCCTAAAATCCTGTGCAAAGTGTCGTGGAGCAAACAAAAAGTCAAATATTAACAAAAATAAATATTTGGGCTCAACACCTTTTGCTCCCACATCTAAATCAGATTAGTTAGTTTACAACACCTATTTTCTTTTTGAAATTGTTTTCTCTACGCTTTCACTGTCCTAAAATCCTGTGCAAAGTGTCGTGGAGCAAACAAAAAGTCAAATATTAACAAAATAAATATTTGGGCTGAACACCTTTTGCTCCCACATCATTTAAATCAGATTAGTTAGTTTACAAGATCAAGTTTAATTACTAGTGCCGCAAAACAACAGTAGCCTCAGGTTGTTTCAACGAAAAATCCCATCCCAAATTTATATAATTGATATCTACTCTATGCAGTACCATTAGGAAAGAAGATCCATTCGTATTTCAATAAGCATTACCAAAAATTCAAATGAAAATATTGAAGGAGGGAGTTTAACTTCATTTGTCAACAAAATTACATTCTCCAAGCAAATAACATCTTATTGAGGTTTCATTCACAAATGGTTGAAAGTCACTTTCAGGCAAAAAAAAAAATTTATTCAAATAACTAGATTTAGAGATATATAGAGATCGACACTCCATTCACAACATAAGAATAATGCTGGCACCACACATTTATGCAACCAGAGTTCACAAGCCAAGTCTCTCAAAGCCATATATTGATCATTCCACATGTATTATTAAGAACTTAATATTTAAGGAAAGCTTCCACAAGCCAGAAAATAGATAAATTTGGAGTAAATAGCACAACTCTCTAATAAGCCGTAAAATGCATAAAAATAATGAAAACTATACTGAGGACACTTACAGGTTCAAGCAGCTCAAGCTATTCAGCATACATGTAGAATACACGCAAATTAGCAAAAACACTAAACCAAGTATCATGATAAAATATCATCATTTTCAAATCACAAATCTTCCACAAAAGGCTAGTACTTAATTAGATAAGCAGCGACAAATAATTAAGACAGCACATTCGAAGACTTATAGGGTAGGCTCATTTTGATTTAATTGACGTACAAATTATCAGCTACTTAATATAAGCATATTCATCTTCTGCAAGCCAGACATAGCACCATATGAAATATCTAACCCCAAACTTTCCACAAAATTGACAGGTAATTTCTTTTACGATTCCAACCATAATATACACCGACAAAGATACCACTCACCAAATTTTTCCCATACTCGTAAGATAACATAGCAGCTTCAGTAGAATGCCCTGCAAGGAGTGCAATGGACTTGCAGCTATTTGAGATCAATGATGCTGTTTTGTAGTAGGTCTTTTCCATGTAATACTGCATGCTGCGAGTAGAAATGAACCAAAATATCAGCTATGCTGCATATATCAATATACATAGCAAGATATTTGAAAATAAATAAATAAAAAATAGCATCAACAATCTGGACCTTATGAGAAATTACATAAAAAGCAAATGGGAAAACTGCTGGACATTAGGCACCACAGCAAGAAGAACAACTTGAAAATTATGGCATCAGTTTGTATTCAAATATTTAATTAAGAATTTTGAATATAGCAAACAAAAATAAATCAGTAATGGCAAGAATTACCATCTATCAAAACTTATAAGCCTCTTCCCAGGCAATGCAAGGATATTAGAACAGTTGTTACACAAGGTTTTCAACATTAATAAACCAGAAAAATCAATTAGCCTTGATATCCCTATATTTAGTCTGCCAGCAAAAGCAAAAAGAATTTTTCTATCATCGATTCCACTTTTTAACTTTATTTTTGCCAACTAAATAATACTATACCACCACATATCTGCTTCCATATAACATATTTATATTCTCCCTCTTTCCTGCCTTTAAGAATAAGACAAATGATGCCACTAAGTCACTCAAGAGCAATAAACCCTGAACATATTCACATCACAGTAGCAGCTTCTAGCAAGTTTAAGTGTTCAACTAATGGGAAAATTTTACCTTTTCCACATCCCTATGCAGGAAAAATAACTACCCAATATAGAAATTAAGCAAACAACTACCATCAAGAGATTTTTGTTGGAAAAACACCACATTTGAATTTAAAAAAGGAGATTATTTGCCCGTGGATCTAAATTACCCAATGAAGGTAATAACCATCATCAATCAGGATCCCCTTTGATGACTCTTTGACTCTCCCTGACCTGGTCAACAATGGCTTCTGTGACCTCGTAAAATTGTCTCTAACTTTTTCCCTCTGATCTGCAAAATCTCATCCTTGGTTGCCCCTTCCTTGTGGAGGCCATAGCTTCCCTTTCTTTTCTCTTAGTGAGAGAAATGAAATCAGCTCCTTTCTAACATATTCCCACATCTTGTTTTCCAAACACCAAATTAATTCCAGGGACTTTCTTGGCTGTGGTCTGTGTCCGACAACTCTCAATAATATATTATTCTTCAGGCTTGTGGCTATTGAATGGATTTTATTTATTCTGATTTTGTGCTTAAGTTGTAGGTTAGCTTCTGCCTTCGACAGGGTACCATTTTTCAATTTTATAGTAGAATCTACCCTTCATATATCCATTCCTATCAGCTGTGAATTCTTTACTCAACCTTTCATAGGCTGGTTAAGTCTACAGAAATTTTTCAACATTGATAATATTCCCTGGGGGCTGGGGTACTCAATATTGCATTCAGCATCTGGAAAGATGTGAAAAGTAAGAGCCAATAGGTTTTGCAAAGAGTATCCAGAGTTCCAAAACACTCGCTGCAAACATTGCCTCTTGAGTGTCGATTGATATAATGGGCCATCATTAAATTCAGAGTGTATCTCTCCAAATGTCAGTGGTTCAAAAGATCTTGACTATGTTAAGGTCTCACCACCCAGAAATGGCAGTTACTGAGCATCCTGAAAGAGTTTCAAAGGAGCAACAGAACGGTCTGTAGCATCAAAATACAAAAGCATTGTGAAGAAAATCCACTCTTCTCATCATCAAATGGACAATGGTTTAACAATATTTTAATGGGAGAGCAGGAAGGCTAACTATGTAGCAAGGATACAGGTTTCCAACTTTGACACTTTGTCTGACCTTGTTGTCCACCTTCCTGTCTGTAATGATTTTTTCCACTCAGAATAAGACAAGTGACATCCATGAAACTTTACCAACCCCCCCCCCCCCCTCCCACAAGTTGGGTACTAGAAGAATTGCTAACCCCCCCCCCCTCCCATCTC
Source organism: Chenopodium quinoa (assembly GCF_001683475.1). Classification (NCBI taxonomy): domain Eukaryota; kingdom Viridiplantae; phylum Streptophyta; class Magnoliopsida; order Caryophyllales; family Amaranthaceae; genus Chenopodium; species Chenopodium quinoa. Next base: position 45,927 of record NW_018743412.1, on the reverse strand, counting down.
TAATAATGACACAATACCTGTCATTGTTTGACAAAATGGCGAGATATTTGAGGTGAACTTAGGTTCTTTAAGCTTCAAGATAGCATTAAAGAAAATCTCTTATTGGGTAGTTGAATGTGAAAAAGAATTATGGTAGTTGTGTTGACAGAATGATGTATGTGTATACAGGTTCTTCTAGACATTTTTGCCCTATTAAATAATCATTTCTATCAGCTTGAAAGAGCTACTAAATATTCTCATTCTAACAAAACTTACAACACCTAATTTCAAGTAATTCCATATAGGAGCGGGTCCATGTCTTCATAGCTTATACACATCTAAAGTAAATTTAATATTGTACAAAGATACCCATGAGATAAAAAATTTCTTTAGCACATATGTAATTACTCAATAGAATTACCAACACAATTTTCCCTCAAATGTTTAATGTCCACAAAATGCTCTCTTATTACCCTTTTGTTTCCTAAAATCCCATCTTCACTTCCACTATTCCTTATATATTCATAACCTTTAATAACTTACATCAAACAAGCAAGAAATATTGACATATTGAAGCATTAATCCTAATATCATGTCAGAAAATTCGAAATGATGAATCTGTGCACAAGATAAGATGGAAATATTGCACCCGTCAACACAAGCAGTCTTAGCTTTATGAAATACATTTTTTTTTCTTTTTACAAGAACAGCAACCTTATTGTACTAAATATATCTAGTCACACTTTCCAAGCATAGCATGACTGCAAAAGGTGCACAAAAAATAACTACCAGAGCATAACTACATACTTTAATCGCTGCTCAGATGATGTTGTCATCTGCATTGTCTCACCAGTGACAAGATGCTGTACAACCTCAGCTATTAATGACACAACCTGCAAAATGCATCCTCATTTGAAAACTGCCACATGCTTTTCTTTTTTGTTAATTTGAGTCATGATTTTAAAGGTCTTACCTCATTATTTTGCAAAGAGGCTAGAGCTACACAAGCCCTAGAGAGCAACAAATCACCTGCTAAAACTGCCAACTGCATTGTATGAATAGATGAAGTCAGAGGCATGCTTAAGAAATGTCAGTGTAATACGAAGTAATACAGAAACAGACACCCATATACTAGGTTAAGGGGGGTATCTTCTACTCTTTCTGTTCCAATTTTATCATCATACTTTTCTTTTACATCCATCCCAATTTGATTGCCACACTTTCGTTTATGGCACATGCTCACTAATAGTTATGTAATGAACCGACCTAAGGAGGGGGAATTATAGGTAGTGCATAAAAGTCTGTTAAGATTAGCTTGGAGAGGAAGCAAGCAATGAGTTTGCTCTATACATAAAAGAAAATTAGGGATCGATCAGGAGGATGAATTTTCATAAGAACTCTCTTTTAGCCTTACTATGTATTTTGATAATCCATAGCTCAATCAAACCCCAAATCTAAATAAAAGTCAGGTCTCATTCTCTGATTCCTTCTTAGCCACATTCAGTTTTCCTTCATCTAGTAAGACCCGTAGAGTGGGAGTTGTTTATAAATCTGACACAGGTAATTTATAGGTATGACATATGACTGCTGGGTATATATGCAAGAGTCTGACTTGTTATGCCTGGAAGTTTAGGACATGAAGGCACTGTCCTAAATATGGATACAGGTGCAGGGACTTGCCATTTAAAACTTAATATCACAATAATAGCAAAAATGATCTAAATCGGTTGTTCAGCAAACAAGTAGAAAGAGGAAGATAAAAATCACCTCCCAATCATTGTGTGAATAGTAGATCTAGTAATGAGCCAATTGAATTCCTCTTAAGCCTATATTCACCAGCCTCTGAATCTCTCTATTGTATGAGGTACTTATTGCAGTTCAGATTCCACATTCATACCACTGTCATGGCATGCCTAATTCCTAGAAATATTAAAATTAAAGAAACTAAATAACTAAACTTTGAAGCTCTAACTTCAACACACCCCTTTGCTTTAAAGTTTAAGAAAATGAAATAAATGAAGCCCGTCTCTTCATCCAAGATGCACTTCTCATCTCATACAAATGTTGTTGATGCACATTATCATCAACCTCTAATCTTTGAAGTTTGGAGCACTCTCTCCATGGTGAACATCTCACCCACAACTTCAAAATAAAGTTTCATTAACGACCACTTGTTCCATAAACTCTTGCTCATCATTTTGAAACCTGCAATTCTTTGCTATATACCCAAATTTGATAGTTGAAGCATTTAGGTTTTCCCTTATGCCAACAATCTTTTTCCTCGTGACCGATCTTATGACAATTGTTGCATTAGAGAGATTTGCCTTTCTTTTTGTGGAAAGATGACTAAGCCAATAGGTCACCTCAAACTTTATCACCATCTCCATTTTTCATACATCTTTGATTAACGGCATGTAATGAATTGATTAACTCTGAAACTGTCAACTTTGAAAAATCATTAGTACTCCCTCCATCCCCTATTAAAAGCCCATTTCTACCCAATGTTTGTCCATGTTTAAAAGCCCCATTTTTCCTTTCTGTGGAGTCCATCATCCACTAACTTATGTTTTTATTCATTTGTAATCAACAAAACCCCTTTAACCCCACCATAACTTCTCTCTCTTTCCCCTAAAACAATAAAATATATCCACGACTTTCTTTATTCATTTTTAATCAACAATAGCTCATCAAAATGTATCTTCTAAATCTATGTGCACAATGAAAATGGGGCTTTTTAATGGGATGGAGGGAGTATCTTCAATGGAACAAAGTTTACCTTTTCGAAAGACTGACAAGAAGTTTTCCACTACTCTTTGATTGTCAAATTCTCCACCAAGTAAATTTGACTGTTGATGGAAATTAGCCAACTACCTTATTCCTTGACACCTTCACTGCTTTTCATCCCCATCATCTCAAACTCTCTCTTAAGGTTCAAAATTGCATTTGTTTGGTTTAATGGTTTCAAGTGCTTTGGAGCTTAGTTATTTAGTTTCTTTAATTTTCGTATAACTAGGAATTTACGTGAGTCTTAATTACTTAGTCAATTGTAATGTTATACTTAGTTGAGATATTGTACCAGTAGTGGGCATGTTTATCCACTAAAAAATAAGTTTATTTCCTTAAGCCTAGGTAGTAGTTGTGATATGTTATCCTTATTTAAAGCTTTGTAATCTCCAACACACACGTGAGTGGAAGTTGTTTCGGGTGTTTTTGGTCCCTCGGGAGAGTTACAATACAGAGTATGCGCGCCTGACTTCTATTCCTACAAAACCACGAAACTCCGGTTAGGTGGAGTTCCGCCTCCGAAGATCAAGTTAGTATGATTCTGGATGAGAAAGCGTGCGAAAAGTAGAATAAATGTTTCTCTCTGATTCAGGAAAATTCCGCAATTAAGATTGCTCAGGTTTTGTGTATGTATTTATGAATAGGTCATAAATGAGGATTTTTCCCCTATTTATAGTGGGGGAGGCATGTTCCCTGATTAGGGTTTTGATGCCACGTGTCAGCATTCGATTGGATCCCGTTGAGCCTCTGGTGGGCTGCCACATGTCATCATACTATTGGGCCACGTGGCATAGGGTATTTTTACCCTAAACATTTGCCCCTCACAGGTGTGACGTGGCGTAGCCACATGTCACCTGTGACAGGTGTCAAGCACAGGGGAGGCGACGATTGAGTTGCTTCCTGCCTCTCTCTCTTGGATTCGAATTTTGAAAATTTGAGGCCGAAGGTCTGCGCTTGTCTATAAATAGAGACATACCCCCTCTTTCCTCCTCACTTCACAAATTTTGCAAAAATTTCTTGAGAGCTCTGACACCGGCTGCCAATTTGTGCAACCAGCTTCTTCATTCGAACGCATACGGATACCGGTTGAGGGCTTCTTCAATTAACTCACCTAGGTACCGTCTGACTTGATTTTCTTCTTAGTTTGAATAGAACCACAGACACGGTCTGGGACCCCATAAGGCCTTTTCATGCTTTGCATTTGGTAGACCCACAGACGGTCCAACCTCAGAGATATCTTCAAATCATGGCCTTCAAAAACAGACCCTCAGACGGTAATAGACCGCCATAGACCGCCTGAGATGTCTTCATGCAATGGACTTCCAATAATATATTCCATAGGCCCGTGACATTTATGAACAATTATCTTTTGGGGATTGCATTCAAAAGACCTACAGACGGTAACATGCCGTCTGAGGCTTCTTCAGACCAGTAACATTTTGCATCCAATAGACCCTCACCCAGAGATATTCCGCCGGGGTCATCTTCTAACAATTTCTCATCATAACTTGCATCTCATAGACCCTCAGCCGGTGAGTAACCGTAGGGTACCTTTAAACAAGGATCTCCAATTCGTCTGGAGCATCTTCAGATAATTGTTTTTCAAAGCTAGGCCCACTTACCGTCTGGGGTATCTTCAAGCTAATCTTCAAGACTTGGATCCTTCGCACCCTCAGGCGAGCAATTGTCTTCATAGTTTGCTCATGACCTGTTTTTGAAACACCCTCAGCCGGCTCTCATACCGTCTGAGGTATCCTTGGAGATTTTCAATAACCATTCAATGGACCCACGGCCGGAAATGTTCCGTCTGGGGCATTTCTGAATGATCTTCATTGATCCCGCATGGGGTATCTTTGAATAAAACTTTGTGATACCGTTTAGGTTGTCTTCGAGCAAGCTTCCTGGATACCGCCTGGGGTATCTTTGGGCAAGCTTTTATGATACCGCTTGGGGTATCTTTGGGTGATTTTCTTCCAAAATGCCTAACTGTTTGTATTTGTGCTTCAGGTTTTTAAAACGCAAACGGACTTTTCCGCCCGTGGCATCTTTAAGCCACACCTTGGAATCTCAGCACTCAAGTCTTCTTCAACCGTTCTCACAAAATCAAGGTATCACCTTTGCCCCCTTGTAACCTCTTGAGTTTACCGGTTGTATAGGTTAGAGAATAATGGACTCTCCCAATACACACAAGGCACGGCCTAGGGCAGTTGTCAATCGGTCACCGGATACGGCTGAATCTAGGACTGGGGATGCCGTCTGGGAGTGTATGGAACACCCTTACATTTCTGCGAATCCGACCCTCTTTGTTCATGTGCAGGATAGAATGGCTCGGACAAGGAAAACGGTTGTTGACCCCGAGTACAAGTTAGACGATTCAGCTAGAACTCCGGTTGAAGACGCTCCCTTTGATCAACCAGGAACGCCTAGTGATGAGATTCTGGAAGAATCCGGGAGCTAAAGCGATATGGGAACTGATCAAGAATCCGGATCTACATATTCAACTATGACGTCGGGTGCCCCTCAAGATGATGAGGAGGCATATACTTGGCCTGCAATAAATAATCCGATGGAGGCGCATATGAGCGCCCGGGATGTGGTGACGTTAAACGCAACACTCTCGGCATTTTTGGAAAAACGCCCGGTTGGGAAGGACTGGGAGGTTGGCGTTCCGCTGGCTGATGCATCAGTCGTCAGGGAAGACGACCTTAAACATGCCGATAACTATTTCGGCTGCTATGAGGCGGCATTCAAAGCCGGCCTCCGGTTCCCCCTACACAGATGTGTCAAAGCCATATTAAGAGGCTATGACTTAGGGGTCTAGCAACTTACACCCAACTCATGGGTCAACATTTTGGGGTATATTGCCGCCTGCGAAATGCAGGATGTGACGCCTAGCTGGGAGGCGTTTGCCCACATGCACTACTTAAGCAGGGCACCGGGTGGCTAGAATGCGTGGTACACACTGACAACGCACCCGGAGTATATGATGACTTTGGAGAAGCCCTCCAAGTGGACCAGCTGGAAGAGCAAGTTCTACTACGTTTCTTCCCCATCTACGGCTGCTAATCACCGGATGCGCCGTTACAACAAGAACCCGGTTCTACTGGGAAAAAAGTGCGCCCTTCCAAGGGTACCGGCTGAGGCTTGGGATTCCATAATGGAGCCGGGACTATTTAAGAAAACAACTGAGCCACTGGATGATGGGACACAAATCATTGTTCCTAAATTCTGGGTCCCTCATCCGGACTGGTTTAAAAACGAGGCGTTCCTCTCCGCCTGCGGCCTCAGCACCCTTTGGGACAGACGTAGGTTTACTGCTTAACCGGCATACTGTGCCGCTTGTATGATGTTAGAATGCTTCTTACATTTTTCTTTGTTTTCTTGCAGAAAAAGGATTCGAAATGACTCTTCCTGAAATGACACCGGCTAAGTCTGCAGCCGAAGTAAGGAAGGAACAGTTGGAGAATAAACGGGCCCACCTGGCGGCAGGGCTGGCGGGGTAAATACCGGCTGATTTCTATACCGCCTATATATCTTTTTAATTATTTTGATACTAACTTTTGATTTCTTATCTTTTGCAGACAGAACGTGCCCCGCTCACTTAGACAAATGGTCAGGAGGAGACCAGGAGTGGAACTCCCGCAACCGGCCTCTCAAAGGCGAAGGACCTCAACAGGCCCCGCCCCAACCTTAGCCGGCGAGAGACCCACAACTGCAGGCAAAAGTCTGCAAACCCTGGGTGGAAGCTCGGGTCCGGCTGGGGCAAGATCTAGGGAGCCTGCGGTTCCTTCGAACCGGGTGCCTGCTATTGCATCCGGCTCTACTGCGGCTGGGGGTGGTGGCACCCCGCGGCCTAAAAATCAAGGTATGGATTTCACTTCTGACCCCCCCGGCCGCTTAGGCCAGTTCGAGTCAAGTCTCATACTTCTCAATCAGGAGAGCCCTCCGGCGACCGGCTGAATATAGGGGCTGCCTATGCCCAACACTTAACCAATGTCTCTCATGAGGCAGATACTGCTTCCCGTTTTCCAGATATGCAAAATTATGCCCGGCGAATGCTAAAGACCCTTACCCGGTCTGAGAGGGAGGAAGTGTCGGGTATCAACCAGGTCAATCTTGACCGGATTTACTCTCTGCTTGCTTGCTGAGGTAAAAATACCGGTTGGGGTAGTTTCTGGTTATTTTGCCAAAAACCGGATGGGGTACTTTTGTGCAAAATTACTATTTGTTTATGCCTGACACTAACTCTTTTTTCGGATGATCCTATAGGCGTTGCTGAGGTTGATGCCTTGAAAACCCCCTTACGGAAGAAGCAAGAGGTAAGGGATGCCCAGAAACGAGCAGCCGAATTACTTGATGTATGTCAATACAACTCCATAAAGCTTGAAGTCAAAACTAAAGCAAGAGAGATGAAACAGGAGGAACTCATCCAGGAGCTTACGGATGCTGCTGACAATGCCAACAAAGCTGCAGAGGACTGCAAGCTCGAAATTGATCAGCTCAAAGCAGACATCAACACTTTGATGGAACAGGCAAAGGGTGAGCTGGTGAGAACCAAAAAAGAGCACCTGGACCAGCTGTCGGTTGGGCAAAACCGGCTGGTGGCCGAGAATGAGCGCGACTGTGAAGCGCGCATGAAGATGGCATGGTCCATGATCCACCTGGATACCGACTTTGCTTACTTCAACTTGAGGTACAAATACGCTACAAAAGTATTTGATGCTCAAGTTCTCGGGCTATCACAGCCGGCTTCTTTCGAGGAGTGGGCCAGCTTGGAGGAGCAGGCGGCAGAGAATGTGCCGGGTGAGGCAGAAGAGGCCCAAACCCTTGAAACTCAAGGTGCCCCTGCAACCGGCCAAGACCAGCCATCCGAGCAGCATCAACAAGAACAGCAACAGCAGCAGCAGCCATAGCTTTTTTATAAAAAACTTCATCCGGCCTGCGAGCCGTGTAACCTTGTATCACTTTTTCTCCGGACCGGGGTGCGGCCTAACATTGAAAAATTATATATATATATGAGTATGCCGACTGTGTCGATTTGATTTGCCAATGCTTCAATTTTTTTTCATTTTGCATTTTTTGAACTGTTTTGCTTTTGAATTCGGAGATGCGCCGGATGCATTGGTCTTGTGTGCCCCTGGATGGTTGTTTGCTGATAGTTTTTCAACGTTAAGCAGGCAACCGTCCATAGGCATCCGGTTGAATAAACAGACGGGTTTTGACCGTCTCAAAATACTAGCTATGCCAAATTAAGATTACGCGTATACCCGGCTGCTAGTACACAGGGTTTGGTAAATTCAATTTTTTCGACAAGGGTTTGACCCTGGCTGTAAGGCGAGTGCCGGCTGTTGCGCTTTTTGGTATAAGTCGGCTGCTGATCAAGAGTAAATCAACTGCTTGCATTGTATTGGGGCAATAACCGGTTGCGACCTATGAAGCCAGTTTCCGACTGTATTAACTTGGGGCAATAACCGGTTGTAGCTATGACAAAATTTGCCGGTTGTATTGCCTTGAGGCATTAGCCAGTTACGATTTTTAAAACATGATTTCGAAGTTAATTAGGATTAAACTTCATGATAAAAGCGAGGTCCGGCTATAGTGCTTTTGAGCAAAGCCGACTGCTTAACAAGATTTAATAAACCGTCTGTATTGCCTTGGGGCAATAGCCGGTTGTATCTTGATGCCTAAAATGGTTTTGACCTTGTTTTACAAAAATTGTGACCGGCTGTATTGCTTTTTGGCAAACGCCGGTTGCAGTTCAAGATTTAATTCACCGTCTGTCCTACTTTGGGGCAGGAACCGGATGTATCTTGAATTCAATAGGTCATTCGAACGGCAAGAGTTAACCTAGACGGTTAAAGCCGTTTGAGTATATGACGCGCAGAACAATGTACCACCCGAAAGGGAGATGCTCTCTTCGACGAATTCACCCGGATGGGCGTCGCCGGATGCCTGTTTACGGTTAAAGCAGGCGGTTTAGATTATGTTGGCTTTGTGCCTTTAAACGGCTAAGTTAGGTACTTAGCATTTTAATGGTTGAGCAAATGGATGCCCGGTTGTGTATCACAGAGGATATTTAGAAGATGCCCGGTTGTGCATTGCACATGGGACTTTTAAAGGATGCCCGGATGTGCATTTCACATTGGGACTTCTTTTAACACAAATTGAAATAGAGTATTACTTTTGTTCATTTACTTCTATTTACAAAAAATAATTACATCTCCTTAGAAGTAATACTTTTTCAAGTTATCTACGTTCCAGGTTAGCTTTCCTTGTTCATTTGCCTTACCGGTTGACTCCATTTTTCGTAACACAAAGTCCCCCACTTTGAGGGGCCGCTTGTGTACTCTTCTGTTGTAAGCCCTTGTCATTCTCAGACGGTATATCTCATGACGCAAGGCGGCGTTGCCCCGGCGTTCCGAGAGAGAATCCAATGCAAGACGCATGGCCTCCCAATTAGCCTCTTCGTCATAGAGCATGACTCGGAGTGTTGGCTCATAAAGTTCAATTGGCAAGACGGCTTCAGTGTCGTATGTCATGAGAAACGAGGTTTCACCGGTTGCCCCCTTTTCAATTTGATGGCCCAAAGGACGTGAGGTAACTCATCCGCCCAAAGTCCACCGGCTCTTTCAATCTTCTTTTTTATGTCGTCTGAGATGAGCTTATTGAAGGCTTCTACTTGGCCGTTTGCTTGGGGTCGACCAACAGATGCAAAACAATGTGAGATCCCCTGATCTCCCAACCAATTCCGGAGGGCAGACGTTTCAAATTGAGGGTCGTTGTCAAACACCATAGACATTGGAACCCCAAACCGGATGATGATGTTCCTCCAAATGAAGGAGATGACATCCTTTATCTTGATGCCTTTGACAGCCTCTGCTTCGACCCATTTGGTGAAGTAGTCTACGGCCACCAGAATATATCTTCTGCCGCCTGTGGCAGGCGTATAAAGACCTAAGATGTCCATGCCTCATTTTGCAAATGGGACCGGGCTGTAGATAGCCGTCAGGTCTGTTGCCGAACGGTGTATGAGTCAGCCAAATCTCTGGCACTTGTCACACTTCTTCACTAATTCCATGGCGTCTGCCTCAAGAGTGGGCCAAAAGTAACCTTGCCGCCTGGCCCTCTTTGCTAGAGACCTGCCGCCTATATGTGACGCACAGAAGCCCGCATGCAGGTCCTCTAACACCTCTTTTCCCCTTTCTGGGGTAACACACTTCAGCAACGGTTGGAGGTAACCCTTTCTGAAGAGTTCCCCCTTGTACATTTCGAAGCTTAAAGCTCGTTTTTTAAGTGCAGCCGCTTCTGGTGAGGCATCCGGCAAAGTGCTTTCTACCAGATAATCCCGGATGGGGTCCATCCAGGGTAGAGCTTCGGTCAAGAATTCCAATGGGGTCATGCTCAATACTTCTTTTTTCCATGACCTCCCAGAAGACTGACCTAGGCGTATCACAAGTGGCGGATGAGGCCAATTTGGACAGAGCATCCGCCTGATTATTTTCTGACCGGGGCAATTGACTTAGATGGAATTCGTCAAGTGTCCCCGCCTCATCTTTAACCGCCTGAAGGTATTTGATCATTGCCGGATGGGTGGCCTCATAGTCACCATTGAATTGGCTAACAATCAATTGAGAATCAGAACAGGCATCAACTTTTCTTGCCCCTGCCGCCTTACACATGCATATTCCGGTAGCAGGGCTTCATACTCAGCTTCATTGTTTGAAGCTTGAAACTTGAACCATAGTGCATATTCATACGTATCCCCTTCCGGAGACTTGCAAATTACGCTTGCACCACAGCCGTTCAAGGTAGAACTTCCGTCTCAAATAACTTCCAAACCTGATCGGTATTCTCCGGCTGTGCCGCCCTAGTCATTTCAACAATGAAGTCGGCAAAAGCCTGACCTTTCACTGCCCGCCTAGGTTCAAAAGTTATCTCCAGGCTTTGTATTTCAACAGCCCACTTGATCACTTGATCATTCTGCCGGATGACTCTATGGTAGTTGTTTCGGGGTTTTCTGATGTCCTGCGGGAGAGTTACAATTCCGAGACTGGAACCGGACGCCTGTACCTGCAAAATAACGGAGACTCCTGTGAGCTCCGCCTCCAACGGTCAAGTTAGTACCTGATTAAGGAGTAATTAATGCGGAAATTAAAGTGATTAGGTCTCTCTAGGTGAGAGTGATTAACATAGGTAATCTGCTTTGTTAGCAAGATCAGCCGGTTATTACTGTGTGTAATTAATGTGTTTTTTCCGTAATGTTTCTGTTCTCTTTTTTGTAATCCCCCTTAATGAGGATTAAGGGAGGTATTTATAACCTTGGGAAACGTGCCCATCCTAGGTTTAGGTAAACCTAGGGCCAATTGGGCTTCCCTCGGAAATTGGGCCTGGGTGGCCGGTTTCTCCATTAGGCATGGAGTATGCCACATGTCGTGACATAACAGGTCCAAGGTAGACGAATAAGCGCGTGCCACGTGGGAAGCCCTTGCTGTTCCAACTGGGGGACACTTGGCAGGACCTGATTGGTCCACGTGGCGCATTCCGATTGGTGGGAGCAAAATCCCCTAATCATTTGCCCCTCACAGGTGGCACGTGATTGGTCACGTGTTACCTGTGACAGGTGTCGCACTGTAACAGGCGACGGCCTGCTACAGTTGTCAGTCGGCGAAAGGACGAGAGATTTTCCCGCCCAAATTTTGAATTCTGAAAGTGACCCTTCGCCTTCTCACTTCGCCTATATAAGGGAGAGTTGTCTTGAGTCATTTTCACACTTTGAGAACTATTTGAGAACATTCGGACCCCTGAACTTGCTCTGACATTTTGGACCTTTTCAGCCTACCGCCTGTTCTGACAAGCCGACTGCACAGGATTTTCAGAACTTCATCAACCGTCACTCGTTCAGGTAACTCAGTTCTCTTACTCTTAATTTTCTTTTTATTTTCTGAAATGGCACCACGGAAGCACACGACACGACCTAGGTTAGTGATCAGCCGGTCACCGGGGACGGCTGAATCTAGGACTAGGAGTGTCGCCTGCCCATTTCCGGACCCATCTTTGCCCTTTATACAAAGTCCGACTGTATCTGTGTCTATGTAGAGCAGGATGGCCAGAACGAAAAAGACAGCTAGGATCTCAAATTCAGACGGCTCCTCCCACAGGGTGCCGCTTAGTGAAACATCTGACAAGGCGCCAGATGTGGAAGTGAAACAAGGCGGCCTGGATGCCGGCAATTCTGTGGGGGGAGTCATAGTGACCCCTTCCCATTTAACAGTTAACAAATCTGCTCCTTTTCAAAGAGAGGAGGCGGGCCCCTCCGGGAGAGGGGAGGAGTCGTCCTCCTCGGACTCGTCGGAGGACGATTCCGAGTCAAGCTCTTCTGGCCATGCTTCTTTGGGTACAGAAGAGAAAAACAGCCGCCTGCAAGAGGCGAGACTTTCACACGCAGTTGAGAAGGGGGACAATTGGGCGGAACCATCCGCCTCTTACCGAGAGCTAAATACCCCCTACTACTGCACGGTACCTCGGGGCCGAATCACAGCCATGCAAGAGAAAGTGGAGAGCTTTATTGCAAACCACACCATGGGCCCCGACTTTCTAGTGTTTGTGCCGGATCCAGAAGACACAGTCGTCTGGCCGGCTGGTTCCAGTTATGAAAGCTCCTGCTTTGGCTGCTACGAGGCGGCCATCAAGGCAGGGCTTCGCTTCCCATTACATCCGGCTGTTCAGCGGATTTTGGATGGGTATGAGTTGGGGTTATGGCAGTTAGCCCCAAACTCCTGGGTCAACGTACTCGGCTATGTGGCCGGGTGCGAACTGCACGGGGTGGAGCCGAGCTTCGAGGCTTCCGCCCATATGAACTATCTCAGCCGGACCCCTAAGACAGGCGGTACCGGCTGATATCAATTGACAAGCCACAGGGGCTACCTCATGACAAGAGGTAAAGCAAACAAGTGGAAGGACTGGCGGAGCACCTTCCTCATCATTGAGAGTTCTGACATTGAGCAGAACAAGCGCTTCAATAGGTGGAACAGGAATCCGCCCCTTCTTGCAGGCGGCCGTAGCATGCCGCCTGTTCCCCCCAAGGCTAAGAAAGAGATCCTTGACAAAGGACTCTTTAAAGTAGAGTCGAGGGTCGACTCTACTTCAGGGGTACGAGAGCAAGTACCCCTGCACTGCGTCCCGAGCTTCAAGTGGCTCTATGACGAGTACTTTTTGGCCGCCTGCGGCCTCAGCAGTCGGTGCTCAAGAGGTAGTCGGCCTGTCGAATACTCTGTTGTTTCATACATTTGTTGTTTATCTTTTATTAACTTTGCTGTTTGTTTTTGCAGCTGACGCCATGAGCAAAATCACCGCCTCCAAGACTGCGGCGGCCATGTTGCGGGCCTCTATTATGCAACAAGCTTCAACCGACTCCCCCAAGAAGGGGGCACCCTTGGTGAGCTCCGAACCTTTCACCCTCTTTTTGGAGTGTTTATGCATATACTGACTTTTTTCTTCTTTTTTAGACGGGTGCTCCAAGAGCTTCATCTTCTCAACAGCCGGACCCCAAGGCCCGGAAGACGACTGTTGGGAGCTCTCCTGGTTCTGCCAGGAAACAGGTGGCGGCTGAGAAACAGCCGGCCACTTCCTCTAAAACTCCAACTGGGCCGCCTAGAGGTATGAAGTTGTCCTTGTAAATTTTAGACTTGCTCCCTTTGTTAATAAGTCTAATCCGTTTGTTTATGCTTGATGCAGCCGGCCCCAGGAGCCTGACTTGGTAGAGATGGCCAAGTCTATGATCAGGGCAGTTCCTCCAGCTGAAAGGGAGGCGGTCAGGGGTGTCGGCACCCTTGACCTTGACGGGATTGCAGGGGTCCTTGCTGAGGTATACTTAGCATATTTTTGAGTATTTGAATTTTTGGACGCCTGTTTTCTTTTTTGTTTGGAAACTGACGCCTGTTTTTTTGTACTTAGGCCCTGCTCCGAGTTAACGGCCTTCGCAAGCCGCTTGATCGGAAGAACAAAGAGGTAAAGGCTGCAAAAGCTATGGCCGCCTCTGACTGTGATAAGGCAATGTTTCAAATTGCCCAAAATGAAGTACTGACCATTGATATTCTTTATTATCAGGTGCAGGCTACCGCCGCTGTTCGGGCTCAGTTAGAGGCGGCCCAGAAGAAGAATGACGAGCTGGAGGCGACCATCACAAATCTCAAGGCCGAGCTGAAACCTCTTCGCCTGAAAATGTACTCTTACGAAGCCATGGAGAAATCCTTGGCCAGCGTAAAGGAACGCCTGGTGACCCAGGAGAAGAGTCTTACCCAAGAGCTCTCGGAAAAGGCCGAGCAAGAGAAGAAAGAGCTGGTCCGAGAGATGATGGAAGACTCCGCTCAAATCCAGCGCATGACCTGGGGCCGCCTCTTCCCCAGTGCCGACTTTGCCTCTTGGGAAAGAACGTACCGCCAGTGTTCGGAAACATATAATTAAGAGATCCTGGCGGCTGCTGAAGAAGAGGCGTTGGGGGAAGCGTTGGAGGAGGAGGAGGAGCCGGTAGTGGCGCTTATGCCGCTTGGGGGTAAGGCATCAAAAAAGGATGCAGCTGAAGCCGAGTCCAGCAAGAAGAGTGTTGACCAGGCGGCAGCTGCTAATACTGAACTGCCCCCTTCTTAAGCTTTATGTATTCTTTCCACGGCCTGCGTGCCGTTTGCTTTGTATTTACCCGGCCAGGGGGCCGGGGCTTTGAATATTTTGCTGGTCTTTAATGACCGGCTTATTTTTAATGAATTTTTGTTTTGCTTCAAATTTGTCTAAGTATTCCATATCTAATATCCAATCGTTCACTAGACCGACTGTTTTACATGGCCGAACGTTGCAGACAGGTACGGAGAGTTAGTACGCCGCCTATGCCCCTGGACGACTGGTTGTCTGTTTCCAGGATAGACGATCAGTCGGCCATTTATCCAATCAGTATTCGAACTATTTTGTCTGGATCCTTTTTAGGCAGGCGGTCCTGTCATTTGTTAATTTAACCAAGTAGGAAAGTGGTCTGACCAAGTAAATAGAGTATTACCTAGTCGCCATGAGTAGTAGAGATAACAAGCGGCGGGTACCGGTTGTTTCCCTTTATTGCCAATGTTTGTTGGCTTTTAACTCATAATTTGTTAACCTAGCAAGAGTAGTGGTTGAGAGCCCCTGTTTGTTAAAAACAGGCGGACGACTCATACCTTTTAGGCCTTAACTAAGTTGAGTGACTATTAAGTTAACATAGGAGTTACTTAGTCTTCGTCACAATCTAGATTGAGTAGTAGAGGTACCAGGCGGCGGATGCCGGCTGATCCCCTTGATTTGCCAATGTTTGTGGGCTATTAACTCAATAGGTTACCTAGTAGGAATAGTGGTTTGAGTGCCCCTGTTTGCCAAAAAACAGGCGGTCTACTCAAACCTTTTAGGTTCCATACCAAATTTGAGGGAGTGACAATGAGTTAACGTTGGAGTTACTCAGTCGCCGTCACTCTTGATTGAGTAGTAGAGGTACCAGGCGGCGGAGGCCGGCTAGACCCCTTGATTCGCCAATGTTTGTTGGCTATTAACTCAAGAGGTACCCCCTGCATTTATCCCAAGTAATACAGGCGGTCATCTGACTCAGATGTCAACTGCTACCACTGGTTTGGTTAGTGATAGAGTTATCCTTGTCTCAAAAACGGCTACGTGGTTGCCCTTGGGGACAGTCGTATAGGTGCCGTGTAATTAGTTTATAGAACAATGTTCCACCCAAAAGGGAGTTGCTCTCTGCGACGAATTTCATCCGGAGGGATGCCGTCGGACGCCTGCTATGATGTTGGGACAGGTCGTATTAGTTTTGTAGATTTGATAAGTTGGCTTGGCGCCTGGTCTGATCATTCGGCCTGTGGCCTTGGTAAGTTCTTGGTGAACGTAGGTGCTAAGTAAAAGGAGGGTAGTTGCCTGTTAGGCACAGGGTCGGCCAGGCCCTAATCGTTTTAGCTAAGTATTAGGGGGGTGGCTATGTGTTTGGAACCAGTCGGCCATCTTCTTATGGAGAGTAGCCGACTATATGCCCAGACGACATGCCCCTATTGTGAGTAAAAATACTCAATGGAGAGTAGCCGACTGTAAAGTTACAGACGGCATGCCCCTCTAAAGATAGAGTGAAAAACTCAATGGAGAGTAGCCGACTGTAAAGGTACAGACGGCATGCCCCTCTGAAGATAGAGTGAAAAACTCAATGGAGAGTAACCGACTGTAAAGGTACAGACGGCATGCCCCTCGTAGTACAAAATTGAATAGTAAGTGCAAACTTTTATTAAGTAGCTCTTTACTTTACATCATTCAAAAGAAATATTTCTTAAGATTATCTACATTCCAAGTTCGAGGCAACGGTTGTCCGTCTGGTGTTTCCAGACGGTAGGTACCGTCCCTGACTTCCTCATAGATTCGGTAGGGTCCTTCCCAGTTGGGAGTTAGTTTGCCAGACTCATTAGCCCTACCGACTGCTTCCATTTTTCTAAGTACAAAGTCCCCTACTTTGAGTGGACGCCTGTGTACTTTTTTGTTGTATGATCTAGTCATTCTCAGGCGATAGATCTCATGGCGCAAGACAGCATTGCCCCTCTTTTCAGGAAGTGAGTCTAATGCCAGGCGCATGGCTTCCCAGTTTGCCTCTTCGTCATATAGCATTACTCGAAGAGTCGGCTCGTAGTGTTCTATTGGAAGAACAGCTTCCGCACCGTAAGTTAGGAGGAATGGAGTTTCTCCAATCGCCCCTTTTTCAGTCGTCCTAATGGCCCAGAGAACATGTGGTAGTTCATCCGCCCATAGGCCGCCTGCTCGTTCAATCTTTTTCTTGAGACCGTCTGAGATGATTTTATTAAAGGCTTCTACCTGGCCGTTTGCTTGTGGACGGCCGACAGATGCAAAGTAGTTTGCAATTCCTTGGTCACCCAACCAGCTTTTGAGAACAGGCGTCTCAAATTGGGGACCATTATCAAAAACCATAGACATGGGAATCCCGAACCGAGTGATGACATTTTTCCAAATGAATGAAATTACATCTTTCGTCTTGATTCCCTTTACCGCCTCCGCCTCTACCCATTTAGTGAAGTAGTCAACGGCAACAAGTATGTACCTCCTGCCGCCTGTAGCAGGCGTATATGGACCCAGAATGTCCATGCCCCACTTAGCAAACGGTAGTGGGCTATGAATGGTAGTGAGGTCAGTAGCCGGACGGTGAATTAGTTTGCCAAACCTTTGGCACTTGTCACATTTTTTCACCATCTCCATTGCATCTGCTTCCAAAGTAGGCCAAAAGTAGCCTTGCCGCCTTGCCCTTTGAGCAAGCATCCTACCACCTATATGAGAAGCACAGTAACCAGAGTGAAGATCATCTAGTATCTCTCGTCCCTTTTCTGGAGTAACACACTTTAAGAAGGGTTGAAGGTACCCCCTCTTGTGAAGTTCTCCCTTTATCATTTCAAAACAGGTGTCTCGTTTTTTCAGTGCTGCCGCCTGTTGAGGATCATCCGGCAGTGTACCGTTTGTCAGATATGCCCTGATTGAATCCATCCAGGTTGAGCTTCTGTCTAGGATTCTAATAGGGTTTTCCTCGATGCTTCTCTTCTCCATTACTTCCCAAAAAACAGTTCGAGGAGTATCAGAGGAGGCGGATGATGCTAATTTTGACAGTGCATCCGCCTAGTTGTTTTCTGATCTCGGCACTTGGATCAGATGAAAATCCTCAAGGGAACCGACTGCTTGTCGGGCCGCCTGTAAATACTTGATCATGGCCGGATGGGTTGCTTCGTATTCGCCATTGTACTGACTCACTATCAATTGTGAATCGGAACAGGCGTCTATTTTTCTTGCCCCTGCCGCCTTGCACATGCGGATCCCGGCTAGTAAAGCTTCATATTCTGCCTCATTGTTTGAAGCCTGAAAACTGAAGCGTAGAGCATACTCGTACCTGTCGCCCTCTGGCGACTGACATATGACGCCTGCTCCACAACCATTTGAAGTAGAGCTTCCGTCCACATATACCTTCCATACTTGGTCTGGAACTTGAGAGCCAGGAGGACGAGTCATCTCTACAATAAAATCAGCAAAGGCTTGCCCCTCACTGCTTTTCTAGGCTCGAATGTAACTTCGAGGCTCTGTATTTCTATGGCCCATTTGATCATTCGGCCTGACGACTCCATGACGGTAAGTGGCCGCTTGATAGGTTGGTCTGTATACACGACGACTGCATGTGCCAAAAAGTAGGGCTTCAATTTTTTAACAGCCATGAAGAGTGCAAGACCAAATTTCTCCACTAGGGGATACCTCAACTCGGCATTTTTCAGTACGTGACTGACAAAGTAGACCGGGAGCTGACAGCCGTCTCTTTCAGCAAGGAGAACAGCGCTTAACGCATGATCAGAGACGGCCAGGTACATGTAGAGAACCTCTTTGGGCAAAGGGCTGACCAGCCTCGGCAAGGAATGCAAGTGAACTTTTAATTTCTGGAAGGCGGCCTCAGCATCCAGCCCCCATTCAAACCTTGCCTTTTTCTTAATTGCCTGGAAAAAGTATAGGCACTTGTCGCCTGATCGGCTTAGAAATCTTCCCAATGCCGCCAGACAACCTGTTAACTTCTGAACCTCTCGGATGGTACGAGGCGACTGCATGTCAATGACCGCCTGTACCTTCTCAGGGTTCGCCTCTATTCCTCTCTGATTGATAAGGAATCCGAGAAATTTCCCAGACTCAACTCCAAATACACATTTCTTGGGATTGAGCATGACATGGTGCCGCCTGAGTGTGGCGAAAGTTTCTCGGAGGTCCGACAGATGATCTTTCTGAAGTTTAGTCTTGACAATCATATCATCAATGTATGCCTCGACGTTTCTCCCAATCTGATCAAAGAACACAGTGTTTATCATTCGTTGGAAGGTAGCCGGGGCATTCTTAAGACCAAACGGCATGACCGTGTAACAAAATAACCCCTGATCAGTGACGAAGGCCGTCTTCTCCTGATCTTTCTTCCATAAAGGAATTTGATGGAAACCAGAATAGGCGTCCATAAAGCTCATCAAAGCATGGCCGGCTATTGATTCGACCAGGTTATCAATTTTAGGCAGAGGGTAACTGTCTTTGGGGCACGCCTTGTTTAAGTCTGTGTAGTCTACACACATTCGCCAGGTGTCATTCGGCTTTTTAACAAGCACCACATTTGCAACCCAGTCTGGGAAGTAACATTGCCGAATGAACCCTGCATCAAGTAATTTTTTAACTTCGGCGGTTGCCGCCTGACTTCTTTCTTCGCCATGGTTCCGCTTCTTTTGCCGTACCGGCTTCTTTTTCGGATTCACGGCGAGTTTATGTACCGCCAGATCAGGACTAATGCCTGGCATTTCATGGACTTCGAATGCAAAGATGTCCTTGTATTCTTTCAATAGGTTGTAGCAGTCGTCCCAACTTTGACTGTTCGGTCAGGACGTGAGTCGTCTAAGATCAGGTCCGCATGCTCACCAGCCGGCTGAGGGCGGAACTCATCCGGCCGCTCCTCTGCCAATGATTGCTATTTTCTTGCTTTTCTTGCGGCCCCTTTCTGGGACGCCTTTCTCTTTTTGCCGCCTGCTTCTTGAACAGGCGCACTCTCCTTGACATTGTCAAGGTCTGTTTTTTTCACCACTTGACCCAGTGGCCATAACAGTGGGCTTGACATCCGAGAGATAGCACTCTCGGGCCATCCTCTGATCTCCCCTTAGGGACCCGACTGTTCCATTATCCCTCTCAAACTTGAGCAACATAAGAGACGGGATTATAACAGCCTTGGAATTATTCAGGGTTGGTCGACCCAGAATCATGTTGTAGGCCGAGAGTTCCTCTACTACTAGGAACCGGATTACCATGTGTCGTCCTTCCCCTTTTTCGCCCAGACGAATGGGTAAATCTACTAGTCCCAGTGGGTGGACGACTCCTCCTCCAAACCCTACTAAAGGGTGGGAGGCCAGATGTATGCAATCAGTCTGATATTTTAGTTTCGACAGACATTTGCTACTGATCAGATCTGAGGAGCTTCCGGTATCTATGAGGATTCGGCCAACTCTCTGGTTGGCCACTTTACATTCAATAACGAGAGGGTCGTCATGCGGCCCCCTTAACCCTCCTAGATCTTCTTCAGTGATGACAATCTCAGGAAATGTATATTTGGACGACCGTTCTTGGTGAACGGAATTTATATCTAACCGCCTGATATTGTCTTTGTTGCCCCTAATAGTGGGGCCGCCTCCTGAGAAGCCGTCTGCAATGGTGTAGACGACTGCATCATCTGTATCGGAGCTGTCGGCCTACTGATTCTTTTTGGCCGACTGCTTTTTTGAGGAAGTGTTCCCCGTAGATTTCTTGACATAAGTGGCAAGATGTAGTCATTGGTGTGATGACCAACATCATCATGATAAGCACAGAATTTATCTTGGTTCCGGTTGTTTGCAGAACCCTTCATGGGGACCGGCTTCTCAATTGAGATCCGTCCCTTGATTTCTTTTAGGATAAACTGGTTATCCTTGTTAAACGCATACTTTGGGGAGTATGGTTTGAATTCTTTTTTCTTTTTCTGGGCCGCCTGTTTAGAGGAATCAGCCTTTCCAGACCTCTTTTCTTTTCTCATCTTTGTTAGACGACTGTTTCTGTCGTCCTTCTCTTTTGTCGAACCGTTTCCCGTCCGACTGTTTTATCGTACAAAGATCAGTCGCCTGTATATAGGCTTCTGCTTCAGTCAAGGCCTCTTGAAGAGTCGCCACCCTTTTTCGAACCAAATCAAATTTGAAGGTAGACCCGTCTTTGAGACCTCTGAAAAAGTCAGTATAAGCTACCTCATCCGGTAACCCTTGAATCTGTATTCTCATCAGGTTAAACCGCCTGATGTAAGAACGAAGCCCCTCCTTCTCGCCCTGCTGAATTGTTCCCAAATCAAGGGTCGTTTTCTTCGCAGGGATGTTCATGGCGAAGTTGGAGGCAAATAAGTAAGCAAGCGTCCTGAAGCTATTTACACAACCAGTCGGCAGGTTGCCGAACCATTGTTGTGCGATTCCTTTGAGAGTCGCTGGGAAACACTTGCACCAAGTGGGATCATCCAACCCTTGAAGGTACATCAGGTTGGTGAATGCCATCAGATGGTCTTCTGGGTTAGTAGTGCCGTCATAGGCGCCTACTAGTACATTTTCACTTTGGCCGGCTGAGCGACTTCAGTAATTTACTTTACTTGGAGAAGGCCGACGGCTGTTCACCAAGTCTAAGCACCCGTAGCTGCCAGTCCATAGGTTGGACGTTTTTTTGCTGCAGGTCCACCAAACGGAGGTGGCTGCAAAAAATACTGTTGTTGCGGCACAAAATGGTAAGTTTGGTACCGCCTGGTCGCTATGAAAGCCGGACTGACGGGAGGTGCCGCCTGACTGACTCTCATGATACGACTGAGTATGCCTCATCGAGGCATTTCGCAAACTGTCTTGAAAGTTTGAAGTAGAGGCCGACTCTGATAATCGGTCACTCTTCTTCTGCTCTAGCAGTAGCGAGCATCTGTGAATGTTTGCTTCGACCCGTCCGCCTGAATATGACGAACAGGTTTCCTATTTCCTGTAGGATAACGGAATTTTGTGAAATCAAGGGCAGGTGGCTCCCGCTTCCTAGATTTAGGATGAGGAGTCGCCTCTCGCCCTTGAACTGGCTTCCTCTTCAGTGAAGTGGAGGGTTTCTTGGCCGACTGCTCCTTGACTGGAGCAGGCGGTTTCTTGTTGATCAACTCTTGAATCTCTCCCTTGAAGTCCCTCATGAAGGTCATGAGTTCGTTCCTTGTGATGGGAGCAGACCCATCAGTCGGCTGTTGCCGAACACGCGGTGCGCCTGCTGGCTCGCTTCCTGTTTGAAGATGTTCCCGTTCCCTCCTTTCGGTATGACGGGTACGTCGAGCCCTTAGGGTCCCGTCTGAAGTTGTATGAGCTTCAACTTCGAATTCACTTTCGGTATCATGGTCCGACTGAACTTGAGGGTCGTCTAGGGGACGCCTCTCTTCAGGAGTCGGTACAGACTTGGATGCCATCTCAAAAGTACTCTCCCCACAGACGGCGCCAAATGTTTCGGGGTTTCTGATGTCCTGCGGGAGAGTTACAATTCCGAGACTGGAACCGGACGCCTGTACCTGCAAAATAACGGAGACTCCTGTGAGCTCCGCCTCCAACGGTCAAGTTAGTACCTGATTAAGGAGTAATTAATGCGGAAATTAAAGTGATTAGGTCTCTCTAGGTGAGAGTGATTAACGTAGGTAATCTGCTTTGTTAGCGAGATCAGCCGGTTATTACTGTGTGTAATTAATGTGTTTTTTCCGTAATGTTTCTGTTCTCTTTTTTGTAATCCCCCTTAATGAGGATTAAGGGAGGTATTTATAACCTTGGGAAACGTGCCCATCCTAGGTTTAGGTAAACCTAGGGCCGATTGGGCTTCCCTCGGAAAGTTGGGCCTGGGTGGCCGGTTTCTCCATTAGGCATGGAGTATGCCACATGTCGTGACATAACAGGTCCAAGGTGGACGAATAAGCGCGTGCCACGTGGGAAGCCCTGACTGTTCCAACTGGGGGACACTTGGCAGGACCTGATTGGTCCACGTGGCGCATTCCGATTGGT